>NC_090381.1:89020327-89361398 GCF_036365525.1 Heterodontus francisci | reverse complement strand
CAGTTAGAGTCTAGTGTCTGATACCTGGAAGACACATTGAAATCTTGACTTCTTCACTATGGAGCATTCCCTTTTATTGTGCAGTTTGCAATAAAGCTAATATTTTAAGACTTCATTATTTGGAGAATTTTTTTGCGGTCTTGCTACTTATTTTGTCTGACTGGCCTGTGCCTACAACTGAGAGGGCAGGTGCATGGCCTCCCCCACTATACTGCTGCCAGTGTCCTTCATCCTGCTGTCAGGAAGTACCAAAAGCTGCCCATGCTTGACTCTGCCTTCTGATTTTCCTCCTCGCCTCTGTTTCCCTCTCCCTCCTCCCCTGGCTGCAGCCCCAATTCCTCCTTTACTGCCTCAGATCGTGACTTCCGTAAAGAAGGGCTTGAACCCACTGATAAATTTATCATATTTTGAAGTAATTATGCTAATACTGGTAACACATGTTGGTGCCGTGCTTCTCCGATGTTGCTGAGCGGTGTAACATCCTGCAAATGTGGAGACCTGTTTTTCTACTTGGCAAATAACATTATTATCTACCCAAAGGAATATTTTTTATTAACATGCAACAACAAAGCTAGTAAGTAAACACAGTAATCTGATTGATTAGAAATCTCATTCCCTCGGACCTGCTGGGATCCAACTGTCAACTCCCCCAGCGTTCAACAGTCTATTTTCAAAGCCTATGTTGTCGGTCACTCATGAACTGAACTTGCACTGTCTCCATTGTTCCAAACAGTTGATCTTTGCATCCTGAGTTAATAGTTAGGTCATGGGTTTAGGATGTTTTTTATAATGAACTTTGTTATCTAAAACTCAGAAGGACCCAGCAGTATTTTGCCCCAGGGGGATGCTTTTTATGTCAAGAATCTAAATATGTAAATGTTTCTGTGAGACGAGCACTTTTTTTTTCAAAATTTAGTGCAATGCTCTGATTTCCTTGGTAATTAAACAAAGCTGTCATGCCCCAATGAAGGAATAAAATTCTTTGCTATTGATTTTCCCTTCTCTTTTCCTCCACCCACCACATCCCCCTCCCCAAACAAAGACTCTACCATTTAGTTTTTTCAAGTCCTGCTTGCTTCTCTCTCTCTTTGTTCCCAAGAGAGTGAATAGGCCACTGATTTCTTGAACTAAACCAGAAGATAAAATGGTGATGGGGTGGGGGGGGGGGGAGAGTTGGGTGAGGGTGAATGGGGAAATGTGACTTGTGTTTTGAAATAGGATTTAGTTTTTTAATTAAAGAATTTGCAGCATTTTATTTTAAGAAATGTAATCCGGAAGAGAAAATGGTACTACAATGAGACCAGCCATGCCTGTATACTTTGCAGTGTTGAGATAATTTGACAACAATGCAGCCCATCATAACAAGAGTTGAATGTTGAATAGTAGGCTCATAAAGACTGAATGTTTATGTATCTGGCTGTTAGAAATAACATCGGATGTTGGGATAGTAGATTTGATTAGACTGTGAAAGTGGGATGTTTTAGATTTACCAAGCTCAGCAGCATTTGATCATGGGTTTCCATTGGCCATCTGCTGACATGATTTCAGTTCCATTGTTTTGAGTATAAACTATGGTAGAATCAATATTGCAAATAATCTTGAAAGTTAATTTTACCCATCTCATCGTTACTGTTTATCTCTCATTTGCCTGATGCTGATCAGTCTAATGTTGCTCCTTTCTCGAGGGCAGGGATACCTCCCCTGCCCAGGTGAAACGGATGTATGTGCTTTCTGTCTGTCTTGTGGATGGTTAGAGAGAGGGAAGGAAGTCTTTATTTCTGTTTAGTGAAATAACGCTTTATATGTTATTTTATCCTGTGCCTTGACATTGTAGGGACCCCAATATTTGGATTCATATTCCTTGCCAGAAACAATATTACTCACAAGAGACTATGTGGAGTTAGTGATGTTTTACCATTTTGTTTTGATTTACCTAATGAAGCTGTTACTTTCATTTCGATGGCAATTCCGCACATTTAAACAAATAATTTGAGTTTTGAACTGTTGTATGTAAAGTAGTTTGTGAACACTGGTCCATGCGAATGGATTAATTTAGTGTCTTATATTTGAAGATTGGGCATAATTTTGTCACATGAAGATAATAAAATATTCTGAGATTGGATTTCCTAGTATCGCATGTGCTTTGCTCTCCAGTATTGAGGGTGGGAAGCAGTGCTATAGATGGCCTAAAATGTTGAAGATATGTTGGTTTTTATTATGTTGGAGAACTGTACTGATGGATTGTTTTTATCATTTAAAAAGAATCCTATATTGCTGCCAATGTTTGTTATTGGCTGTAATGCATTTAAGTCAGTGGAACCATATGCGAAGAAGACTTTACACAGCATTGCCCTTCTCTTAGCCGCTCTCAGTGATCCAGCACTGTGTACAACCTGGGAAGATGTATATTGTTGCATTCTTTAATGGCCCTTGCCCCACAACTGTCCAAAAACACAAATCATAATTGCAAAAAGAAAAACCACTCTCAATAGGGGACTGGAGTTATTTTAAACTTTGAGGGGCAACATCTATTCTACTGTGCACCTTGTTAATGCTATCTGACTAATGGAATGCGTTTCATATACTTTTGTCATGAAAAGTTTACATTGGTTGTATATGTGGTGGCTATATGTCAGGATGTCTAGAATAAAATGACTGAGTTCTGCAACATTCTAGGAGTCAATTTGGTGAAATTATTTGGTATGAAATCCAACAATTTTTGTTTGGAAACTTGACTGAAGCTATTCATACTTGAATTGCTTCCTATTAAATGGATTGAGGTAAATGTTAGTTTGCAGTTAGACTGTCTAGGTTTTATGCTCATTCCATCCTTATAAACACTTGTACAGCAATGTTGTATAATACCTTCTGTCAGATATACTTGTTTCATTCAGATTTTAGTTTTATTTACAGTGCCTTATTTTTATAAAGTTATTCCTAATTAGTGCAGCATGTTGAGAGAAAGGTTCTTGGTTGATGCTGTTATCCTAAGTCAAGAACAGTTCTCTCCAGGTATATTGGCCATCTGCTTATTTGTGCTTTGTATTGTTCTGCGGCTGCTTTGCTGTAAAATAAGCCTTGAATTTAATGAACCTAATCAAATCAGATTATAGTAAGGCTTGATAAAAACTATAGTTCAAGTGTAAGGCGGTTCCTTTCAGATAAGGGAGCATCCTATTATGTAGGACTGGAATATGATATAAATGTAAAACGTGTTTTGTCCGATACAGAACAAACTACAGTAACTTGACACCGATAGAAGATCACATCTAAAATATTTGCTTGGCTCACTTAGTACTCTCATCTTTATCAGGTTGTGGGTTCAAGCTTTTTCCAGGTTTAATTATGTATTGTTTAATTGGTTTATTTAAGTGGATACCATTGCACGACTCAGAGAAGCAAGGCTTCTCTTGCTGTCCTGGCCAACATTCTTCCCTCAAACAGTAGTCAATAATCTCATTGTTGTATCTCCATATCATGCCGAGTGCAAAATGGCTGTCATGTTTACCTATGTATTAATTATTGAGCTTTGAAGTATTCATTGTATGTGAAGTACTTTGGGATTCTCCTGAAAGACTTGATAAGGCAGTACATAAATGTGTCATTCTTGCTTGAAGCCATATAACCATTGCTTCCATATGAAGATGAAATTCAAAGTTGATTGCATTGGGTATTTCCTGTGGGAATAAATATTCTAATATATTTGTGCAATCCACTGGTGACAACCTCCACATATTGAGATAATCGTAGCCGATATATTCAAACTCTTCATCTGAGTGCTGCTATGTTCTGAAATATTTTAGGAGTACTAATTGTTGAACCCACCATGCACCAAACTAAATTACTTTTTAATTCATTTAGGGGATGTGGGCTTCACAGGCTATGTCAGCATTTATTGCCCATCCCTAATTGCCCTTGAGAAGGTGGTGGTGAGCCGGCGCTTTGAACTGCTGTAGTTCTTGTGGGGTAGGTACACCAACTGTGCTGTTAGGAAGGGAGTTCCAGGATTTTGACCCAGCGACAACGAAGGATCGGTGATATAGTTCCAAGTCAGGATGATGTGTGGTAAGATAGTGTTCCTATATTTCAGTTTTTTTTTGAGGACTCATATATTTTAGAATTATGGACACTCTTATTTGGGAAAATTTAAAAGAATTCCATGGATTTTTTTTTCACTGGGGTCATCAGAAGGTCTTTTGGACTTGGTTTGTAAACAGCCCTTACTGGAAGTCACCTGTCTTCAGATAAATATCCAGCAGGGGCTTTTTGACTTAGCAAAGATGTTTACAGAGAAGTGACAGGTCAAGATTTATAGGGGTCAGGAGGCTTGACTCTTGAGAGTTTGTTTTTGGTTTCACTTTGGACAGTGTGTTGGGGTGTGAACTGTTTTGAAGGCAGTTAGAGAAAAACAGCCAGGAGTGCAGTCACCATCAATACCCTCTTCCATCTCTTTGAGAACTTCCTGAGAATCAAGTGTAAGAAATAGAGAAATTGATGCTGCATTCCTCCTGCAAGGCCTGCCAGAAACCCGTGTTGCCGCATTTCTCCTGGAGAGCCTGCCACACTGATCTTCAACATTGCCTGAAAAGAACTGCTCGAGAAAGATCCTAGTGATAGCTATCTACGTGTATTTGAGACGCCAAACCAAAAAGGGACCACTGACATCTTTCCATACTTTTTTTTTTCTTCAAGAATTAGCAAGTATTTGGCCAAAGATTTATTTGTCTTTTTTTGTAATCGAGCTCTAAAGAGAAAATCTCTTTATTTTTCAGTTAACCGGTGTGTATTTTTGTGTGTGAGGGGCTAAGGTAAAAGGGAACTTTCAGATTTCAATCTGTGTATTAATGCTTTGCTTCGGTACTGGTTAAGTCTTGTTTTATAATAAACTGATAATTTTGTTGTTAAAGAAACCTGGTTGGTGTATTTTATTCCGGGATAAAAATAGAATCTATGATTGACCATATTGCTAACTGGGTATACATTTAAATATAGGTTGTGACCTGTGGAGAAGTGGAACTAGAAAAACAGTGCACTCCTCCTGTCTCAATTGTAACAATAGGGGCGTGGAGGGGAACTTTCAGGTGGTGGTGCTGCCATGCATCTGCTGCCCTGGTCCTTCTAGGTGGTAGAGGTTGTAGGTTGTAAGGTGCTGTTGAAGGAGCCTTGGTGAGTTGCTACAGTGCATCTTGTAGCTGGTGCAGACTGCTGCCTCTGCATGTCATTGGTGGAGGGAGTGAATGTTGAAGGTGGTGGATGGGGTGCCAGTCGAGTGGGCTGCTTTGTCCTAGATGGTTTTGAGCTTCTTGAGTGTTGTTGGAGCTGCACCAATCCAGGCAATGGAGAGTATTCTATTACACTCTGGACTTGTGCTTTGTAGATGGTGGACAGGCATTGGGGAGTTAGCTGAGTTACTCGCTGCAGAATTCCCAGCCTCTGACTTGTTCTTGTAGCCATAGCATATATGTGCTGGTCCAATTCAGTTTCTGGTTAATAGTGACCCCCAGGATGTTGATAGTGGGGGATTCAGGGATGGTAATGCCATTGAACGTCAAGAGGAGATGATTAGATTCTCTCTTATAGGAGATGGTCATTGCCTTGCACTTGTGTGGTGCAAATGTTACTTGCCACTTATCAGCCCAAGCTTCGATGTTATCCAGGTCTTGCTGCATATGGACATGGGCTGCTTTAGTATCTGAGGAATCGCGAATGGTGCTGAACATTGTACAATCCCCTCTTCTGACCTTATAATGGAGGGAAAGTCATTGATGAAGCAGCTGAAGATGGTTGGGCCTAAGACGCTGCATGAGGAACTCCTGCAGTGATGTCCTGGAACTGAGATGATTGACCTCTAACAACCACAGCCATCTTCCTTTGTGCTAGGTATGACTCCAACCAGTGGAGAGTTTTCTCCCTGATTCCTATTGACTCCAGTTTTGCTCAGGCTCCTTGATGCCATACTTTGACAAATGCTGCCTTGATGTCGAGGACAGTCACGCTGTCCATGTTTGGACCAAGGCTGTAATGAGGTCAGGAGCTGACTAGCCCTGGCAGAACCCAAACTGAACATCAGTGAGCAAATTGAAATTGGAATGTTGAAGTGATGTATGCTGGTTTGAAAACTCTTACCTGGATTAGAATACCTGTTTTTAAAGAGTCAAGTTTTTTTTAATGCATTTTAAAATCAAATGTCTAACTGATGCAAAGTCTAATTTCAAGACCCACTTTCTGTTGCTCCTTCTTCCCACCCTTTCTTGCTCTCCTCCTTGCTTTCCCTCCTGGATTCCACAGTACTTGTATTACATGCCAAAGTGTTAAGTTTGAAGACTGGAGAGACCAGAAACACCATAAGGAAGATTCACAAATGGGGACACGTTTCCTGGGATTTAAAGTTAATTGAAAAATTACCACCGAGCAAACAGTAGGACCAGATGGGAAAATTTCTGTTGCCTTGCTGTTGAAGTCATTGCTCTGTACTATAGAAGCACTGGTCACATCCGGTGTAAGAGCACCAGTACTGCATGGATAACACATTTTTGTGGATGTTAATGTTGAGATTAAGCATTTTGCTTGAGTTCATACTGTGGGGCGGCGCAGTGGTTAGCACCGCAGCCTCACAGTTCCAGGGACCCGGGTTCGATTCTGGGTACTGCCTGTGTGGAGTTTGCAAGTTCTCCCTGTGTCTGCGTGGGTTTTCTCCGGGTGCTCCGGTTTCCTCCCACAAGCCAAAAGACTTGCAGGTTGGTAGGTAAATTGGCCATTATAAATTGTCACTAGTATAGGTAGGTGGTAGGTAAATATAGGGACAGGTGGGGATGTTTGATAGGAATATGGGATTAGTGTAGGATTAGTATAAAAATGGGTGGTTGATGGTCGGCACAGACTCGGTGGGCCGAAGGGCCTGTTTCAGTGCTGTATCTCTAATCTAATCAGTTTGAAGTTTACATTGATGCCCTCTTCAAATTCTTTCCTCTCGGATGTAATCGATAGTTATAAGGAATGTTAAATTTATCAATGATATTTAAAAACGTCAACTTAACCACTAACCTAACTAATTATCTAATCTTTGCAATTGAAGATTCATCAGAGAAAATTGTTTTCTACAGTCCAATATAGTTTGATTGTAATTGCATTTGAAACCTGATTAGATTAAATAGGTTAATGCCAAATATGAAGAATGTTTTATACTCATCCACCTCGAATGCAATGAGAGAATAAGACACACAAAATCTCATTGCTTTAGACCACAATTTCACTTTGGGATATGACTATATATTTCACATTGTGTTTCAGAAACTTTACTGCATTTGTGCAAAACCTTGCATATGCATGCAATTTTACCTTTGGGGGTAGACTGGAGTTGGTTGGGAGAAGTTATGATGATTTTATTATGGATGGAGGTCATTGATATTTGAACTGTAAAGGAGGGACTGACCATTTTAACTCTTGATGTTCCGCGGTTGGAGTTTGGTTGGCATTTCATTTTTTTCATCCCTATTCCTCAAAAAAAATCGTAAGATCTTGCCAGATGTTTTCTCTTATTGAGTTTGTCATTAAACAGTAAGATTTTGATATATGCTTATTGTGCTCCGTTAGATTTGCTTAAATGTTTTGCTATGCAGTTGTGTGTCTTGGAATTTGATCCCTTGCTATTGTTTAGCAGATAGAGGCTACTCCTCCCTCTACTCCTGTAATCCCTGTGATCCCTGTTATGCCAGTCCCTGCTGATGCCAGTGTCTTCTCGTCTGACAGTCAACAGGTTTTGTTCCTTTTTTCTTTTGAATGTTTTGATTTTGTTGCTGTATATTCAACATTTATTTTGTGCATTGTTTAATCTTGTATAATGTTATTCTGTAGATCACTGGGCACCTGTGGTGAGCAAGTAGAACTGAGGAGACATGTGAAACAAAGTGTATAACTAAAAAAAAAGTGTATAACTGCATTAATCTGGAGTTAAACAGTTCACTGTTTTGCTCTAGAGTGTTTTTCTGCTGGTTATCTGGTCTTTTGTTTCAATGATTAAATTGAAAACATTAATCTCTCAAATTGTGCTTATCACTCAGAATTTTGCTCTTTGGTTCTCATTGCCCACCTCAGAAATATGAAGGCAAAGGTTTCAGAGTAAAACTAGTTTGATCACAGCAACAAGCAAAATCTGGTTCTATTGAAGTGGTATTTGAAAACTAATTGAACTCAGTATATAAATTAAATCTGTGTAATGGGAAAGTGTAAATGTTTGCATAAATCAAACCAGTGTCACAGAAATGTAGAGAAGACAAAGATGTGAACGAGAGTTTGAAACCCTTGAGCAAATTTGTTAGGAATCCAACTAAAAAAAAAGTCACATGCCCATGCTGCTGCAATAGAATTTTAGAAAGTGGATCTATGCAGATGTATCCCAATATTTCCATGGTTTGTTCCCCTTTAGACTCCCATAATTAGAGATGTAGAGTTGTGCAGCAGAGAAACAGGCCCTTCGGCCCACCACATCCATGCCGGCCATAATGTCTATATACTAATCCCACCTGCCTGCATTAATTCCATATCCCTCTATGCCTTTCTCATTCAAGTACCTGTCCAGATGCCCCTTAAATGTTCCTACTGTTCCTGCCTCCACCACCTTCTCTGGCAGCTCATTCCAGATACCCACTATTCTTTGTGTGAAAAATTTACCCCTTTGATCCCCTTTAAACCTCCTCCCTCTCACCTTAAATCTATGCCCTCTAGTTTTAGTCACCCCTATCATGGGAAACAGACTCTGGCTATCTACCCTATCTGTGCCTCTCATAATTTTATATACCTCTATCATGTCCCCTCTCAGCCTCCTTTGCTCCAGGGAAAACAGACCCAGCCTATCCAATCTCTCTTTATAACTCAAGCCCTCCAAACCAGGCAACACCCTTGTGACTCTTTTCTGTACGCTCTCTAGCTTAATCACATCTTTCCTGTCGTGCGGCGACCAGAACTGCACACACTACTCCAATTGCGGCCTAACTAACATTATGTACAACCGTAACATGATGTCCCAACTCTTGTACTCAGTGCCTCGGCCGATGAAGGCAAGCATGCCATACTCCTCCTTCACCACCCTGTCTACCTGTGTTGCCACTTTCAGGGAACTATGTACTTGCACCCCAAGGTCTCTCTGCTCAATAACACTCCCCAGGGCCCTGTCATTCACTGTATATGTCCTGCCCTGGTTTAACTTCCCAAAATGCATCACTTCACACTTGTCTGCATTAAATTTCATTTGCCAGTCCCTTGCCCACTTTCCCAGTTTATCTCTATCCTGTTGTAACCTTAGACAACCTTTGTCACTGTCCACTATACCACCAATTTTGGTGTCATCTGCAAACTTACTAATCATTCCCCCTACATTCATATCCAAGTCATTAATATATATGACAAACAACAGAGGGCCCAGCACTGATCCCTGCGCCACACCACTGGTCACTGGCCTCCAATCTGAAAAACAACCCTCCACTACCACCCTCTGCCTCATGTCACCAAGACAATTTTGTATCCAATTGGCTAGCTCACCCTGGATCCCATGTGTTTGAACCTTCTGGACCAGCCTACCATGCGGGACCTTGTCAAAGGCCTTGCTAAAGTCCATGTAGACAACGTCCATCACCCTGCCCTCGTCAATTCTCTTGGTCACTTCCTCAAAAAACTCAATCAAATTCGTGAGACCTGATTTCCCACGCACAAAGCCATGCTGACTATCCCTAATCAGACCTTCCCTTTCCAAATGCATATAAGTCCTGTCTCTCAGAATCCCTTCCAATAACCACTGATGTAAGGCTCACCGGCCTGTAGTTCCCTGGCTTATCCCTGTTGCCCTTCTTAAATAAAGGCACAACATTCACTATCCTTCAGTCTTCCGGTACCTCACCCTTGGCTAACGATGATGCAAAAATCTCTGCCAGGGCCCCAGCAATCTCCTCCCTTGCTTCCTGTAGCATCCTAGGATACACCTGGTCAGGCCCTGGGGATTTATCCACCTTAATGCGCTTCAAAACCTCCAACACCTCCTCCTTTGTAATGTTGATATGCTCCAGGATATCGCTGTTCCCTCCCTTGAACTCACTAGCTTCCATGACCACCTCCACGGTAAATACAGAAGAGAAGTATTCATTTAAGACCTCGCCCATTTCCCGTGGCTCCACATATAGATTACCACACTGATCCTTAAGGGGACCTATTCTCTCCCTAGCTACCCTTTTACTCTTAATATACTTACAGAATCTTTTAGGATTCTCCTTTATCTTATCTGCCAGGGAATTCTCATGGCCCCTTTTCGCCCTCCTAATTTCTTTGTGTATTCCTACATCCCCTGTACACGTCGAGGGACTCGCTTGATCCCAGCTGCCTATACCTGACATATGCCTCCTTCTTTGTCCTGACAGACCCTCAATATCCCTCGTCAACCAAGGTTCCCTAAACTTGCCAGCCTTGCCCTTCCATCTAACAGGAACATACCGGCCCTGAACTCTTCCTATCTCACTTTTAAAAGCCACCCACTTGCCAGACGTCCCTTTACCTGTAAGCAGCCTCTCCCGTTCAACTTTTGAGAGTTCCTGTCTGATGCCATTGAAATTAGCCTTTTCCATAACTATCTTGAAGCTGATAGAGTTATGTTCACTAGTCCCAAAGTGCTCCCCCACTGACACATCAACCACCTGCCCAGCCTCATTTTCCAAGAGGAGGTCGAGTGTAGCTCCTTCTCTAGTAGGGCCATTCACATACTGCTTCAGAAGACTAGCCTGGACACACTTAAATTCTTCCCCATCTGATCCCTTAGCACTAAGGCAGTCCCAGTCAATATTAGGGAAGTTAAAATCACCTACTATTACAACCCTATAATTCCTACACCTATCTGTGATTTCCCTACATATATGCTCCTCCAATTCCCTCTGACTACTGGGGGGCCTATAGTATAATCCCATCAAAGTGATCACCCCTTTCTTATTTCTAAGTTCTACTTAAGATAAATTATTTAAGTTAGAGGTAACTTAACTCTGCAGCCCTAGAATTAGAAGCAACTCCCCTGTCCTGGCAGTCTATCTTTTTGAAGCTCAGGCAGTGCAGTCTAATTGCACTTGGGTTTTGAATTTGCTGGTTTGTCTTGTTTGAATTTCATGGGCCTGGAAGTTTGGAGAAGGTTGTTTTTCGCCCTGTTGCCTCAGTGGTGGATAGAATCTAAACCAGGACGGAAAGATCCATTAGTACCAAAAACTTGATATATATGCAAATTGTTAGGAACCAAGATTTAAGCTAGACTTCTGGAATTGAATGAAACAGACCAATGTGGCCTTTGACACAAGCTTGGACATCCATGATTCAAATGAGAATCAGGCATTCAAATCACAGATATTGGTGGCACTTTGCAACCTAAAATAAGTTCAGAGCACCATTTAAGAGGGCAGATTGCTTTTGTTTTCTTTGCATTTAAGTTTGAAACTTTAAATCTTTAACATCCTAATTTTCTTGAGCAAAAAAAGACTACCCATGCCAAAAAGATTGAAATGGATAACCACTTCACCCACTTTTATTGATAAGAATGTAATTTTTCATGCAGGTGGTTATGTTTAGAGATACAGCACTGAAACAGGCCCTTCGGCCCACCGAGTCTGTGCCGACCATCAACCACCCATTTATACTAATCCTACACTAATCCCATATTCCTACCACATCCCCACCTGTCCCTATATTTCCCTACCACCTACCTATACTAGGGGCAATTTATAATGGCCAATTTACCTACCAACCTGCAAGTCCTTTGGCTTGTGGGAGGAAACCCACGCAGACACAGGGAGAACTTGCTAACTCCACACAGGCAGTACCCAGAATTGAACCCGGGTCACTGGAGCTGTGAGGCTGCAGTGCTAACCACTGCGCCACTGTGCCGCCCCAATGTTATGATATCAAACTTGGTTGACACTTTCCATTTTAAATGCTTTTTTGTCAGTGCAAGCAACATCAGTTTCTGACTACATTATGGAACTCAAAAGCTAACTTAACAAAACTCTCAACAACTGAAGGTTTTACTTCAATAGTTGGATTGGCGCAGTTTCTGCTGAGTTATTTATTTAGTTATTTATATGTTTATCTGGTTAGTTAATTATTTTAAAACTTGTTGCAGAATTTGATTTCTAAAAATACCACCTTCAAACGAACTCTCTGCAGATCTGAAACAGATCAAACAGTTTTGTCCATTTTTTTCAGATACTTGGAAGAGGACCTTTACTGCAGTAACTTTTGCAGTATTCTAATGAGTAAATGCATTGGTTATAAATATTAATTATATTTGACCCAGATTGGTGGAACAAAGATGATTTAACTGAATTATTAATGCACAAAAATTCCCATTTCTCAAACTGAAAGAACAGATAAATGAAAATACATTCTTTATATCTTCAAAAGGCTCTACGGGTGAATTATTTATATTGAATTTTTCAACAAGGATGTGTCACTCCAAGGAGTTTTTGTGTTTTCACTGAGTCCACCACCCATCTCTTGCATGTCGCACAACTTTCTTAAATTGAGGGAGTAGGCAGCTTATTTGTTCCCTAGCCTATGCCTTTTGTGATCTTTGCACAATTCCAAATAGCTGTTTAAAGTTACTTGCTCTCTTCTCATTCCTATATCCATCCCTCTGAGAAAGCACTTCACATCCACTCAATGCTCCCCATGATGGACTTTGCCCGAATCCAGTTAATGTGAGCAGTAGGCAATTTTTTTTTTCAAGTGTCTTGAAGGGTGTAGTTTAAGAGAAAATAGGAGCCAGCACAGAAGCCAAAAGGGATGGTTGTCCTTGACAAACCTCTTTGAATTCTTTGAGGAGGTAACAGACATAGATGGGGGTATGCAGTGGATGTAGTGTACATGAGTATAAGGAAAGCTTTCGACGAGATACCACTTGGGGGATTACTGGAGAAGATTAAGGGGTAAGGAATTAGGGGGAGGATGGCAAACTGGATTGAAAAAAAATGGGTTAGAAGGGGCAAAACAGTCAGAGTAAAAGGCATTTTAGCAGAGTGGGTAGAAGTGGATACTGATGTCCCTGAGTGTTCATTTTTGGGACCACTTTGTTCACAGAATATCAGTGATTTGGATTTAGATCTACTGGGAGTGGTGTCAAAATTTGCAGATGATGGCAAAAGATGAGGTAATTTTTTTTAGAAGACCAAAGGAAACTGCAAAAGAATATTAAAATAGGTGAATGGTCTAAACAGTGGCAGATAAAATTCAGTGTCAGTAACTGAAGTAATGCATTTTTGTCAAGACCAAGTAACAATTATGCTCATACTGTCAGAGTGGAGGACTTGGGGTTACATGTTCATGGTATTCAATGCAGCATCTTGGGTTGATAAAGCTATTTTTTAACACAATATTTTAGACTTTATCTCGAAGTACATAATATAAAAGCTGAGATAATAAATCTATAAAAAAAGAACCTTAACTTTAGCACTGCATAGCATGGGGCTGCACACTGTAGGAAGGATATTGAGACTTGAGTGGGTGCATTGCAGATTCTCAAGGATTCTTCCTGGTATGAGGAAATACAAAAACAAAGCGACTTGAAAAGTTAGGGGTTTTTTTTTGTTAGACCAATGCAGATTATGGGGCAGTACGATCCTTTTTAAAATAATTAAATGATGGGACAGGGTCGATAGAAGCAGATTGTTGCCAGTTTTTGAGGGCTCAAGAATGAGGGTCCATAGATCATGGATTAAATGTATGACAGATAAGAGGATCGGAGTAAATTCTTCACACACAGACATCAGGCTGTCGAATTCACTACTAAGGTTAGTGGTTGAAGCAGAAACTGTCAACATTCCAGGTTAGATTGGATAGTTGGATGAAGGAGTAGAGGTGGAAGGGATATGGGAACAGAAAGGATAAATGAGATTAGAACTACTTGCTCGCATGGTCCTAAAGTCATGATTCTGTGCTGTATGTTCTTGTAAACCCATCACCTAACCAGGCATGGTGCAGTAGTACACCTAGGTGTTACCTTCATTTTGAATAGAATTTAGAACCTCATTCTAGTTTTAAACAGGAAAAGCTAGCGATTCACATGAAGTTTGTATATAGTGATGCACTGTTTAAACAATTTCCCTATTCTATCCTTTTTAGGTCCAAAGTAGATCCAGTAGTAAAGTTCAGGTTTTATAAATTTAAATAGTAGGTTATTATTTGCATTTCTAACATGTTTTAACTGTGCCTTCTTCATCTTTCTTTAAAGGCTAATCCACCCCCGGTTGTGGTGAATACGGATAGCTTGGAATCTCAGCCATATGTAAGTTATATTCAGTTTTGCTTCTTGTATGTGAAAATTAATATTTAAAAAAAAAGTTGCAAAATGAAGAGGCCATAGCAGTGGACAGGCCAGTGGATATTTTCAGATACAGACTCATTCTTTCTGCATTGCTGTTCTATGAGGAAGAAAAGTCTTGGGACGATCTATCAAAATCCATCTCTGGCAGTCAACATTTTCAGTTAAAGTTTACAATTTGTGAAGCCAGCAGTTTGATTGCAAAACAACGACTTTGTCAGCTGGCAGTTCTGTGGCTTTGACATTTAATTTCAATACACTGTTGATTTAACGTGCAGATGGGGAGCAGCTTAATTTTAGTTGGGCTTCTCAAATTGACGAGCTGTATCAGCCTCTTCAGCCACCAAGTCTTTTCCACAGGTGAACAAATCCTCTTCCAGATCAAAAGTCACATTAGATTGCTCCTGCTGTATTCACAGCAGCTTGTGTATTACATGAAATATTCAGAAAAGATACACTTTTTATCAAGTAAGAATTGTTACCTGTGAATGGTGTGTTTTGTGCTGCAGCTTTTCCATAAATGCTATGACAAATTTCATAATCACTTTTTTGACTGTTAGATTCCTTGGAGCTTGTTGCAGTTGCAAAGCAGATTACTTTAGGGAAATTATCCCAGTCGTTTCAGCCCTTCAGGCTACCTGACTTATAGTCAGAATATCCACTGCCAAACATTTTTTTAAACCATTTTTTGTGAAACTCATTTTTAATGACATCAAGGGAGTGCTAACATGAACTCATTCTATGAAAGCTTTAACAGTATGTTTTGGATGACGTAGCATAAAGGAAAATTTTTGCAGCCTTTTCTAACTTTATTTCAATTTTACCCTTTCCTATCACTCTCGTAAGAAAGCGCTGTGTGGCACAGCTAATAATTTCTGTATTCTATATCGTGAATAATTTTATACTTGGTAACCTGCCAGTTATTTTGTGCTATGTATATTCACATTCTGTTACTATCATTTTCATTACTTACCCGTCTACATTATGCTGTCTTTGATCATAAAAGTCAAATGTTTGAATATCTTTAAACAGCAAACAGAATTTTATTTCTTATTGATTGGTCATCTGATCATCTCAATTTAATTACCCATAGACAGCTGCCTCTTGCTCTAAATGTACAATATTAGCAGCAAAGCTATGCACTAGTCTCATGGACAATACTATTGCAGTGTCTACAGGTTTCCCATTTTCCAGCAATCATTACTGTCAACATAACCAGACATCAATACAGTTGTACTCAGTTGCCTCCTGTTGTAAACACCTTGGGATGCTTACTACAGTTGTTGTGCCACGCAATTTATAATTAAAAAAACTCAGCTGTCATATCTTGTATTGTGGACCTATCTTATGTTGTGTATCTCTGCACCTATTGAATAGTACCCATTGATGAGCCTTTTGCAATTTACATCCTACGTCATGCCATTTCCATTCATTCTCACTAGCACCTTGGCTAATTCCCAGCCCCAGATTTTTTTTTATGCTGGTGACCAACGTCAATTTTACAAAAGGGAATTGTCATTTATTTCCTTGCAATTTAATGTTGAACTAATTTTAACATCCAACTAATTTTAACTTCTAATAATTGCAAAATATTCCTTTAAACAATTGGTATCGGGATGGCTAGGAACATATGAGCAGGAGTAGTCCATTTACCCCCTTGAGCCTGTTCCACCATTCAGTGAGATCATAGTCATTTACAACACAGAAGGAGGCCGTTTGGCCCATTGAGTCTATGTCGGCTCTGCACGGAGCTATGCAGTCAGTCCCACTTCCCGGCTCGAACCCCGTAGCCCTGCAAGTATTTAGAGGTCTGAGACTGAACTTCAATTCCACCAAACCAGTAGCTTACTGAAGACAATGCATGTAAATGAAAAGATAATAAAGATGATAACATATGTGTTGAAGATATACAGCATGACATCACTAGTAATACAATAACACGAGTTGTGTTTTCCTCAGTCAGTGCCCTTGCTGTTGCCCGTCAGCCAGCGAACCGGACTTTTGCCCATGCTGAGGCGGTGCATTCTGCAGCCAGGCCTTCAAGGCCCAGAACTGTTCGAGGGTGTCCTGCAAGGCCATCTGCAGTCCCCCGCACCCGTGAAAGTCAGTAGCCTTCCACCAACCATGCTATAGCTACTGTCTAATCTGTGACCTAAATCCATATATATGCCTTTTCCCTGTATCCCTTAATAGCTTTGTCAAGCAAAAATCTATCAATCTCAGATCAATTGTTAATTTAAAAACTAGCATCAACTGTCGTTTGCAGAAGAGAGTTCTCAACTTCTACTGCTGTTTGTGTGTAGAAGTATTTCCTAATTTTACTCCTGATTGGTCTGGCTCTAATTTTTATACTATGCGCTCTAGTCCCAGACTCCCCAACCAATGGAAATGGTTTCTCTCTATCTACCCTACCTGTTCCCCTTAACACCTTGAAACCTTTGATCAAATCACTCCTTAACCGTCTAAATTCTAGGGAATACACCCTCAGTTTGTGTACAAAATCAAAATACTGCGGATGCTGGCAATATGAAATTAAAACAGAAAATGCCGGAAATACTCAGCAGGTCAGGCAGCATCCATGGAGAGAGAAACAGACTTAACGTTTCAGGTCGATGGCCTTTCATCAGAACAGCTGTGCCTAGTTTGTGTAATTGCTGCTCACAATTTAACCCTTTGGAGTTCAGGTATCATTCTGGTAAATCTATGCTGCATTCCCTTAAAGGCCAATATATCTTTCCTAAGGTGCAGTGGCCAAAACTGCTCACAGTACTCCAGGTTAGTCTAACCAGGACTTTGTACAGCTGAAGGATGACTTCCTCCCCCTTGTATTCCGTTCCTCTAGATACGAGGGCCAGCGTTCCATTCGCCTTTTTGATTATTTTCTGTACTGTTCATGATCTTGGTGCCTGGACCCTCAAGTCTCTTTGAACCTCCACTGTTTCTAGCTTTTCATTTAGAAAGTATCCTGTTATATCCTTTTAGGTCCAAAGTAGATGACCTCACATTTGCCACAGTTTTGCCCATTCACTTAATGTATATTGCTTTCAATGCTGCCTATCTTTGTGCCATTGGCAAATTGGATATGTGGCCTTGTATCCCATCATCTAAGCCATTAATAAATATGGTGAATAGTTGAGGCCCCCCACACAAATCCTTGCGAAAAACCACTAGTTACATCCAGCCAGTTAGAGTGCCTGCCCATTATCGCTACTGTCTGTCTCCTGCTGCTCAGCCAATTTCCTAACCATGTCAATAATTTGCTTTCAGTTCAGTGAACTTCAACTTTAGCTAACAGAATCTTATGAGGGACTTTATCAAATGCCTTCTGGAAGTCCATGTAAATAACATCCATAAACATTCCCTTGTCCACTAACTTTAATCACCTCTTCCAAAAATTCAATCAGATTCATCAGGCATGACCTACCTTTTAAAATCTCAAAATTGTTACAGTGCAGAAGGCGGCCATTCGGCCCATCATGTCTGCACCAGCTCTCCCAATGAGCATTTCACCTAGTGGCACTCCTCTGCCTTCTCCCCATAACCCTGCACGTTCTTCCTTTTCATATAACCGTCCAATTCCATTTTGAATGCCTTGATTGATCCTGCCTCCACCACAGTCTCAGGCAGTGCATTCCGGACTTTAACGTCACACTGCATGACAAAGTTTTTCCTCAGGTTGTGTTTGCTTCTTTTACCCATTACTTTAAATTTGCATCCTCTTGTTCTTACTGGCGCTCTCTGAGCAGCTGAAAATTTTCAAGGTGTTCAGTCACCTTATCCTTAATTATAGACTCCAGTAATTTCCCAACAACCGATGTTGGGCTAACTGATCGATAATTCTCTGGTTTCCCTCTTTCACCTTTCTTAAATAGTGGAGTGACATGAATGTTGGCAGTGAGCTGTTGTGCACTTGGCTGCCAAACAGAATGATTTGCATTAAAATCCCAAGTTGATGAGGGCTGTCGATTCTCAGGTCGAGTACAAAATGGTGTCAGAAAGTGAATAGGCAGTGCACATCCACAATTAGGGCAAAGAAATAATGCTGATTTCTTCAGTGGAGAAACCTATGGCCCAGACAGTCACTTACCTGTCTCAAGCAGCTGAGTTAATCAGGATTGTGCCACCTTTTTAGTTTTAGACAAATACAATGGTGAATGGCGCAGACTGCCCTATTATTTCATGGCTTGATGTGTGGCTAGAAATGAATGAGTTGCATTGTCCTGTTTTGGCTAAAGTTGGATGTAGGAAAATTAGACGGCTTCTGAGAAAAGATGGAAGCCACCCTGAGATTTGACTTCTCCCATAAGAGTCGTTGCTGTAGTGCATGGAGTAAACTGATCTGTGCGGTCTCTTTCCACCCTTAACTTCATTCTCTAACAATTTTCTTGATCCTCTTACTCAATCCTCTCCTTGTTCATTTGCATCTGCTTGTGTTTATGTACATTTTACTGATGTTAAAATGACTGTCTTGTTCCAGATATTTATTTTATTAATACTTCCTCCATTTTTCTAATTTCTTTGGTCCCCTACAGGTACCATCTAAGGAAATGACCTGACAGACCTGTCTGAGCTCTAAAACTAGCCGCTAGGGATATAAGCACACCGATTTAGGAATGAGCCCCCTCTCACTACTTCTAGCCTGAACTAGTTTCTCAGACTGGTTGTAGCATTGTAGCAAATGTGAAGGGTTTACTCAGCTGCTGTAAAAGTAACTTTAGCTGGATTTGGACATTAATTGTAAAATTGAAACCAGATACCCAGATGCTCTGGTGTTTTGATCGCACAAGGATGATTAAGTATTAAAACCTAAGGAGCTGCCCTCTATAATCTCTTCCCTCACATATTGAACAAGGAAGCCACCATTGACACTGTCAGCAAATAATTCACACTTCACCGCTGTTAACTTGGCTGCTATAAAACAGATACATTAATGAACAAATAGTGCAAATCCTTCAGACAACACTACACTTCTGTTTTTCCTGTCTTGCTCCATCTGTTATTCTGGAAGCCTATAAGGTGATGACTAATGACTTGGGGCCAACTCCATCCAAATCACTTAGCCTCTTTCTGCTGACCAATATTCTTCCCCTATGGCACACTTATGTCCTTTTTTACGAATAAATCTGCACACCCCTGCCCCCTTCCTTATCACTCAAGCTGGGTTGTTTGAGAGTCCTTGGATGCTTTCAACTATCTTTGTGATCCAACCAATGTTCAGAGATGCCTATAATATCTAAATCCTTTACTGTATGCATATAGTTGCAGCATTTTATTTCTAATACTTGAACGTTAATCAAAAAAGGAATTATGTTCATGCCTTTTATGGCTCACCCTAAGTAAACTGTTAGCCCTGCAGCTCTGGTTGGACTACACATAGCATGAACCTCCTTTCATAACTAATTTAAGTATCTCCTAATGACACTTTCTACATTCTGACACAAGCTATCAGCTGCCAGACAATTCAAATGAACTCCATCCTTCATACAATTTTAGACCCCACCACTTAATTTGCCCTTGTGTGATTTTTCCCGATGGCGTGCTTTTTTTAAAAAAAAGCTTAATGGTTGAAAATTTTTGGAAAGTAAAAGAATTTTTACTATATAACTTTTAAAACCAACCCACAAGTTTATCTTGAGTATCTAATAAATTTGCTTTTGTTCTGTAATGTTTCCACAAGAAGGCGGCCCACCACTGCCTTCTCAGGACAACTAGGAATGGATGATTAATGTCAACCTTGCCAGAATTAATTTTTCAAAGTTTACATTTCATGCAGTAGAGAATGGAGAGCAATGAATTCTTTACCCAAAGGTGTGTGTATTTTAGCAACCATCACTGTAGTGTGTGTGAGCTGCTGTTCTAGTGAAGTAGCATTAATCATACATTACAACATATTGCAACAACAGATTTTTATAGCATTTTCCTTGATCAATGCAGTTTGATAAATATTTCCGGTATGTTCCGTACTTAATTTCATAGCAATTGTATTTGTTTCTGAGAAGGCAACCCATCACCTCAGAGCAGCTAAGGATGGACATGAAATGTAAAGAATCTGAGAAATCAAAATTAATAAATAAACCTTTGCATATAAAAATGTTATAGAATATATCATACATGAGAAAAAACAATTTTTTTTTGCCAAATATCTGAGGCACTATATAGTTCTGCTTTAAATATATTTAAATAAAGGATTTTGTTCAAAAGCTCCCTCTAAATGGAAACTTCCGTGACCACTTAACTTTTCCCTCCTGTTCTCCTTCTCTCCTCACCACCCCCCCTCCCCCCACCGCCCCACCATTCTAGCTGACTTGATAAAGCCGGTGCAAGCATAGGAACGTAGGACTTAGGAACAGGAGTAGGCCATTTGGCCCTTTGAGCCTGCTCCGCCATTCAATAAGATCATGGCTTATCTCAACTCCATCTTCCTGTCTACCCCCCCATAACACTTGACTCATTTGTCTATCAAAAATCTATCTAACTCAGCCTTGAATAAATTCAATGACCCAGCTTCCACAGCTTTCTGGGGAAGAGAATTCCACAGACAAACGAACCTCAGAGAAAAATGTCTCCTCATCTCTGTCTTAAAAGGGAGAACTTTTATTCTTAAACTGTGTCTGCTAGTTATAGTCTCCCCGGCCAGAGGAAACATCCTTCTGGTATACACTCTATCAAGTCCCCTCAGGATCTTGTATGTTTCAATAAGATCAAATCTCATTCTTCTAAACTTCAATGGGTACAGACCCAATTTCTTCATAAGATGAGCCCTTCATCCCTGGAATGAGTCAAGTGAACCTTCTCTGAACTGTTAATGTAATTATATCCTTTTTCAAATAAGGAGACCAAAACTGTACACAGTGCTCCAAATGTGGTCTTACCAAGGCCCTATACAGCTGCAGTAAAATTTCCCTACTTTGATACTAGATTTCCCTTGCAATAAATGCCAACATTCCATTTGCCTTCGTAATCACTTGCTGTACCTGCATATTAACCTTTTGTGATTCATGCACCAGGATACCCAGATCCCCCTGTACCACCAAGTTCTGCAATCGCTCTCCGTTTAAATAGTATACTGCTTTTCTATTTCTGCCAAAGTGAACAAGTTCATATTTTCCCACATTATACTCCATCTGCAAAATTTTTGCCCACTTACTTAACCTATCTATATCCCTTTGTAGACTCTTTACTTCCGCTTGACAACTTACTTTCTTTCATATCTTGGTGTCATCATCAAATTTAGCTACAGTGCATTCAGTCCCGTCATCCAAATCATTGATGTAGATTGTCAATAATTGAGGCCCCAGCACTAATCCCTGTGGCACTCCTACTTACAGCTTGCCAACCTGAAAAGGGCCCAGTTATCCCTACTCCCTGCTTCCTGTTAGCTAACCAATCCTTTATCCACACTAATAGGTTACCCCCTGCACTATATGCTCTTACCTCGTGTAGTAACCTTTGATGTGGCACCTTATCAAATGCCTTATGGAAATCCAAGTACACCACATCTACTGGTTCCTCTTTAAGCACCTTGCTTGTTACTTTCTCAAAGAACTCTAATAAATTAGTTAAACACGACTTCCCTTTCTCAAAACCATGTTGCCTGTCTGGTCCCATAATGATTTTCTCAGTATTCTGCTATAACCTCCTCAATAATAGATAGCATTTTCTCTATGACAGATGTTAGGCTTACTGCTTATAGTTTTCTGTTTTCTGTCTCCCTCCTTTCTTGTGTTACATCTGCTATTTTCCAATCTGCTGGACCCTTCCAGAATCGAAGGAATTTTGGAAGATTATAACCAATGCATCTACAATCCCTGCAGTCACTTTATTAAGACTTTAGGATGCAGGCCATCTGGTCCTAGGGACTTGGCAGTCTTTAGGTCTGTTTGTTTTCACAGCACCTTCTCCCTGGTGATGGTGATAGTTTTAAGTTCCTCCCTTCCTTTCACCTTTTGATTTTCAAGTATCTTTGCAAAGTCTTCTACAGTGCAGACAGACACACATACCTGTTCAATGCCTCTGCCATTTCCTTGTTTCCATTATCAATTCCTCAGACTCTCTAGAGAACCAACAATAGCTTTAGTTACTCTTTTCCTATTTAAATACTTGTAGAAACTCTTACGATTTGTTTTTATATTACTAGCTAGTTTTCTCTTTTATATTCCACTTTCTCCCTTTTAATTTTTTTCGTCATTCTTTGCAGGTTCTTCAAATCTGTCGAATCTTCTAACCTACCATGAATCTTTGCAGATTTGTACAGTATTTCTTTCAATTTGATACTATCCTTAACCTCTTTATTTAGCCACGGATGTTGCATCCTTCTCGGTCTTTCTTTCTCACTGGGTTAAATCTTTGAGAGTTATTAAATATCTCCTTAAAAGTCTGCCACTGCATCTCTACTGTCCTAATTTCCCAGTTCACTTCAGCTAGCTGTACCTTCATAACTTTATAATTACCTTTATTTAGGTTTAGAACACTAGTCTTGGACCTACACTTTTTCCCTTCAACCTGAACGTGATATTCTATCATGTTATGATTGCTGTCACCCAGTGGCTCCTTTTGCATGAGGTTGCTAATTAATCCTGTCTCAATGCACATTACCAGGTCTTAAATAGACCTGGTTGGCTCTAGAATGTATTGCTCTAAGAAGTTGCCCTGAATGTACTCTATGAACTCGATTTCCAGGCTACCTCTGCCAATCTGATTCACCCAATCTACATGAAAATTAAAATCACCCATGATTACACTCCAGTTATTTCTTCCTGTATAGTCTGTCCTACAGTGTAACAACTGTTAAGGGCTCTGTAAACTATTCCCACAAATGACCTGTTGCCTTTCCCATTTCTTATCTACCCAAACTGATTCTACATCTTTCCCTTTCGAGCTAAGGTCATTTCTTGCTACTGTACTAATGACATCCTTAATTAGCAGAACTACCCACCACCTTTTCCTAGCTTCCTGTCTTTTCGAAATGTCAAAAAGCCTTCAATATTCAGGTCCCAGCCTTGATCATCTTACAATCATGTCTCTATAATGGCTATCAAGACATACATATTCAGTTCTAACTGTGCTAACAATTCATCCATTTTGTTACGAATGCTATTCTGATACAGAGCCTCTAACTCTGTCTTTTTAACGTCTCTGCAATCTCTGGCCGTATCTGCTGGTGTACTCTTAAGTTTGTATGCTCAGTCCCTTCCTGCCACACTCCGTTTATCGTTAATCAAATTGCTACCCTGCTCTATTATCTCGTCGTTTCCCTTTGATTTAACACACCTTCTCTCACGTGATCCCTTCCCCCCACCATTTAGTTTAAAGCCCTCTCTACCGCCCTAGTTATACAACTCACCAGAACACTTGTCCCAGCAAGGTGCAGGTGAAGACTGTCCCAATAGTACAGCTCCCACTTTTCCCAGTACTGGTACTAGTGTCCCGTGAATCGAAACCCATTTCTCCCAGACCAGTCTTTCAGTCACGCATTCATCGCTCTAATCTTATTTACCCTATGCCAATTTGCTCGTGGCTCAGGTAATAAGATGGAGATTATTCTTAATTTTGGTTTGATTGCAGTTCTTTTTATGTTAGCCCCTAGCTGTTCATACTCCCTATGCAGGACCTCCTTTCCTAGTCCTGTCTATGGCTTTAAAACCCCACACTCAAATCGTCTCCAAGACAGCTTATTACTACCACAACATTGCCAAACTCAGTCTAGATCACAATCCCTCCACAATGAAATGCCCTACCCTCTTCTCTTCTCCAGACATGATTACTCCAAAGTTTTCTCTCTGCTGGCCTCCCGTTGTCAATAAATTCCAACTTGTGAAAGAAGTATGCTATTCTGTACTAAGTTTAGCTTGCCCACACCCTCTGTCCTCATGGGTCTACTTTGGTTTCATATCTCCCAATACAGTAAGTTCCTTGTGGTCATCTACACATCATTCCAGTACAGTCTCAAGCCATGTAATCCCTCTCCATATACTCAGGTCCTCGGACTCTGCCTTTTCCTCCTTCACCACACGATTGGTTACAGAACCTTCAGCTACCTTGGCCCAGCCCTCGAGGACTAATTCCATAATCCATCTACCTCAGAACTGCAGCATGTTTTTTATTATTTTTTATTTAGAGATACAGCACTGAAACAGGCCCTTCAGCCCACCGAGTCTGTGCCGACCATCAACCACCCATTTATACTAATCCTACATTAATCCCATATTCCTACCACATCCCCAATTCCCCTACCACCTACCTATACTAGGGGCAATTTACCTATCAACCTGCAAGCCTTTGGCTGTGGGAGGAAACCAGAGCACCCAGCGAAAACCCACGCGGTCACAGGGAGAACTTGCAAACTCTGTACAGACAGTACCCAGAATCGAACCCGGGTCACTGGAGCTGTGAGGCTGCGGTGCTAGCCACTGTGCCACACTGTGCCATGTGTATCTATATTTTCATATGTCAAGGTGATATTTGAAAATTAATAATTGTCTACAAGATGCAAAATTGAATTTTGTAACATTTTTCCCTGGAGACGTGAAAAACAGATTTAAACATTGAATTTAGATTTAGATCTAAATCTCCTTGGTTCACTAACTGAAGTGAAGCTACCATTAGATAATCTGAGGGAATAAAATCTTGTGTTCAAAGTTGCATGAATTTTATTTTACATGTGGCTGTTTTAAAAAATAATATTGTCATTTGTTACACTTGGACTTCCCACAGACTTTCTATGGGATTTTGCATTGAACATGCTGTAATTAGAAAGCCATTTTGGCACAGCTCCCTTTCCAGGGTATCCAGGACCCATCTGAAATGAGCAAGCAACTGTGCATCTCCTTAATCAGATTGAAGAGTTGTTACTGAGCAGCACAAGAGTCTGAACCATGGAGTGTCAGTGAGAATATTTAATTCAGTGCCAAATTACGTGCAGAAAGCAAAATAATGGGAAAGAAAGATGAGATTGAAAAAGCTAAGAGACAAAGATAAAGCTAAAGAAATTGTTCGGAAGGAATGAGACTGCACACTTGTGAAAGTTATTTTGCAGTGCCTGGGTGGTTGTTTGGCTGTAATCAAGGCTTATTGCTGCATTACAAATTTACTCTCACTGAAATAGACAAGCCCTAACTTTTCCTGATTATAGGGTTAGTTAGCTCAGTTGGTTAGATGGGTAGAGTGTGATGTAGAAAGACACCAACAGCATGGGTTCAGTTCCCTTACTGGCTGTGGTAGTTCATTGAGGCCTGGCTCCTTGCCTTGCCCCACGTTTGAGGAGTGGTGACCCTCAAGCTATACATCACCAACTGACTTCTCTTTCATGGGGAGAGATGCCTATGGTCCTTTGGGATTATGGCTAGAACAATAGTTAAGTGCAGCAATTTCACACTATTCCATGTGTTTCAATGTCAGGCCTCTTGGCAAGCTACAGGCATAGCAAAGCTTTGAGAAGCAAAGCAACTTGGATAGCAACTTGCTGATTTCCACATTTAATTGTGTGTGTGCAGTCACCAGAGGTTGCCGTCCAATTTACATCTCAAGAATGATGAGCGCTGTTGGCCTTACCATTATTTCTACAGCAAAATCCAGCCCAGTGTGATTTCTATTATCTAGATTCCTCATCTTTAAGTGCATGCCTTGCAGCAATTTGAATTCTGCTGGGAGCATCCCTTTATTTAAACCAGTAGAACTTCATCTCTTTTAAATGGCACAAAGACTACCTTTCTCTATTCCATTGTTCAAATTAATTTGCTTACTTTCCCCCATCTAAAGTACCCCATTCTACCAAGGCACCAGACAGATCTGTTTCTGGCTCACTGCACATCTCATTGTAAGGAGAAAGGTCTAAAATTGTATCTCAATCAGTTTCTCTCTTCTCTTCAAAGTCTCAATGAAAGCTTCCATCCTCATTTCATTTCCCTGATATTTCAGACTTCAGATGGTAGCAGACAGCACTGAATTCTTAGATATAATTATAATCATACAAAGCATTTCATCTGAGACAAGTAAAGAAATTTTATTTTTTCAATGTTGTGTATGCATCTTGGAGAATACTTTAAAAAGGTTAATGGTATCTGATTATGAACATCTCAACTATCCAATCAAATGTACTTTAAAAAAATACAGTGGCTGGATATCGTGATTCTTCGAGGGAACTACTGTTTAGTAGTGCTGAATAAAGCAAGTATTTTTTGATATGCTTCACTATGTTCAGTACAACCATACAGAAGATATCAAGTTGAACACTGAAAAGAGGCTATCTCATCATTTCTCTCAATGACTTGAGTGTACTCAACACTGGGATTTTGGGTCAGATGCCATTAGCTCAGGCCAAGTTGTTTCTAAATTCCATTGTTAATTTGTACTGCTGAATAATTCAGATATAAAAGGACTCATTTAAAGTGGCTCTGAAATTCTCACTTGAGCCAGTTTAGTGATATATTAAACACAGTGCACCACTGTTGATTCATTAGATAAATGTGGCTTTCAGTGATGCTTTGTAACTTTGTAGCTATATGCAATTATCCAGCTAATCAAAAGCTGAGTTTCTCTACAAAGTGATGTTTTACAGCATTAAAATGACCAATTATGCTGTTTTATAGACTATTGAGAAACAGGTGTACACTCCCATAATTTCCTACAGTGATCTTGTTCAAGAACAGTCAGAGCAGGAATACCAAAGGGTGAAAGAATTTCTGCACACTCTAATTGGGTGGTTCCAGCAGAAACTTCAAGAGCTCCATAATTGATATCTATCATCAAATCCTGTGGACTAAGCAAGGGTACAATTTATCATTTTACTACCAACTGATGACATTATGAACCTAACACTAAAGCTGGAGTTGGGTAAGGTGCTGTTTCCACCTGGTGGATACAAATCTGCCACATCCCCACCTAAGACTCTGAGCATTTCTAAGTACTAATGAAGAAATAGTCATTACTTGACAAATTTTGCTCCATAACCTTCAGTTGCCTGTCCATCAGCATGGCAATCCTGTTGTTCTGACTTTGATAACCTCCCTGCCAACCAGTTTCACAAAAGAAATATTTGTATTTGTGCTTCTCCCTTTTTGTTAATCTTTCCTCACTTCCTTGGATTCCACACTCTAGTTTGTTGGTGGACCACTTTAATACTGGTCTATCTATGTTTTTTGCAGACAGAAAGAATACGAACAAACATTGCACCTATTTCAGCTGAACAAAATAATTGACAGCCATTGGCTGGTTCGTTCCTCAGGGCAATACCTTGACTAATCAAGAGTCAAGCTGCCTGGTTTAAATTTTAAACAAAGCTTGCCAGTTAACTGTCAGTCACCATAAACTGGTGCATTTGCCATGGCAATGCCTCTACCAATCAGAGTTCACTTGCCAACCAATCAGCACTCTCTTATGCAGTATAAATTGTTTGCCCTTATATTGGTTATTCTTGCGATTGTCCTGATGAGTGCAAAACTAAAAGCTTCAGCAACATGTCTCTATTTTCAGCAATACTCAAGTTCTGTACTACTAAACTACTACTTGTCTATCCCTTAACCAATTGTGTTGGTCTGCAAGTATCTATTTCTTTGCTGTGAAGGATGCAGCTTATTCAGTTTGCAACATAGTCAACATTAATAACTATTGTATTATACAATACATAGAGTAAGTTAACTTTTACCAGGTGGTTACTGTGCATTACTGTATTAATATACAGAATGTGTTTTTTCTCAGCTGCTAATTTAAGTTAAAAGTAATTGGTCACATTGTAATTTGTCACTTAGCTGAATTGTTTTTTGGTGCCATAAAATCTAATGTATTTGCATTAGTGTGAAAATTGCACTGTGACTTTGATTTGGCTGGCACAAGGGTTGTACCTTTGTATGAGTGACTCATGAAAGCCTACAGGAAGGTGTAATTTATGTATTTAAACTAATGGTGGAGATTGATTGGGTTTCATCAAACTGTTTTCATTATTAAGTTAAAGGATCCAAAATTGTCAAAATCTGGGTCCCAAGTGCAATCAGTTTGCTAAGTTTCAGTCCGTCTCCTGTGAATATGAATCCACATCCATAGAAGCAATTATTGCAGTTTTATCATTTCCTGATCGATCATTCTGAAAGCTTTTCTTAAAATAAGGATGGAAATGTGAAGCATTTTTAGTTTTTTTTCCCCCAGTGTGACTATTTTTTCTAAGTTGGCATTTTACTTGTGTCTTTGGTTATTTTGCAGGTTAATGGTACAGATGCAGATTATGAATATGAAGAAATCACACTTGAAAGGGTAAGATGGCTTTTTTTGTTCTCTTATCCACCATGTGAATATTTTCCAGGTTACAGAAATTCTTGAGAAATTCATCTGAATTTGTTACTCAATCAAAATGCATTTCTTGCACTTCTTGCATTCTTGTTTTCTGTCAATTTCACCCCCTGCATTCCCCAACAAAGACAATAGGTCCTTGCTTGGGTACTGTTCCACAAACAACAGTTAACCTCCATCACCTTAGCTAGCTGGCCATTCACGTGAGCTTTTAATGGTGTGTATCAGCAGCTGTTGTATAGGTTGTCCTAATCCTGTCATCTTCTAGCACACTTCCAGGAGTCACTGGGCATTGGTCAGGACTGGGACTGCTGCCTAGTTTTTTGCCTTTCCCCACTTTCTCCCACCCACACCCCATCTTCACACAATCCCATAGGCACTGAAACGAATTGCCATCCTACCACCACAGCTGAAATCAGCAAACTTAGTGCAAACCAGAAATTACATGTTGAAATCTGGACCTTTGCTGGTTTTTATGGCTCAGATGCTTGGTCGACAAACCGGCTGAGCCACATGGGAAGCAAACATTTTTTTATATCATTGTACATTTATTTTGAATAATTATTTATCAATATGAATACAAAATTTAAACATCAAAATATTTCTATTTGCAAAGAATTTAATATTCAGCTTCAGTTATGGTCTCTGCAATATGGTAGGAAATTCTCAAAATTACTATGCTCTTAGTATCAAGCTAAATCTGTGCAATATCATGCATGTCCACATGATCACAACTAAAATTTTACCTCTTAGAAAAATATCGGGGGGAAAAGTGGTTTGTTGTCACTAGAAAGTATTGTGCCACTGAATAGGAAAAAGCCTTGCTTATGGCTACAGATCACCATGTGGCAAGTTCCTGCTTATCAAGGGGGGTTGAGGAGGGTTATAGAAAGTATTCTGCATGTAGTTCAAAAGGGGTATAATGCATGTTAAAGAGTGGAGGGAGAATGAGTCAACCTGCACAAGAGCTGGCCACCCACCCATGTGATATAGCAGTGAACTAATCTAACTGCTAATTAATTTGAATATTTGCAGATCAAGTGACTTGAGTTCTCAAATTCTAAACATGTTTGCAAAGGTTGTCACAAAATTACCTTTTTGTTTTAAAAGTAGTATGAAATGCATAAAATTTCCCATTGATGTGATGTAATATTTAGTGGAAATATTGATCTGGCACTCGCACTTGATTCATGTGAACGTGATTCAGCTTTCTGTTGTAGGCTTGAGTTCACCATTGGTCAATTTTTGTCAACCACAGAATCTTAACAGTATGGTTGCAGAATTTTCTTGTGCTCTGCATCCTTTATGTGACCTCTATACAAGAGGATTAATAATTGATATTACTGTAAATTTGTTGAATTATTCTGCGGTTGGTTGCTAGGAAATCCTGCATCAAGCTGCATTTCAAACAGCTGTGATCATTATTCAATAAAGTTCTTGTCTTTGATCAGCCCCAATTGCTTTTGTTCGCCACTGAATAGTAGTCGTATAGAAAGGAAATCAGTGTTCATATTTTTCTTTCAAGGTATTGTAATGTTCTGATCCCATATTTCTCATGACAAGTCCCCATGGTTACTCCCTCTCTCTTGTAATGTTCATTTCTTCCTTGAGAGAAGCTAAAGTGGATAGAACACTTGGAAAATTGAGAAATTATTTATCAAATCCAGTGCCTGGGGTTTGAATGAGGCTTGCCTTGGGGTCTAACCATGGTATTGGCTGATACATTAATGTCATTTATTCGTGATTGTGAACTCTATTGCCAGAAAGGAAATTGTTTCATGAATATCATCCTTGCCTGACACAATACAGTCCAATAGTAATCATTGAAACTACCTCAGCAAGCGTCACTTCAGTGTGTAGCATTTGGTGCTAAAATTTTTGGGGAAGGGATCCTGTTATGGAAAATTGCTGAATTGAAAAAGGATATGGCCAACATTCCTTTGAACTGAATGCTTTTCTCTATCCAAACATTTTATTTTAGGCCAGTTCCACTCAAAAATTCTGTTTTTGAAAACTTGAGTACCAAAACTTTCCATTCCCAAAAATCAGCATACTTTAGGAAAAGAAAAATGCTCCATTGTCGATGAGCTCAACAACAATAGAGAAACCTAAGTGTGCACAAGTATTTATTTAATCTTTTATAATTGCTCCATGGTAATTCAAATACATACAAAATCACTACTGTGAGGAAGTATACTTTGCACTATGAAGAAAAGTGCAATGAATTTGAGTAAGGGTTCGGCAAGCCTATTCCAAGGCACACTCCAAACAAGAATGGCAGCTTATCTAACCTGGCCAGGTGTCTCAAGTGTTACAGGTATAGCCTATGAAAGAATATCTTTGCTTAAAATAATTAGCTATTATTCCAGTGGACAAATGAGCAATTTCAAAACTGCAGCAATAATGTGTCGTACGTTCTGTCAACTTGGGTATGACGTCCGGTGTGTAGAGCTGTTCATTTTCAAATACACCAGAATCCATATCTCTGATTTACTGCCAATCCCAGGCAACTCCTTTACAAACGGTTAATGGTAAGTTCTTGGCGAGCAGATGAAGACTTTGTTAGTTCTTTACATGAAATATTAGCAAAACCTAAGCCAGCTAATTTTCAGCATGATGAACTGTCTCAATTCTTACCAATTTCAGCCATCCTTCTAAACTGTTGGGAGCTGTTAAAAAAAAAAAAATTACAGCTGTTGCAAGTGGAATAACATAAGCTGCCAGCTGAAAAAGCTTCACATTATTTCCTTTACCACACAACACCGCATATGTTGACACCTATATACTTATGTGCCCATGGGGGTGGCCATAAGTGTGACTAAAGCTAAAAGCCAGTAGGTCGCTTCATCTTTGGAGTTTCCTTCAAACAGACTGAATGCTTCTATCTTAGGCATAAGGCATTCAATAGAACCCAATATGGTAACAATGCCTCAGATTCACGTGTCACTTGCTGTCTGCTGTTGAAAGTTACATACTTTTACATCCGATCAAGAGGTTTACCCTCCACCTGCAAGAGCAGTACTGCGTCAGAATAAATCTGTTGTATGTAGAGGATAATGGAAGAAATAAAGGCATATTTCCTGTCTTAATAGGCCCGTTTCCACCTCTGTTACAACTCCGTCCTACCTCAGCTGATCTGCTGAAACCCTCATTTGTGCCTTTATTATCCCTCGACTTGACTATTCCAGTACACTTCTGGCCAGCCTCCCACATTCTAACCTCCTGTAAATTTGAAGTCATCCAGAGCTCTGCTGGATGCCTGTGTCCTTACACACACTGTCCCATTCGCCCATCAGCCCTGTGCTTGCTGACCTGTATCAGCTCCATGTTGGGCAACTCGTTGATTTTAAAATTCTTATCCTTGTTTTCAAATTCCTACATGGCCTCCCCCTTCCCTTTTCTCTGTAATCTCCTCCAGCCCCACAACTCTCCAAGATATCTGCGCTCCTGTAATTCTGGCCTCTTGAACATCCCTAGTTTTAATTGCTCCACCATTGGTGGCTGCACCTTCAGCTGCCTAGGCCCTAAGCTCTAGAATTTCCTCCCTAAGACCCTCTGTTTCTCCCTCTTCCTTTAAGACGCTGCTTAAAACTTACCTCTCTAACCAAGCTTTTGGCTATTTGCCCCAATATCTGTTTATGTGGCTCAGTGTCAAATTTTGTTTTATAATGCTTCTGTGAAGCACCTTGGGATGTTTTATTAAGTTAAAGGTGCTATATAAATACAAGCTGTTGTTGGTTTTCCTTGTGTAATCTCTTCCCTGGCGTATGAGTGAATGTGTTAATGGTCAAAAAAGTGTCAAATGATTCATGTGTTTATGCTTGAGTGCAGTTGCAAAGAGCAGATTTATGGGTGTGTATTTATAGCACAAGAAAACTATGACCAATTTGTGCTGGTAGCGAACCTTAATGTTCATGACATCTGAAATGCCACCACTTTACTATAAATGACAGGGAAAACCCTTCCCTCCCCGACTTGAATTTATTATTGCTAGTGTACAAAACTGAAATGAAAGTCTCATTCCTCAAAGTCCATACCCGTTTCCGAGTTGATAGCAAAACCGTTTATTTCAGTCCTTCCATGTGTGAGCATAGCAATTGGGATTAATGAGCAACAGAATCTGATGACGCTAGCCCTTGAAAGAGTCTGGATTTTACCTCTGAATGGATGGTGAAAGAGCTGCATGTGGACTTAATTTAGCAACTGAGCTGAATATAAAATGAGCAGCATTGAGACTAAATTGTTATCTTCACTTTGGGGTAATTGAGAACTCTTGCTTATAGCCAAATGTAAAACAAAAATGGTGGTGCCATTGATTTGATTTATATATTTATTGGCAGCTCAATAATTTGACAGCATTGTCAAATATTTAGATTAAGATTTGGGACATCTGTTCACTGCAGCTAAATGTGGCAATATAATTAACTGCAGCTATGACCTCTAATGTTGTATTGACTACTTTTTCTACTGGAGGAGAAAGCTTAATTAGATTTGCTGGATCAAATTGTCCATTTGCTTCTCGAAGACGGATTTTTGTTTTAAAGAAACAATGCTGTTTTTGTGAAGACACTTTAGATTTTTGGGCACTAAAGGAATTGAGGGGTTTGTGGATTGTGGGGGATGTGGAATTGATGTAGAAGATCAGCTATGATATGGTAAAGCAGGCTCGATAGGCTGTATGGGGCCTACTCCAGCTCCTATTTCTTATGTTCTTCACCACCATATGCACTGGGGCAATTGATGGAGGAGGAGAATTTATATCCAAAAGGAGAAATTGACAACTCAATCCACTGTGTGTGTAGTGGTGGACCATGTCCCCATGTTGATGATTGATTGCACATGTAGTTGCCAGCAGCAAAAGGACTTGGGAAAATATTTTTAAAATCATTTCATAAATTCCAAAATCTGAAAGGAAAATGTGTGGGCCTTTACTGTTACGTTTTTGATGGTGCATGATTGTTTTAAAGTGAAGTTTTGCCAGCTTGGAAAAGAGAGCATGAATTCAAAAAGTTGTGGTTTATGTGCAATAGCATAAAAGTAATTAATGGAAAATTGCATCATAAGTATGTGTGTTGAACACGTGTTTTAAAAAAAAAATACATTAGCTCAGAAAAAACATTAAATTTACTTTTCTAAAGTTAAATCCTTCTTTAAAGAAAAAAGTTGTCTTGGGCAGAACTGATACTTGCTGATCCATTACTCAAATTCGTTGATTTACTTTCCATGGAAAATGGGGGACATGAACACAAGTGACCTCTTCCCAGATCTCTCTTTGTCATTAGCCAGTGGGTACACAGAGCACTTTCTCACTTGTTGGCAAGTACCTGACTTCTGCCCAGCACCTTATCTTAAGATCAGGATATCAACAGAGATTATGAACCCACACTCTATAGTCTGTGGAGCAGTGCCTCAGTACACCAAAATATTTCACTACAATTTCTGGTTTTAGTTGAGTTGGTGGTGTCCTTTAATATTTTGTTTAAAAATTCTCATTTGTTACCATAAAAAGGCGTCTGAAACAAAAATATAGCATACTGCTTTCCTTATTGGAGAAGAACCTGCTGCCAGCAAAAGCAATGTTTAAAATAAAACCTTCACTGATTCCCACAAAATCATTTTCATAATGACTTATTTTCTCTGTGCTCAGTAAATTAGTTTTATGCCTGATTTTCTATTTATGCACTTACAACAGGGAAATTCTGGCCTCGGCTTCAGCATTGCAGGTGGCACAGATAATCCGCACATTGGTGATGATCCGAGCATATTCATTACAAAAATCATTGCAGGAGGTGCAGCTGCACAGGATGGAAGACTGCGGTACGTCCAACCATAATGCATTGCCATTTTTTAAATGTAAAACAAACATTGATTCACTCGTGTCTGCTATGAAGACTACATTAAGGGGTCTTATTAAAAAAAATTATCGCCAGCTTCTCAGAAGCTGCTTTGCAATGTTTTTTTGCCTTTGTTTGGGAAAAAATTACTTCAGATTTTAATCATGAGTTTAAAAACTGTAAATGTAGCCATTAGAATTTAATTATTAAAGGAAAGATATAATTGAGATTATGAATCATTACAATTACCAAAAGCAGGGAATACATAATTTCAAAAGGTATCTGCATACGTACATTTTATGTTCATCTACCTTCATGTTATATTTTAATAACATTAAATGGAAGCCAATTATTTGGAATATACAGAAATCCCCAATTAATAAAATATACTTCAGTACAAAAGTCTGAATTTCTTTGGCCAATGAAATTGAAAATAGCCTTCCCAATCACAATCCATCTTCACTTATTTGCAGTCTGAAGAGTAATTAAACTCTGACCAAAAGCTCCATTTGTGGCCTCAATGGGACATAGAGCCAACATGGATGCAGAATAAAGCATTGTGCATTGCCAAATATAGCACTTCTATTTGTATAAAACAGCCTGTTGTCTGACTTAATGTGAGGGAAAAGTGAGCGTGTGCTCGTGGAAAGTCTGAGTTTGTGCTGGTTTACAAGAGTGGGGGCATTGTAAGATCATGTGTAGCTGTGAGTCCCTTTTGAGGCAGGAATATGTACTTGCTGTGCCTTCTTGAAATGAATGCTTGGAGAGTCAGGCTGAACATCAGAACCTTGGCTTTGTATGATTGACGGGTCAGTTAAGTTTTGAGACATTGTGGAGCCTGTAGGTTCTTAGAGGGAACTGAGACACAGCATTTTTAGATTGTTTCGCATTTATATGGAGGATAACTGGAAATAGAATTATTTTCAAGATGATGAGCAACTCTGAACTGTGGAGGAGCGAACAGATTTGGCTGTCCATGTATACAAATCACGAAAACCTATTGGATTGATACAAAAAGCAATCAAAAAGGCTATTGGAAATGTTCATCTTTATCTCAAGGGGAATAGCTTACAAAGTTGATGGGTTTGGGGGGGGTGGGCGGGGAGAATGGCATAGTTATGCTTAAGTTGTATATAGTCTTGCTCAGATGCTATCTACAGTACCACATTTAGTTCTAGTACAAAAAAAACTCGGGAAGGGTATATTAGCCATGGAAGGAGTGCAGCATAGATTCACCAGAATCATAATGAAGCTTTAAGTTAAATTATGAAGACAGGATGTATTCCTTGTGAGTATAGGAGACTGGGGGGGGCGGTGATCTGATTGAGGTGTTTAAAATGATATAGACTTGCATAAAATTCAGAGGAGAAACAATTGTAAACGATGAATGTTTTTCATCTACCTTGACCAAATGCTCCTTGTTCACACCGTCTCCTACCCCTCTGAATTCCTTCCTATATGATTGGATCTGCCACAAAATCTGAAACAGATTGCACTGATGCAACAGAAAGTGTGTCCCTCGCAAAAGCTGAAGTGTTTTGGGTTAAATGTGGGTGTCATCCCTTGACCTCTAGCGATTTAAGACAGCTGATTGAATTTCATGCAAGGGTGCCCCAAATTTATTTCCTAACATTTTTATTCCCACTTTGAGAAAGTAATACTGTTGTCTCCCATGGATCGTGTGGCTCAGGCTCGCGGCTCAGCATGTGAGAATTTGCATTTGATGCAATATGTGATGGTCCTAATAAAATTTAAAAGGTTTCTACTGCAAGTTGGTACATTTTTGCATAAAATGTTCATAATGTTTCCACATCTCTCTGGAGATTGTTTCCTCGGATGCTATTTGGCACATCTTAACCCAGTTAGTTCTGCTTCACTCTAAATTAACTGAAATGAGAAATGTCAGTATTAAGCCTACTGTATCCATCATTCTGCCATGTACTGCTTTTCTGGATATGAGTCATTACAACTAGGCAAGAGGAGAGGAAATCAGATGCAATCTGTTTAGTCTTAGGCACTTTCCAAGTTATTGTACTGTTTTATATTTGATATTAGTGGTGGAATGTACCATTGTCGCCAATAGTATAATAGTTTTATATAGTATACTTAAAATTGCTTTTAATTTTAATATTCATTAAAGTTTGAAATTTAACGATGGTGAGAAAATCTATTAAACAAAAATTCTATGCAAAGTTTCCGTGAGAAAGCTGAACATACTCCAGAACAATTTAGTCATTTGAAGCTCTACGTAAAAGTTCACATGCAGAGTTTATGAGCACTTGAGGCTGTTGAAACTTCCATTTATCCACAGGACTCTGGTGTATTGAATTGGTCTTCAACAGTAGTCAATGGAAAAGAAAATTGGGCATGGTGTAAAATGGGCTGTTTTGCTGTCAGCCCATTTTGCACTACTGGCAAAGACCAGTTTCGCTCCCTGAGCCACCTTTTTTTTTTACCATGTTAATATATTCTTATTGATTTTATTTACCTCTGAGTCATCCACACTTGGTCTACAATGTAGGTAGCATCATAAAAGTCCTGCCCCAGGCATGTGTTAGCAGGTTGTGGGAAATTGTCTGCAGAATGAAAGCAATTGCAACTGGCTGTAAAGTATCTTTAAAAAATGATGACGGCTTCCTATGGATTAATCTAAAATTTCCGACACCTGCTCCAGTATCTCTGGGCACAGCAATACAGGAAATTCAGATGCTATGCTGGTTCTTCATGGTTCATTATTCGTTGTTTCCTCCTTTCTTTTTTGCCTGCACCTATTTACTCTCACCTCTCCCTTTCTTCAAGACTTCATTATTTTCAGCTCACTTGTTCGTCCCTGCACTTTGTCCAGCAGGGAAAAGAAACCAGTCAACCTGGGATCCGCAGACTGCTGGGGTTCCGTACAGACTTCCATAGGGGCGGGGGGGTACACAAAATAATGTGAAAATGCTTGTGATCAGCATCTGCCTAATGGGTGAGTGACCACCAAGGTCTCAGCGGACAGGGCTTGGATCTCATCTTGCCACCATGTACCCATTCAGGCCTTCCACTGCTGCAGACTCGAAATTTTTGGTTAAAAGCTCCACATGGACTGATAGAGAAAATGTTGAGTCTGCAGCCTCTTGCATTGGCACTCAAGGAGGTGCACAAAGCTGTCAAACTAGTCTCTGGCCATGCTTCAGCCAATTTCCCAGTGTACTGCAGGGCCACTGCTTTACTGGACTGAGTAAATCAAATTCTATTTTTAATTACATGAGATTTTTGTGTGTTTTGGGGTCCATATTCTGCACTTCTGTCCACTTTGGCTTTTACGTAGAATGATTTACGAGTGGTATTGTCAAACATCACACCAAGGATAGGCAGACTCTGCAGTGATATCTGTATATCTATCTCACTGTTATGTAAATAAATACCTGTTTCCTTAAAAGCATTATTAAAACACTCTACATGCAACATTTTCATAAGTATATGATAATTTAGATGGAGGGTCCATGATTACTAATCCATTTGAAAAGGGGTTATCAACCAAAAAAATTGAGAACCCCTGAAATAAATGACTCCTAAAACAAAAGTAATTGATGCATATGACAAGGAAGAATAAAATTGCAAGGCAAATAGGGAGGCAGGAATTAAATAAAAATCATGAAACAAGGGTGAAAAAGCAAAAAGTAAGACAGAGACATGAGGGGATTTTTTTCTGCAAAGAAGCCGGTTTTCATTGGTAAATATTTCTTTACATTTTTCACACATTTTAAAGAAAAACTGCATATGTCCAGCTTGAAGCTTGTTTGAATATCATTTTTTTAATTCTAGGGTGAACGACTGCATCCTTCGGGTAAATGATGTAGATGTAAGGGAAGTAACGCATAGCAAAGCAGTAGAAGCTTTAAAAGAGGCTGGATCGATTGTGAGATTATACGTGCGGAGAAGGAAGCCAGTCACAGAAAAGATCTTAGAAATAAAACTTGTTAAAGGACCAAAAGGTAGGTTCTATATCAAAGTGCAAAAAGACTGTTCTGGCATACTTTTCACAGATCGCACATGTTAAAGTCGGAAAGATTCTGTCATTGTTTATGAATTAGATAAATATGGCAGTGTTCTTGGTAAGAGACAAACGGTAATTCCATTGGAGAGAAGAGCAGACCTTTTTCAAGGTGGACACTCTTGGAAGGGAACTGGCAGTGAATTAAACACTAATACAAAAGCAAATTACTGCAGATTTTTATTTTTTTTATTTCTTTATTTTGTTTAGAGACACAGCATTGAAACAGGCCCTTCAGCCCACCGAGTCTGTGCCGATGAACAACCACCCATTTATATTAATCCTACATTAATTCCATATTCCCTACCACATCCCCACCATTCTCCTACCACCTACCTACTCTAGGGGCAATTTACAATGGCCAATTTACCTATCAACCTGCAAGCCTTTGACTGTGGGAGGAAACCAGAGCACCCGGCGGAAACCCACGCAGTGACAGGGAGAACTATCAAACTCCGCACAGGCGGCACCCAGAACCGAACCCGGGTCGCTGGAGCTGTGAGGCTGCGGTGCTAACCACAGTGCCGCCCGCAGATGCTGTCCCACAGATGCTGGAAATCTGAAATAAAAGTAGTGTGTGCTGGAAATACTTAAGGTCCATCAACTGAAACATTAACTCTCTTTCTCTCTCAACAGATTTTGCCAGACTTGCTGAGTATTTCCAGCATTTTCTGTTTGTTTATTTTTTAATTTCAGATTTCCAGCTTCTGCAGTATTTTGCTTTTGTGTTGTGATGGTCATTTTTTTGTTCTGCACCAGCCTGGACTTTCTCTTCTCCAACCACCGCCCCCACCCCCACAAAAGAATCTTCCATGCACAGGCATATGGGATGTACAGTCAGAGTAATGGGGCGGCGCAGTGATTAGTACCGCAGCCTCACAGCTCCAGGGACCCGGGTTCAATTCTGGGTACTGCCTGTGCGGAGTTTGCAAGTTCTCCCTGTGTCTGCGTGGGTTTTCGCCGGGTGCTCTGGTTTCCTCCCACTGCCAAAGACTTGCAGGTGATAGGTAAATTGGCCATTGTAAATTGCCCCTAGTGTAGATAGGTGGTAGGGAATATGGGATTACTGTAGGGTTAGTATAAATGGGTGGTTCTTGGTCGGCATAGACTCGGTGGGCCAAAGGGCCTGTTTCAGTGCTGTAACTCTAAATAAATAAATAAAAAAATAAATAATGCAGTACAAACCCCAGAAGGAGGTGTTAAGTCCGTACAAGCCATTGTGCTGCAGAGAATTGCTGTGTGCAATTCCAGTTGTTTACTACAAAAGGAGAAGTGGGCATTGGAGACCATGCAGGCCAGTCAACCAAACTGATACCTACCCACTTTAATATCTTGAGTTATGCAGAGAGTCTAGGTTTGTTTTCTCAGGAGACATGAAGGCTCGGGCGATACTTTTCAAGTATTCAAGATTATTAAAGTAAAAGGTAAGGTAACCACTGATAAGTTTGAGATTGCCATAAACTCTCAAACTGGGGGAGGCGGGCTCAAGTTTAGAACGTAAACAGGAACAAGAGTAGACCATTCAGTTGGATCATGGGTAATCTGTACCTCAGCACCATTTACACAACCCTTGTTCCATAGCCCTTGCCCAAAAAAACTATCGATCTCGGTCTTATAAACTTCAATTGTCCCAGCATCCACAGCCTCTTGTTCTGGATTCTCTCACCAGAGAAAATAGTTTCTGTTACCTATCTTAGCAAATTCTTTTATTATTTTAAACACCTCAATTAGATCACCCTTCAACCTTCTCAACTCAAATAAATACAAGCCAAGTTTATGCAGCCTATCCTCATACTTGAACCCTTTAAGTCCTGGTATCATTCTGGTGCATCTGCATTGTAGTCTTCCACAGTCCATATCTCTTCCCTGAGGTATAAAATTGAACACACTGCTCCAAACGGGGTCTAACCAAGGCTTTTTAAAACTGCAACATCACTTCCTCACTTTTGTATTTCAACTCCCTTGCGATAAAGGCCAACATTCCATTAGCCTTTTTGTATGTGTGCACTAGCTTTTAGTGATTTGTGTACATGAACACCTAAATCCCTTTGCTCCTCTCACTATTTAGAAAATATTTTGATTTCTCTTTCTCGTATCTAAAGTGGATGGCGTCGCACTTGAATTCCATCAGCTGTAGTTTTGTCAACTCATTTTACTTTGACCCTTTGTAACTTCCTCCTCCCACACAGAGCTTATTATACTTCCTAACTTAGTGTGACCTGTAAACTTTGATATGCATTTCTGTATTAGAGAGTGCTTCAGCAGATTTAAATATAACCATGCAAAAGGTAGTGAATGTGTGAAATAGACTACCTACTCGAGGCAGATGGTGTGCAGATATTTAAGGAAGAATTGGGTGGATTTTGAGGAAATAGGTGATTGAGAGTTAGCTTTGGGAGCAACAAGTTGGATTAAAGTATTTTCTGATTCGGTACTTTCTATGTTCTTGTGACACAATCTTGTATTTTGGGTTAGTTTTCTGCCAGTTACACTGTTTCCAGGTGAACAGTTTGACCTCTAGCATTAGTTGCAGCTGCGCTTGCTGTGGCCACTTCTGTTTTAGGCTTACCTAGCATCAAAAATCTGCAATTGCTTGTGGCAGTTATGTTTAGTGTTGGTAGTAGTTCATTAAGCAAAAGAATGACTTGTGGTCTTCATTTAATCACTGATGTAGCTAAAGGTCTTGATGCCATTAACAAATGAATCTGAGCTTTGACAAGGTCCCACACGGGAGACTTATCAAGAAAGCAAATGCACATGGGATACGGGGTAACTTGATAAGGTGGATTCAAAATTGGCTTAGCTGTAGGAGACAGAGAGTGATGACAGACGGCTGTTTTAGTGACGGGAAGCCAGTGTCCAGTGGCGTACCACAGGGATCTGTGCTGGGTCCCCTATTGTTTGTCATTTATATAAATGACATAGATGACTGTGCGGGGTTGGATCAGTAAGTTCACGGATGACACAAAGATTGGCCGAGTGGTTAACAGTGAGATGGAGTGTCTTAGGTTACAGGAAGATATAGACGGGATGGTCAAATGGGCAGAAAAGTGGCAGATGGAATTTAACCCTGAAAAGTGTGAGGTGATACACTTTGGAAGGAGTAATGTGACACAGAAGTATTCAATGAATGGCCTGACACTGGGAAGTTCCGAGGAACAAAGGGACCTTGGCGTGTTTGTCCATAGATCCCTGAAGGCAGAAGGGCAGGTTAATAGGGTGGTGAAAAAGGCATATGGGGCACTTGCCTTTATCAATCGAGGCATAGATTACAAAAGCAGGGAGGTCATGTTGGAGTTGTACAGAACTTTGGTAAGGCCACAGCTGGAGTACTGTGTGTAATTCTGGTCGCCACATTATAGGAAGGATGTGATTGCACTGGAGGGGGTGCAGAGGCGATTCACCAGGATGTTGTCTGGGATGGAACATTTAAGCTATGAAGAGAGGTTGGATAGGCTTGGGCTCTTTTCGCTGGAGCAGAGAAGACTGAGGGGTGACCTGATCGAGGTGTACAAGATTATGAGGGGCATGGACAGGATGGATAGGGAGCAGCTGTTCCCCTTAGTTGAAGGGTCAGTTACGAGGGGACACAAGTTTAAGGTGAGGGGCAGGAGGTTTAAGGGGGATTTGAGGAAGAACGTTTTTGCCCAGAGGGTGGTATCGGTCTGGAATGCCCTGCCTGGCAGTGTGGTAGAGGCGGGTTGCCTCACATCCTTTAAAAAGTACCTGGATGAGCACTTGGCCCATAGCCTTGAATGTTATGACGTGCCAAGTGCTGGCAAATGGGATTAGGTAGACAGATCAGGTGTCTTTAATGCATCGGTGCAGACCCGATGGGCCGAAGGGCCTCTTCTGCACTGTATTATTCTATGATTCTGTGAGCTGAAGTGTGTAATTTAGAATTGCTAAGTTTACATGAAACTAATCTGTTTTCACTCATACCAAAAACTAGAATCTTTCTATTTTAATGTACATGACATATCTTTCAGCTCTGGACTTAGGCTTCAAAGATTGACCTACAGAGCTTGTCTAAATTCTTGTTCCTAATAGTTTTTATTTGACTGATTTTCTTGTTGCCATTTTTTGGTAATACCAAACTACTGAAAATACAGCATATTCCCTTTTAGCTCCCTGTACTGTTTTGCCCAATAAAACCTTTTATTTGACATCTATTACACTTCCACTTTACATGTTGCTGGAGCTTGAACACTAGATTTTTCATATTGCACTTTGTTGGAATACTAACACACCTCCTCAAGCAAGGCTTAGCTCCCTAAGGACATGTTAGAGGACACTCTGTATTTAGCAGAAGCACTGGAATAAGGAATTAGTGCCGGTGAAAGTTTACAAGTAAAAATTAAAGCTGATAAGTAGATACATATCTGCAAACCCATTGGTTTCTACACTGAAAATGTTGCATTGATGGAATACATCATTGGATGAAGATCACATTGGGAATCAGAGTTCTATGCCTTGATGGATTGACATGTGCCCTGTGATATGTGCGAGTAGTTGTTTAGTTGAATTGAACTGTGAATTGTACCCTGTCTTTCTAAACATTTCTCTTGTTTCCCTCCTCTTCCAAAAAAGGTCTTGGGTTCAGTATAGCAGGAGGTGTTGGAAACCAGCACATCCCAGGCGATAACAGCATCTACGTAACCAAAATTATTGAAGGAGGAGCAGCGCATAAGGATGGCCGGCTACAGATAGGGGACAAGATTCTGGCAGTAAGTTCTGAGTGTGCTTTTCCCTGCTCTTGCCAATAGGTTAACAAATCCTTGAAGAATTTGATAAGATGGACTAAAGTTAAACAGTTTGAGTTATAATTTTGTACCTCAGTCATAGAGTCGTAGAGAGATACAGCACTGAAACAGGCCCTTCGGCCCAACGAGTCTGTGCCGACCATCAACCACCCATTTATACTAATCCTACATTAATCCCATATTCCCTACCACATCCCCTCAATTCTCCTACCACCTACCTACACTAGGGGCAATTTATAATGGCCAATTTACCTATCAACCTGCAAGTCTTTGGCTGTGGGAGGAAATCGGAGCACCCGGCGGAAACCCACATGGTCACAGGGAGACCTTGCAAACTCCGCACAGGCAGTACCCAGAACTGAACCCGGGTCCCTGGAGCTGTCAGGCTGCGGTGCTAACCACTGCGCCACTGTGCCGCCCTCAGTGTTTTATAAACAGCAAAATCATGATCAGAATAACTGCCATTTTTTTAAAAGGACATTTAGAACTATTAATACTCAACTGATGCCAGATATCAGTCTATCACATTGAGTATCTTATTGGGCAAGTTTCATTTGGTCATTGTTACCTGAAGATTTATAGCATTGCAGTAGTTTCTGTCGCATTGTAGTAGTGGAAACTATGGTAACCAGTTATTCCCTCAAGATGCATTGACCACTAATTTATGAGGAATCTGACCATTGAATTTACTGCTTCAGGTTACGTAAGTGTGCTGTGATGTTTTTTCAGTGAAGTTTAAAAAAAATTCTAATACATGAACCTCGTGGTGTAATTGGCCCATATATCTAAGGATGCCAGCAAAGAACTTGCCAAGAGAGACTGGAAGCAATAAAAATAGCTGATTTTTATTGGACTGACTTGGTACTTCTGATTTCCATTACTGTGCTAATACTTTCTCCTTTCTTGAAATCTGCATTGCATAACCATCACTAACCTATTGGAAGCAACAGAACTTTCACCTCCCATACATTGGTACTACACTTTACAAGGCCATGATTACTTCTGCAAATAGAATTTTCGTTAGACCTCTAAACATTCAGTAACATGATGGGAAGTGTTTGTAAAGCTGATGGCCTTCGTAATGTTTTTGTTTCCCAACCTGGACCTTTGATTAAACCTGAAAATCTGTTTTTCACTGTCCTATCTAACCTTTTAACCTTTCCTGCATATGTATAAAATGCTGAACGTTCCCTGTGTCAATCCAGTACAACATCCAGTGGACTGACTTGCAAATGGTCCTGATGGCGGTTGTGGAGATATTGGATTGCCTGCGCGTACAGTTAATGAGCATTTGTTAATGTGGGGAGGGTGAGGGGCTGGATAAGGCGGCCAAAAGTTTGAGGTAATGGGGTAGTTCTGGTGTGTATGCACTTTTGTGTGCTCGTGTTCAGATCTTCAAATTCTGTTAATCGGCTTCCTAGAGAGCAGATTAAGGTTGTTAAATTTATTTCCTATTTTTAATGCTGAGCTGATCGAATTGTAAAGGAGTTGGCAACGATTTGTTCTGCATTAAAAGCAAGTATGCTATTAATTACTGATATTAGCTGACTTCCATTTAATTGGCATATGTCACGGAACCATCTTTACTGTCAAGTGTTCAACTACACTGCCTGCATATGAAGGTTTTGATCTCATGAGTCACATCAAGTTTCCAGATTATGTACTCAATATTTTTGTGTGGATGTGCCTACACCACATGGACTGCAGCGATTCAAGAAGGCGGCTCACCACTACCTTCTCAAGGGCAATTAGAGCTGGGCAACAAATGCTGGGCTAGCCAGCGATGCTCACATCCCAAGAAAAAAATAATTTTTTTTTGTGTTGCCTCTTGTGTATTTCAGGTCAACACAGCCAGTCTAGATGAAGTTACTCATGAAGATGCAGTGACTGCTTTGAAAAACACAGCAGAAGTGGTATACTTGAAGGTTGCAAAGCCTACCAGCATGTATATGAACGATGGGTATGCTCCTCCAGACATCACCAATTGTAAGTTTATCTCATCAGCTTTACTGAGGGTATGGAGTGATTTCAAGACTGCAAGTTAACCCTTGAAGATTGTGTTGTTGGTTTTAAATTATGTATTTTATATATGTATACCAGGCACTTCTTGAGTTTGTGTCATTAGTAAATAAGTATAATGTAGAATGTCCAGACTACTGTCTTGTACTGGTTAATGCTATTTTCTGAAGCCTCACACTTCTTCATTGTTTTTTCTCCTTGTGCATTAGAACATGCTCACTGATTGAAAGGGGAAATCCGAGAGCTGTCTCCCTTAAAAAGATTTTAATCACTGCAATCGCAAGGGCAATATAATCTTCCTTAGTCCCATGCTGCACTAAATCTGTGGCTTCAGGCTAGTGCTCAGTACTTGTTCCATTAGAAGCAGTGCAATCCTGTTGTTCCATCGAGAAAGAAAATCAGATTTCTAGAGATTTGGGTGTTTTTTATTTGGCCTGTAGCTGAAATGGTATCCAGTTACAATACTGAAAATTTTCCACACTGGAGCATTTTATTTTTATTCTGGAACCTTGGTTTAGAACTATATGCACTTCTGAAAACTGTTGTCCCTTAAACGAGCAGGGATTATCCCAAATGTCTTTGTCTTTCATTGAAGTCAATCTTCAAAGAGAATGAATGTTGCCTGCCTCACTCCAGAAAGACACCTCAAGGGCTAATATCTTGGTTAGTGATTTAGGAAGTAAATTTTAATGTTTACTCATCAGAATTCAAGCCAAATCAACTTTACAGTCCAATTTTGGAAAAAGGTATCTAGCAAAAATACTTTCAGAAAGGTGATATAGTAATCTGTTGGAATGGTTTTTTGATGAGCACTGGTTGATCTTGAGTTTAGCCAGGATGAAAATATCAAACTCTTGGATGATCTGGCAACCTTTTTCCTGGGGGAGAAGGGCGAATGAAAGAATGCTTCTTAAAACTGGAGAATAGTGTCTCTGTATCACTGAAAGTTTAACAATGAAATTTAGCAATTTCTCCTGAAGAAATTAGGGTGAACCCTTGCAATTTTTGTCATTGTTTTACAATGAAGGAAGCTGTGCACTAGCATGAATCACTGTTTTCAGGGAAGGGGAAGAAAATTGTAGCTGATAAAGTCCCTGTATCAATCCAGTACTTTATCCAAAAAGAAGTCTTCTGTCAACTGTCCTGAAACGCATACAGAGATTCAACTTGCAGCACTGCAGTTTCTTTTGAGGTTAGAGTGTAGCTAGCACTGGCCAGTTACCATGATACCTTTCAACAACTGCCCTATGGCCCAGCCTCAACTTATTTTTCTTGTGGTTGTAGCCACTGCGCATCCCTGGCAGTCTAAAGGCAGACAGAGGTGAATGTTCTTTTATGGAAAACTCCAAGATTCTGCAGGTGCTTGGGATCCTCGAGGGCCCTGATCTTGGAGTTCTCTAACGAGTTCAGCAACTGAGTTGAAACTTGCACTTATTTTCCAAGAGCAAGATTGAACTACTGTTGGGTTTATACCTGGGGTGTTCTTGAGTCATGTTAGTTGTCCATGACCAAAATCATCTCACTCCTCATGCACTTTTGCTGTCCAGCACTGAGGCAGAGATGAGACCAGGAAAACTGCCACATTTCTTTTTAAACAACTGTTATTTCTTAAACAGAAGAAGGTTTGCTGACCTCCTACGCTGCAAAAGTTATTTGTCAAGTTAGATGTAGTTTAAATATATATTAACATTTAAGGACAATGTGTACTTATAAGGAATGAAGTTTTAATGATGAAACAGTTCCTTTTCTACATTATTTCTCCTGTCAGATTAATTGCCTAGTGTGTTTCGGCTGTTTCTTATCTTGGTCTGAGAACTATGTGCTTGCTTAAAGACATCTTTGGCCAGATGGTGAATAAGATTTAAGTGACTACATATGCTTTCTGCAATATTAGAATTCCCATGTCAGAATGGGGAATAAAAACTGCAGTACACTTAAAACATGAAACTATAAATAAATAAAACCTGAAAACAAGCTGGCGTTGTTTGGAAATACAACAGAACCATTTCTCTGTTGAACCCCAATTCGAGAGGCTAACTCTTGAATATCTTTATTAGCCACAAATGGATGTTATTGATCTGTTGCTGCTTTTGTCGGACAGAGAGGGCACTTGAGAAGACGCAACAGTGAATTTCAAGCCCTATTGATTGTGTTTATATGGAGTCTCCTACCAACCACCCTTACCAAACCCCAATAATATAATTGCAAAGCCTTCATAAGAGACCAGGGAATTCAAGATTTATAATGCTTTTTGAGACGATATTATAACTTTGGGAAGAATCAAAACACTGTAATGCTATATCATTTGGAGCTGTGAACGTATTAGACCTTCAAACTAAAGGACAATCAAAATGTTTAGACTGTGCTTCTGTTGTCAGTTGAGTTCACTGATTCCTTTTTTTAAATGGCATTTTGGAGGATGGGAATTAGTATTAATTGAACCCAAGAAGCTTTTTCCCAGAGTGGGGGATTCAATTACGAGGGGTCACGAGTTCAAAGTGAGGAGGGGAAAAGTTTAGGGGGGATATGCGTGGAAAGTTCTTTACGCAGAGGGTGGTGGGTGCCTGGAATGCGTTGCCAGCAGAGGTGGTAGACGCGGGCACGATAGCGTCTTTTAAGATGTATCTAGACAGATACATGAATGGGCAGGAAGCAAAGAGATACAGACCCTTAGAAAATAGGCGACCTGTTTAGATAGAGGATCTGGATCGGCGCAGGCTTGGAGGGCCGAAGTGCCTGTTCTTGTGCTGTAATTTTCTTTGTTCTAACCCCGTGAGTGCTGTCTAGTGATAGCAGTTTTCAAAAGAGATACTTTACTTGATTCATCTATTAAATATAGTTTTGGATTGAGAATCCTGGCTGATCTACACAAACTGAAATCAGAAAAGGCAATTCAGCTTATCAAGCCTGTATGATTACATGCACAATCTCTATCCTATCATATACTCTATGATGCTGCTTCTCATAAATGTAGCTGTTTTCATATAAAATATAGATGTGGACTTGGGTGTAAGAGACACAATATAAAAATTTACAGACAACAAAAAGCAAGTAACTTTGAAGAAGACAGTAAGGATGTCAGGAGGACTTGATAGGTTTGTAGTTTAAGTAGGTAGATGTCAGATGAAATTGAACATGGACAAATGTGAGCTGATGTATTTTGGAAGGAAGAGAGAAAATGTATACCAAATAGTAACTTTAAAAGGCATAAAGTAGTAGAAAGTTGAGAGTTCTATACACAAATCTTAAGAGATAGCTGTTTTGTTTTTTTAAAAAGATTATATGGAAACATTAGGTTTTGTAAATAGGGACAGTAAGTACAAAAACAAGGGAGTAATGTCTGCCCTAAGACCACAGCTAGAATATAGTGTACCATTTTTGGGGATCATCTTTAAGAAGGATTTCAGAGCAATGGAGGGAGTACAGAAGAAATTCGCCAGGGCATTGGTAAGGATGAGAGGATTTTGATGAGAGACTGGAGGAAGTTGGACTGCATCGAATCAGAGAAGGTTCTAATAGGGGAGCTAAAATTATGAGAAAATATGGGAAATATTTCTACTGGTCAGGGAATCAATAATTAAGAGGCATATAGCCCCGTTAAAGTAATAAAACATCCCAAGGTGCTGCACAGGAACATTATGAAAGAAAATATGACACCGAGCCACATAAGGAAATATTAGGCCAGATGGCGAAAAGCTTAGTCAAAGAGAGAGGTTTTAAGGAGTGTCTTAAAGAAGGAAAGTGAGTTAGAGAGGCCAAGAGGTTTAGGGAGGGAATTCCAGAACTTATGGCCTAGGCAACTGAAGACACTGCCACTGATGGTGGAGTGATTAAAATTGGGGCTCAAGAGGCTGGAATTAGAGGAGTGCAGATATCTTGCAGGGTTATGGGGCTGGAGAAGATTACAGAGATAGGAAGAGGCCAAGGCATTGTGGGATTTGAAAACAAAGGTGAGATTTTAAAATTAAGGTGTTTAACTAGGAGCCTGTGCAGGTCAGCAAGCAAAGGGGTGATGGTGAATGACATTTGGTGCGAGTCAGGATATGGGCAACAGAGTTTTGGATGACCTCAAGTTTACAAAGGATAGAATGTGGGAAGCTGGGCAGGAGTGCGTTAGAATAGTCAAGTATAGAGATGACAAAGGCATGGATGAGGCTTCAGCAGCAGATGACCTGAGACAGGGGCGGAGACGAGTGATGTTACGGAGGTGAAAATAGACGGTCTTAGTGATGGCGTGATATGTGATTGAAAGCTTATCTCGGAGTCAGATGTGACACCGAGGTTGCCAACAGTCTGGTTCAGCCTCCGACAGTTGCCAGGGAGATGGATGGAATCGGTAGCGAGGGAGAAGAGTGGGTGGTGAGGTTCGAAGACAATGGCTTCACTTTTCCCAATACTTTTATTGGAGGAAATTTCTGCTCATCCTGTACAGGATGTCAGATAAGTAGTCTGACAATTTAGAGACAGTGGAGGGGAGGAGAGAGGTGGTGGTGAAGTAGAGCTGGGTGTCATTGGTATACATTTATAAGATCACTGCTAAAGGAATGAAGGAAGAAGTTAGAGAGTTGTTTTTAATGCAGTGTTGTTAGGAAACAGTGATGGAAGCAGAATCCATAATAGCATTCAAAAAGGGAATGGCTAAATATTTCAGGAAGAAAAAAGAGTATGGGGGTAGGGTAGGGGTATCGGTTCTCGGTGAACAGCTCTTTCAGTGAGCTGGCATAGGCGCGATGGTGTGACTGGTCTCTGCTGTAAAATTCCAAGTTATTTTCCATGTCACACATGCAATGAAATATCAAGATTATATATGAAAGGCTCATACCTTGTGACACAAATGCTAATGTGAAGAAATAACATGTTAAATAGCCTCGTAACTATAGCAGTATATTGGAAAAAAACAGAAGAATATTTGTATCAAGAAACTTTAACCCACTGCAGTTTAAAAAAGGGGTATGTTGGTAGAGGTAGGGCGCACCACCCTACTAGGTTGTTGCCTTCCCTGCTTTTTGGGCACCAAATCATGCAAGTTGCCATGTTATGTTTACAGTAGGCAGGATGATCCTCGGGCTATCCTTGCTAACCTATATGGAAGATCTGTGGCCAGACTGAAAAACCTTATTTAGTGTTTGAGATGCAATACATATGGTTCTAGCAAAAAAAAGTATTCCTCCCTGCAACAACATTTTATGCTGCAATGAATGCAGTCTCAGTTAACACCTGATTCAACAGGGGAACAGAGGTTCCAGAGTAGGAGAGGAATGAAGAAGGTTGTTTTGCAGGTCTTAAGTAAGGGGCTTAGCTTGATTGGGCTGATGCTTCCAATTCCTCATGGCTTTGATCTCTCTTTCGAAAGATAGCTTTATTTTCAATCCAACGCATATTGTGCCTTATCTTTCAGCAGCTCAGAGGAAGAACTAATAGGCAGAAACTATTTAACTGAAAATCTGGGCTGGCTGTTTGGCTCATGTCATGAATGTCGCCTGTTCCTATTGGATGCCAGTATTCATCACCAGTCAGATTCTAGCAATGACTGTGGGAAGTGAGCACCAAAGCCATTAGCAGTGGTAAAGTGCTGAGCCAGGGATCAATTTAATGAGCAAAGCATTGATTAACTTTCCCGAATGTCATGCAGACAGTGAGTCATTAGCTATGATTGAACATTGAGAGTAAAATTAATTGGTCCTTAGATCAAGTAAGTTTTTTTTCAAAAAGGAGAATTTTAGGGTCAGCTCTGCACACTTCTCTCCCCCACACTAAAAGGATTGTATGAAAGCTGTAATGCTACACATTCAGGCACAACGGAAGTATCTGGGCTGACTTGAGACACTGGGAAGCTCTTGGTTTTAAACCCTGTCTATACTGACTTAGTCAGGCCACACTGCTGCACATTACAATTGGCATATCCATCCCTGGGCTTGGGAAGAAAAGGATTGGCGAGGTTTCCAATCCAATGTGTGATAGTGACCACCCCCACCCCACCCCCGTTCGAAAGCAAATATGTGGTTGCATTGTGAGGGCAAGTTGCAGCACTCCTACCCTTCCTTCCACATTTTGCACTGTTTGTGATCTCTGTCCAGGATCTCACGTGAATGAGTATTTGATATAGTTGCTGAGCCACTCAGAGCGCTGTTACTAGATTAGTCATCCTGAGGCTGGATGAATAATCTGGAGAAAGTTGGTTCAAATCCCACCAGGGTAGTTAGAGAATTTGGATTCAGTTTATAAAAAAAAAACTGGAATCAAGTCTGGTATAAATGAAAGTGACCATAAAGCTGTTGGATTGTCGTTTTTTAAAAAATGCAAATGGCTCACTAATGTCGTTTTTAAGAAGGAAATTTGCCATCCCTACTTTGTCAGACCTGTATGTGACTGCAGTTCCACAACAATGTGGCTGACTCTCAACTGCTTTCAGTCATGGCCTAGCACGCTGCTCAGCTGTATCCAACTAGAATGGGCAATAAATACTGGTCTTGGAACTACACCCACATCCCTAGAATGAAATAAACAGTCAGAGGTATTCTGTGCAATTCATCAGTGAATCTTGTGTTCAACATTGATTTTATTTGGGTTCTTCTGACTTTGTCGAAAGTCGGTGACTCCATGTGCATCATACAGTATGAAATAATTTACAGCCCAAAGCATGACTTCGCAAGTTTGTGTATTATAAAGAATAATAAGGTAAATAGATACATTTCGAAATAAAAGAATTTGATTCAATTTGCAGCCTACTATGCCATTAACTATCTCAGTTAATCATAAAATGGTTACAACACAGCAGGAGGTCATTTGGCCCCTCATGTCCGTGCCTGCTCTCTGCAAGTGCAACTCACCTAGTCCCACTCCCCCCAACTTTTCCCCATAGCCCTGCAATTTTTTCTCTTCAGACAATTGTCCAATTCTCTTTTGAAAGCTACGATTAAATCTGCCTCCACCACAGTGCATTCCAGATCCGAACCACTCACTGCATAAAAATGTTTTTCCTCATGTTGAGGTTGCTGCTTTCCGCCAATGGGAACAGTTTCTCCCAATCTACTCCCTCCTCTTAATCTTCTCCCCTTCAAGGAGAGCTGCCTTATTCTCCAAAAAATACTGCATTTCAGCTAATTGTTTCAGTGACGGTCTCAAATTTACCTCCTTGACTTAATTGTGAATGTATTTTAAAAGTTGACAATACAGTAAGAGATTGAAGCGTGAAGGGTGTCCTGTTAGCAGTGGTTATTTAGAATGCTGCATGCCAGCGCTGATATTTATTTACAGTACTGTTGGTACTATATCTGTGGTAGACTGACTCTCAAAGGTATTTGTCTTTGTTAGCCAGCAACCAATTCACTGGATTGCAATTACTGAATTCAGCTTGTTTTGTTGTGGAAGGGCCTTTTTTACACACACAGTAAAAGCATAATATGGTTTTTAATATTAAGAACAACTAGACCTTTTGATCTACTGATGGTCATAATAAATAATTGAGAGTGCTATGCTAGAATAGGTGGTCTTCAGCTTGTGAAAACATTAAGTTCCTGGTCCCAATAGGAGGCCCTTTTTAAAATTTTATCATTTTAATATTTAAAATGTAATTTCATACATTCATTTCTGTGAGGAAAAAATTTTCTTTTCCACTACTTACCCCCAGACAGCAGTAATGAGAGTAAATAATTGTTAGGATACAGAGAGAAATTCAATATAGTGCTAAATGTTTCCATTAATGAATAATGTGAAACAAATAGGTAGGCTTGTCGTAAGAGGATTTTAGTTTTAATAGTATTAAGTAACATTGTTCGTTTCCAAAATGTAGGTATTATTAAGCCTTTTAAAAGTATAATCCTAGGTTTGCGCAAATACACCAATACCTTGAATTTAGCAGTTCGAGACATATTTAAATTTTAAATTAATCCTCAATAATAGAAGCAATCTTTAGAGGTAACTTTGCTAATATATTAAATTTTTGCTTTGCGAGCTTATGAATTAATCAAAACGGGGATGAAGAAGGTTTTTAGATTCAAAAGTAAATAAAATGAAGTCTAGACTAACGAAGATTCAATAATTTGAGTCCATTCATCACCATACAAATGCAAGTTTAAGTACAATGTTTAGTACAGAAAATCCGCTCTGTTCAATCTGGCCGAACTCATTTCTTGGGGAAACAAAATGGCTGACGTCTTCAAGGCCTGCTGGAATATTTCTATACAAAAGAATTAAACTGTCTTTGGTTTATTTGTGAATTACAAAATGTTCTGTACCTGAGTCTTGAATTATAATTATCTCCAATTTGTAGAATATGGCTGTTTCCAGATTGAAGTTTGGCAATATGTCAATGTCTGGAAACTGAAAAGGATCAAAGATAATTCCATTAAATGAAATTTCCAGTTGAATTTTTGGCTTTAAGTGATTACAGTTCACACGCAATTAATGTGTCCTCATTCCTTATGTACATTTTACAACTAAATATTGAACAGTGTCTTTCAGTCTAGCCAGTGTTAGGACCAGGTGAGAAAGAGATCTAGGGTTCCCTTTCAGCCTTCATCTGGTCTTACTGTAATAGGGTTTTAATTTTTTAAACATGCTGTTTTTAGCTTCCCCTTGGTGAATCCTTGTTTACCATTTCCAGTTATAAGGCAAAGAAACCAGCACACGCGGCTTTCTTAGGTTTAAAGAAGAAAAGTTGAAATATATTAAGCTTAAACTCTAATTCGGTTAACGCCCACGGATACACGACATGCCAACGCTAGCATGCATACGCGATACACACTTGCAAATAGAGACAGAGAAAGAGCAGAAGAAAAATAAAGTGGAAAAGTTTGAGGCAATATCTGAAGGTTTTTGTTATGGTTCTTCGAGCTCACTGTAGAGTTCTTGATTATAGGTAGATCTTGCTTTTTGTTGGGGTCCAGTATTCTTTTTAAACCTTGTTTGCTGTCGGAAACTTTTCTCTCTTGGGGTTCATGTGTCTTCAGTGGATTCAGAGGCTTGAGAAAGAGATGGGAGCAGGCAGAGAGGAAAGATCTTCAGTCCAGGAGCATTCTGCTTTCTGCCCAAACTGTTTGTACAAATTCAAAAAATTCAAGTTGCCCCGCAGGTTAATCATGTGACTAACTGGGTTTGACCATGCCCGTCAGTGTATTTGGCCATTTTAGCAGTCAATCTGGAATGCGAGCTCCCCCACCTTCAACTTGTGATCAAAAGTCCATTGTGGGTTGAATGTGTCAGGGAATGGCTGCTTTGTCCTTCCTAACACTCTTTCATCTGCAAATGACTTTCCAGCCAAGATCTGGCAATTTTTAAAAGCAAGTCCTTTCTTCGCTTCAACAACAGTTTGAAATTTAATGTCCATGTGGCAAAATTAATAAGCCTGATGCTTGGCAGGTGGGGGCCTGCATGACACCCGTCTGACAGTTACCAGCACTCTTCCAAACTTTGGAAATGGAATCAGGCTACTACAAAATGGCAGTACTATATTTTGCCTTCATTTAAAAACTGTCAGCAGACTATTTGTAGAATCCATAATTTTTATTGTAAATAATCCTAAATCAAAGAAAACAAACTCTTGAATTGACTTTTGTGAACACTTTCCTTTAAATGTAGTTAAATACATGTACTTAATCAATGCACCACTATATAAAAAATTCATGTTCTTAATCAGTGACCTTCTCTTGATAATCTAGTGAGACCTAACAGCTGTTGTGACAAACCTCAGGTGATCTTTATATATAGACAGCTTCATAAAGCCCAGTTCGTTAAATGTAGCCATGGGAGGCATTGTCTTTAAGAAAAACTTCGCTACAATTTTGATTTTTTTTTTGGAAACGTTTAGACTCTTAATGAAATGGACACTTCCAGGTTTTTTGTGCTCCCTCTGACCATAATTGGTTTATAATCATTTCAAAAAAACTTGGAACTGCTCTGGGGCGGCACAGTGGCGCAGTGGTTAGCACTGCAGCCTCGCAGCTCCAGCGACCCGGGTTCAATTCTGGGTACTGCCTGTGTGGAGTTTGCAAGTTCTCCCTGTGTCTGCATGGGTTTCCTCCGGGTGCTCCGGTTTCCTCCCACATGCCAAAGACTTGCAGGTTGATAGGTAAATTGGCCATAAGCAATTGCCCCTAGTATAGGTAGGTGGTAGGGGAATATAGGGACAGGTGGCGATGTGGTAGGAATATGGAATTAGTATAGGATTAGTATAAATGGGTGGTTGATGGTCAGCACAGACTTGGTGGGCCGAAGGGCCTGTTTCAGTGCTGTATCTCTAAACTAAACTAAACTAAAACTAAATTCACATACTGAAGCTGTTATAATTTGGGTTGAATATCACAACGCTTAGTTCTACACTTGGTCCTATGTCACAATGTTTTAACCAGTTTCCAGAATGAACAAATGTGGATAAGAAAATAAAAACAGTAGATATTGTAATGCAACCTAAGAGTTCCAGATACCGACTGAATTTTGAGTCTGTGACTCCTCAAATTCCAAAAGAAAACCATCAGTTAAATGCGAATTAACTAAATCATGCTATTTTGTTTATGCTTGAATTATCTCTCGAGCCTGTAACTCCAAATTCTGTTTAGTTATTACAAATACCTTTGAATTTAAGTCTCGTTGCTGCATCTTCTATACTTTTAATATGTAATCTGTGTATGTATCTGGTTCTCTATAATCTGAACACCTTGTGTAAAATGATGGATAGCTGCGAGTGAGTTGCACACTACCTTGCAATTATCTTGTTTTATAGGAATTTTCAATCTTGGTTCAATTAGTCCTACAATCATCTCGAAGTATAATTTGTCTTATAATGTGTTGCTTACCACAAACATCCCTTGTCAAGTATTTTCAAGTGTTAGAATTGTTTGGCTTACTGCTCACATTGGGAAAAACACCATCAGTTATTGTAAGGATCTAGATCTGCTCCTTGAGGTGGCTCAGAAACATAAAAAATTAGAATCAATAGTTATCAGATACAAGGTTACATATTCCTGAATTACAGCAACTTACATTTATGTAGTTTAATTTAAAAAGAAAAATTCCCAAGATGCTTTACAGTGGCATAATCGGACGATAATGGGTATTAAGCCAAACATGAGGAGGGATGACCGAAAACGTGGCCAAAGAAATTAGTTATAAGGAGGGTATTGAGAGGGAGATGGAAAGGCAGTCGGGCATAAGAGAGCGTTCCAGAGTGTGGGCCTAGATGACTGAGTGCACAGCTGCCATTGATGGGCAAAGGAAGGAAAGCATGTGTAAGCAGTTGGGGAAAGTGTGTTCTGGGGTGGAGGTAGGCCCGGAGCAAGGCCATGAAGTGATTTTAAACAAGAGGATGTGAATTGCACATTAGAGATGTTGGTGGTATTGTGAGCCAATGTAGGTCGGCAAGGAATTGAGTGAGATTTGGTGTGGGATAGGATACGGGGATCAGTGTTTTGGATGAGCTGAAATTTACAATGTGGTGGATGGGCGTCTGGCCAAAAGATCATTGAAATAATTGAGTTTGGAGGTAGTGGGCATGGATGATAGTTTTAGTAACAGTTGGGCTGAAGCAGGGTTGGAGGCAAGCGATGTTGCAGAGGTGGTGGTTGGCAGTCCTGGTGTTAACTATTGGGTTCGGAACCAGTCCACATTGGCTGGGGAAGGGGTAATTCAATCCGTGTGGTGGGGTGGGGGGGGGGGGGGGTGATACAGAAATTGGTGCTGTCTTCCCAATGTTTAACGGAGGAAGTTGCAGTTTATCCAAGATTCATTTGAAGACCAATAGTCTGACAGCATGGAGATATTGAGGTAGTGGAGAAGTAGAGCTTGGTGTTGTCGGCATACATGTGGCAGGTGACTCTCATCTCTCCGGATTATATGGTCAAGGGGCAGCAGGTAGATTAGGATGTGGGGTGGGGGAGGGGAGTTGATGGTTGAGGACTCCAGAGGTAGAGGTGTAAGACAGGATGAGAAGCATTGCTGAATGTCCTGTGACTAGGAATGAATAGTTGAGTGGAACCAAGCAAGAGTGGAGTCGATCAATGGAGTAGGGACAGTGGAGGAGCATGATGTGATAGTATGTCAAAGGCTGCAGAATGGATAAGGAGGGATAATTGACAGGATGTCATTTGTGACGTCAATTAGAGCCATTTCAGGAGTGGAAAGATGATTGGAGAACTCGAAACCTGGAGTTGCAGGAAAGGTAGGCTGAATTTGGGAGGTGACTGTGTTCAAAGACTGAGTTTGAAAGGAGATTGGAGATGTTTACAAGGGCAGAGAGGTTGAGGTTTTTTTTTCCAGAAGATGGGGAAGATGATGAAGGTGGCTTTGAAGGGAGTGGGATAGTACATGAGAAGCGAACGTTTACAATGTTCGAGAGAATGGGAACCATCAATGTGGTCATCACTTTATTGGGAATGGAGTCAAGAGAACAGGAGGTTGGCCAGATGAGCTCAAACAGTGCATATGGGGAGGTGAAAGAAAAGCAGGATCAAGGCTAGTTGGGGGGGTGGTAGGGGGAGGTGGTGGAGAAACTGCAGGGAAGTTTGGTTTGCTGGGAAAGGGGGTGGACAAGGAAGCAGTCGAGCCAGCTGAACGGATGGTCTCAATCTTGGTGATAAAGTCCATGAGCACCTCTCTTATTAAAGGTGGGAGTTGACCTTTCCAAGGCTGGGGAATCTAAAGAAATGGCTGGCAATGGAGAAAAGAAGCTGGAGGAGGGGAGTCATCTTTGATTTCCAGGCTGATTTTTGATATTTAGCCAAATCTGATGATGGCTCAGCCAGTTGCGGACCAGTTGGACTTGAAGGAATGAAGATGAAGACCATCCTGGGGGGTGGGATTGACGAAGAATGAGAGTAAAGGTTTTAATGGGGACAAAGGCATCAAAGGTGAAGGAGCGTTTGAGCGAATCGACAACTACACGTGTTCTGTTGAATGGAAGGTCAAAAGGAATAGTTTGAAAGTGCAGTTGTGAGCAACTTAGGAATAGTTTCTTCAAGCAGTGAATGCAGAAGGAAGTGTAGAATTACACATTTTTTCCCTATAAGTTTGTGTAACCATTTCTAAAGTCTAGAAAGTTTCCCCTGTTCTCTCTTCCTCTCACCTCCCACAGCACTCTGCTATGCCTCGCTATGAAGTAAGGTGGGTGATTTGCAGACAGGATGTTTGCAACGATGCTCTTTAACCGGAAGAAGTCAGGGTGACTTGCTGTCAGTTTCCTGCTTCTGGTGAAGAAGCAACTAATCTCTGTCTGTTGTCTCCTTGTGAAAGCATGACTAAGGTTGAGGATCCCAGACTCCAATCCATGGTTATTGATCTATAGTCTCATGCATCAAGCTGTGGAATTACCAGCCCATTTACACATTTTGTGGAACAAATGGTGCTCTTGAGTGCTAGACACAAGCTACTTTTTAATTCAAACTGGTCAAATAGATTGCAAAGCATTTTTTGTGAGATGAAAGAAAACAATTTCATGAATTGAATGTTTACCCAGATTTATTATAGTTAATTTCATGTACACAGACTGCTTTGATTTTCAGTACATTGTAATAGAAAATGAAAAGATGTTTGGAAAAATATAATTGTTACCAATGCACACTTTTTTTTGTTTTTCCAGCTTATTCCCAGTTGGAAAATCATATCACGCCATCAAACTATTTAGGGAGTACAGAATACAAACAGACACTTCCTCCATCATCAGGCAGATACTCGCCAATTACCAAAGTCATGGGTGATGATGAAATGACCAGGTAAAGTTTCATAAATTTATAATGCATTTACTATTTGCTCAGTGACTTGCATAAAACGGGAAACACTTTCTATTCCCATTGGTCTTTAATCCAGTAGAAACCTCATTTTAACAAACACTTTCCTTCTCTAAAGGGAGTGCCTTGTCCTCATTAATCTAGTAAGTTTTGTTATAAGGGGATTACAAGTTTTCAAGAATAGCTTTAATACATGAAACACTTCCAGTAGCTGTTTCTAAGCATGTATTTATTCACTTTTGTTTAGACAAGAAACAGGTTTCACAGTGAATGTCTGTTCAATGACGAGTAGAAAACATTCACTCCTTTGGAGAGATTTTGTCAGACAGTTCTGGCGGCGCAGTGGTTAGCACCGCAGCCTCACAGCTCCAGTGACCCGGGTTCAAATCTGGGTACTGCCTGTGTGGAGTTTGCAAGTTCCCCGTGTTTGCGTGGGTTTGCTCCGGGTGCTCCGGTTTCCTCCCACATGCCAAAGACTTGCAGGTTGATAGGTAAATTGGCCATTAGCAATTGCCCCTAGTATAGGTAGGTGGTAGGGAAATATAGGGACAGGTGGGGATGTGGTAGGAATATGGGATTAGTGTAGCATTAGTACAAATGGGTGGTTGATGGTCGGCACAGACTTGGTGGGCCGAAGGGCCTGTTTCAGTGCTGTATCTCTAAAACTAAAAAAACTAAAACTGCTTGTTGCTGCAATCGATGAACTGCAGACTCTCCAGCCTGAAGTATCCATGATTGCCCCAACTCCTGATTGATGTCTCCTGGCCCCTGCTGGCCAATTTCATTTTTACACTTTGATCAATTGGTAACTAAGTCATGTTGGTGTATAACAGATGTTCCAATCACTTGGTTTATTTGGCTGCTGGGAAATAGGCTCATTCCTTTTGCATTCTCTGATATCATGTGGCTGCTCTTTCTCTACAGTTTAATAATAAAATGTCTCAAAGGCTTCTGGTGAATAAGAGGGCCTTTTTTTTTTGCCTTGCTTAACACCTATGATCCCAGCTAGTACCTGAAATAGTGAACAAAATCATTTGGTATGTAAATCATCATCTACCCTAAAATAAAAATACCAAATCCCTCCTAGTCACTAATGTACAACTTCTACCTGTAGGCCACAGGTTTGAGAGCAGATAGTGCCCACCTAGCCTAATCATCCAAGCCAGAGCTGCATTGACCACCTCAAGCAATATCTCCTTGCCCCCTCTGCAGCCAAATTTTCACTACTCCAGGATCATCTGGGAGTCTAGAACAATTCTGAACCCCTCTTCTATGATAAACTTCCTTTTATTGTTGCTCTATTCTCAACTACAAGCATGACAAGTTCAAAATTTTCTTTGTCTCTAGTTAAGGCCATCTGCTTGGCTGTGTTAGCTGGCTAGCATTGAGCCCAGTCTGCATGGCGTCCCTCACAATATTTTAGGAACTTTATCAAATATAACAATTCTCCTAAAACCCAGGGCTTGCTACATCTCTCCCTATCTTCATAATTCTTCTGGAAAAACTATCCCTTTCAGAATTCCTTCAGCAATGTTTTCTAACTCTCCCTTACTATTAGTTTCTCTGTTTACCCCTATTCCTCCTTTTTTTTTTCTGAAGTCCTTTGGAATATATTGCTATGGTAAGGGTATTCTATAATTGCCATTATATATGATTATAAGCCCGTTTTGTTTGTATCAGACTGCTATAATTATGTATGTAATTTATTTTCAAAAGTCTTTAGAACTTTATTCCAGATACATTTTGACCTATTTTCTCCATGTTTACAACATTTCCTCATGAAGCCCATGGAGTAGACTTTTGTCTTCACTGTCTGGGCCGTAATCTACTGTGGTGCACAGTGGCCCTCTATAGAACCTGCCTAATTTTCATTCCATTGATTTCAATAGAATGAGCATCTGGCGGGTTTTGTAAAAGCTGGGAGTTCTGTCCTGCCAGATTATTACCCAGACAGTGAAAACAAAAATGTACCCCGTGATATTTTCACTGAGCATATTTGAGAATGAGGTTGACCATAAGAGACCCATAGAACGAAAGACTTGCATTTAGATAGTGTTGTTCATGACCTCAGGGCTTCCCAAAGCGCTTTATGGCCAATGAAGCACTTTTGAAGTCTTGTCACTGTTGTAATGTACGAAACGTGGGAGTGAAATTGAGTTAGTTAATTTGATCTTTATTACCTGGTGGTAGTAATTAATACAGCTGTTCCTCCATCCCATCTCAAAATAGTTGCTAATTACCTTTAGTACCCAGAGGAAAAATATAATTTTCAGTTTGCATTTCTGTGCCCTTCCTTTTTATGTACTTGCAATTGCCAAAAAACCTCCGTGTTGGACTGCCAAGCCTCCTTGAAACAACCATTTAAGTTGAATGCCATCATTTAGAATTTGGAGGTATAACCAGATTGTCCCCCAGCAAAATAGGTTTTTTTTGCGTTCAGTTGAGCCATAGATTTCTGTGGACTGATGTCTGCCCTGCACTTGCTCGGAACAAAATCCTTAAGCTAGGAGCTTTCAACTCGCAGCTGGTATAGTATTGTGATGTAGTGTCAAAATGCAGCTAATAAACCTAACCCCTCTCTCTCAACATTCTGTAATTTTTGATGCAATCCCCATCCCCACCTTCAAATGCCCCCTGAAAAACGATCTCTTTGACTGCACCTCTAGTCACCTCCTTTGATCTTCTCTAGTTCCTACTTAGTGTCTAATTTGGCCCTTGGTAAAGCACCTTGGGACACCTTGCTATCTCAAAGGAACCATGCAAGTTATTTATGGCTGTTCTCAAGCAGGTGTAGGAAGCCTCAATATTCCTGTGAAATGGAATTGATAATTAGTTCTGGAACTATTTGCTTATTGAAGTATTGAATTTGCTTTTCATCTCTAGCTCTAATGACTAAAATTAATCAAAATTTTAATAAAACTTGTACAGATTTTCTATTGAAAGAATGAGACCTTTAAAAAAAAAAATAATAATTTAATATTTAACTGTGGGAATAAAATGCAACCTTTTTCCCTGTTCAAAAGCCCCATGATTTCTCATTATTCATGTGTCATCCAGTGAGGTGATCTGTGCCCCAGTCTCCTTGCAGCATTTCTATTTAAAATGATCTAGTAGTGAATAACAGAAACCAACATTTCAAACCTCTGTGGAGTTTTCTGTCTGCTTTATATTAAACTAATATTTTCAGGTTGAAATGGTATTTTGCCTGGACTTATTTCTTCTGTGTCACATGTGCATTTTATGGGGTGGAGAGAAAAGAACAGTGAACCTTCTCTGCACTTCCAATCGCCATTTAATTTACTTTCTTTCAGAATCTTGACATCTAAGAGACAGGAGTACCCCTCTATTTTCCTCTTCCTCTAATGGGGAAGTGCCAACCTTCCATTCAACAACATCTAATAGTTGACACCAAAAGCTCACCACATTAAGGGTAAATCACAGGTGTGGCCCATGTCTCATCCAAAAGGGCTACAACATTGTTGACTGACCTACTCAGACAGATTTAGGACTCTGGTCCTGTTTAACAGTTTGTCCCTATGATAAGGTGGATGTTGCTCGTTGTTCATATAAAGGTATGGTATTGTTACTAAACTGCTATCTTGTTTGTGTGAGGGAGGCAAAAGGGCAGTTTCCTCTGATTGAAAAGAAAATCATCTTTTCAGTCACCCAAAATTGAATTTAACTGATCACATATTGTACTTTTACCACAGAGTCGATAACTGACTTTCAATCCCACTAGCAATACAAATCCACTAGAGGTGGGGGCGCCATGGTGTATACATTTAGGAGGGATTGGCCCTAGGAAACAAGACCAGTCTTTGCACCCAGCTTCAGCCAAGAGTGCCAAGCGTTTGATCAATCTCCGTCTCCTCGAGGTCCCCACCATTACAGATTACAGCCTTCGGTCAATTCGATTCACTGCACGTGATTGCAAGAAACGACTGAGCACACTGGATATAACAGAGGCTGTTGCCGACCGACAACAATCCCAGCTGTAGTGCTGAAGACTTGTGCTCCAGAACTAGCTGCACCTCTAGCCAATCTATTCCAATACAATTCCAACACTGGCATCTACCTGACAAAGCCCCATCAGTCTACTTAATTGTCAACAGAGCTGAAAGGTGTCATTGACAGTATTATCAAGTGGCACTTACCAATAATCTGCTCACCAGATTTGGGTTCTACCAGGACCACTTAGGATCCAGACCTCGTTATTGTCAAAATGTGGACAAAAGAGCTACATTTGCACCATGCAAGTGCCTGGCATTGACAGTTTCCAACAAGAGAGAATCTAACCACTTCCCCTTGACATTCAACAGCATTAACATCGTTGAATCCCTCAACATCATCTTGGGGGGTGGGGGGGGTGGGGTCATCACTGATCAGAAACTTAACTGGACCAGCCACACACATACTGTGGCTACAACAGCAGTTCAGATGCTGGAAATTCTGTGCCAAGTAACTCATCTCCGAATGCCCCAAAGCCTTTCTACCAACTACAAGGCACAAGTCAGGAGTGATGGAACACTCTCCACCTGCTTGGATGAGTGCAACTCCCACAACACTCAAGAAGCTCGACATCATCCAAGGTAAAGCAGCCCACTTGATTGGCTAAACTTTCACTTCTTCCATGACCGATACATTGTGGCTGCCGTGTGTGCCACCTACATCACTCACTGCAGCAACTTACGAAGCCGCCTTCAACAGCACCTTCTAAACCTGCGTGCTCTACTCCCTAGAAGGACAAGGGCAACAGGGACATGGGAACGCCATCACCTGCAAGTCATACACCATCCTAACTTAGAAATACATCATTCCTAAATTGTCACTGGTGGTGGGGGGCAGGGGAGAAATAGAACAGAAGTATGCACTTAATGGAAAGACATTGGAGGGTATGGAAGAACAGAGACCTGCAAGCTGAAAGACATAATTGTTTGCAAATGTAAGTCAATAGAATTTTGGATTTTAAATGTGGGTATAGAGTGCAAGAGTAAAGTAATAATTCATAAAGCATTGGTTAGAATAGTTAAAATATTCTATGCAGTTTTGGGTGCCCCATTTTTAGAAAGGGCATTGAAGCTGTAGAGTACACAACGTAACTTAGCTTTGCCAGGATGGTGTCCTGGATGGGAGACCAGAGTTACAAAGAGATTTGAGATATTGCAACCACCACCAGTGGAAGATACCACTCGGAGACACCATGGTGATTTTTAAATTATGGTGGGTTCTGATCTAAGTAGCGAAAGACTTTCCCCTAGTTTGATATTCAGAGCTGAGAGGTCATCTATTTAAAAATATCACCAAGAAAGTGAAGGGAGAAGCTAAAAGCCATTTTTTTGCATAGAGGGTTGTTGGAGCTTGGAATGCTTTACCACAAGGAGAGTTTGAGGTAGTGACCACTGCTTCTTAAGCAAAAGTTAAATATTTAAAGCAGAGGATGATACGAGGCTGTGGGGACAGAGCAGGAGACTGGCATTAGTTTTTGATTGCTCTAGCAAAGAGCTGGCACGATGGGTCAAATGGTCTCCTTCTGTGCTGGAATCTTATTTGTGAGGATGCAGAAAAGCTTGGTTTTAGAAATGACTGCAGTATCTATTAAATCTATCCATCATCTTAAAATTTGTTACATATTAATAGTCTAACTCCACACCCAGTTCCACAGGATATTTGCTTGTGTGGGTGTATGTTTATTTAATTAGCAACAGTGTATTTATTTTTGTATGACATTTTACTTGGAGTTTATAACAAATATTATATAACAAAGTAGTTCACATCCAAAGAGGTGAAGCAAAAGATCATGCATTATATAAACCATATAAATTCTAAGAATTATCTGTTTTGAAAAAGTAGATTTCTCTGCTTGTACTCTGAATATATTTTGAACTTGTACTTTTTTTCCATTTCATCACTCAAAAGGTTCATTTTAATATGATTAAAATGTAGTAGCAAAGCTTTCCTTTGAGGAATTGCATGCAAGAAAAATTGAAAATCCAGATAAGTTTGGTAAAATCCTGAAATATCCTCAAAAACAAATTTTTACACTTAGTTTTAAACATATTGTTGATAAGCACTTAGTGTGATGCCTTTCGATCTGCACATTTGGACTTGGTGTTTAAATAAATGCCTTGTTAACTTGATAATTGATTCCATGCTTGCCCAGTGCCATGCTTGAGATGATCCAGAAAGTCAGTAGAACTGGTTAAGGGGAAAAGATGATGCAAGTATAAACAACCAATAATTAGGCGCTAAAATAAAAGCAAAATACTGCGGATTAGGCGCTCATGTTTTGCAAGAGTTTAGGAACAGGAGTAGGCCATTCAGCCCCTCTAGCCTCTTCTCTTCAGTTAGATCATTGATCTGTACCTCAACTCCATTTCATCACCTTTACTCCCTATCCCTTGGTACCTTTATCTAACAAGCCTCTATCAATCTCAGTCTTGAAAATTTCCAACATTTACAGCCTAGAGAGAGTGAGTTTTCCAGATTTCCACTACTCTTTACATGAAATAATGCATCCTGACAATAGGGCAGGCAGAAACCATACCCCACCAAAGAATAGTTCCACTAGTTGATAATGCAGAGCCTCAGTTGTTCTATTCTCTATAACTAAGTTGTGTAGGTACCAAACCCAAACTAGGTGCAATTTCTCAGTTTGACAGCAGGTAATGCCATTCAGCATTTCTTGGCTGAATTTCCATGAAATATAGGACTGCCTTTAATGTGAATGAAGGACTGAAGTAGTTCTTTGAATGGAGCCCTAACTTGAATGCAGCTGGATCTAAGACACAAAACTCCTTGTTAAGTCACCGAACACATCAAGCAGTTGTACAGTGAACTTTCTGGTTGAAAGTGTATTAAAGAACTATTGACCCAGTCCAATTAAGTATTAGAAGTGCTCATGTAAGCACTAGATATGATTTATTGTCCTTTCTCAGGTTTGCTGCTCACCCAGGTCACTGCTATGGTTTGTTAATATTCTGGGATGTAGATCTAATTTGTTAATACTTCTAGATTTTAAAAAATGTGGTAATTGATCTTAGCTTGTAATTGCTTTGCAGAGAGGCTTCAGAAATACAATTTTGTGAATTCTGAACTAATCAGGGAAATGACTGTTGCAGTCCAGCTTACATGAAATTTTTACTTGTAGCACTGACCATTGAAAATATGCTAAATGTTGTCCATTGATGCATTTAATATCCATTTAACTATCTAAAATGACATTGTGCAGAATTGGATGCATCATCACACCTGCATCATTAATGTGTGACTTTTTTAAATTAACTGGAACCAACAACTACATTTAAATGCCAATATTTAATTTTGCCTGATTCTAATCTACTCTGGGAAATACTTGAAGCACCCTGATTGCCGTGTAATATATGCAGATGCTTCTGTTATTTTCAAATGCTATTTGAGGACCCGAGAAAGGAAAATAATTGCACACATGAGATTGGAGGAATGTTCACAAATGGATATAAAATGGGATAGTTCTTGATGCCTGTCCCTTTTTGAGATCTCGACACTGTCTACATTTTCTCATCATATCTTTCCGTCCAGAAACACATCCATTTACCTCCTTGAGCCTTTCCTCGTAAATTGTTCCAAAGCCCTGTGTTCCCTGGTGTAGTGAGCAGTTTACTTCAGTCAGTTTTATACTTGGTCAGTTGGTAGCACTCTTGCCTCTGCGTCAGAAGGTTGTGGGTTCCCAAAGTGGGACTTGAGCACAAAAATCTAGGTTGACACTCCAGTGCCGTACTGAAGGAGTGCCACACTGTCGGAGGTGTCATCTTTTTGATGAGCCAAGTAGATGCAAAAGATCCCATAGCAATATTTCAAAGATAAGTTGGGGAATTATCCCTGGTGTCCTGCCCAATATTCCTTCAGTCAACATTACAAAAAAATGTATTATCTGGTCATTATCACATTATGTGGGAGCTTGCTGTGCAAAAATTGCTCTACATTACAACAGTGACCATGCTTCAAAAGTACCTCATTGGTTATACAGTCGTACAGCATAGAAACAGGCCCTTCAGCCCACCGCATCCATGCCGACCATAATGTCTGTCTATACTAATCCCACCTGCCTGCATTAATTCCATATCCCTCTATGCCTTTCTCATTCAAGTACCTGTCCAGATGCCCCTTAAATGTTCCTACTGTTCCTGCCTCCACCACCTCCTCTGGCAGCTCATTCCAGATACCCACTATTCTTTGTGTGAAAAATTTACCCCTTTGATCCCCTTTAAACCTCCTCCCTCTCATTTTAAATCTATGCCCTCTAGTTTTAGTCACCTTCTAAAACACTTGGGGACATCCTGAAGTCACGAAAGGCGCTATATAAATGCAACTCTCATCTACATCTTCGGAAATCGTGAAAGTTTCGGTTGGATACCTCACAGTTTTTGATTTTCTAAAGATGATGAGCCTAACTTTCTTTACCTTTCTTTATAACTTAGATGCCTAAAAAATTTCCAAAACTTGCCTCTTAACCCTCTGAAAAGCATTATTATTATATTTGCTTCAGAATGCCACACATTACATCAAGCAGGATTTTATTGAATACTGTAGTTAAAAGTCCTACCTATCTACTGAAATATTAACTTTCTAGTCAGTTTTTTAAACCTTTTTTGTTATCCTTTTCCTCCTTTTCTAAAAGAAAAATTCCAGTAGCCTGGTCTTGAACTGTCTTCCACTGAGAAGGCAGTACAGCATAAAAGATCCATTGAGCTGATATCACGCCATCATTGTTTGTCAATGGTCTACTCGCATGTGTAGCTAACAGCGGTTGTCCTGAAAACCAACATAAGTAGCACTGTGTCATAATTATACAAAATGGGAGGTGAATTATTGACATGTTTGGGTCTCTATACGAAATCAAAAATGACATTCATTCATTCATAATGAGATGTGAATGCTAACTTCCCTTTCGCTGTCAGCTTCGGTATAACAGTTTCATTGAAAAGCTGTTACTTTTTGAGCTCAGGCAGAGCCACCTTGTCTTTCTAACGGTTTCCTTTTTTTATATATTGGAAGCCATAATGGAAAAATGTGATTGTCATGTATGCTGACCTTGGATTCCTCATGGCTCTAATAAGCATGATGCTCAACAATACTTTCCTTATTCCCATAGATGTAATATGTGACTCAATTCTTCTCAAGGGGGTTAGGGACAATGAAATAAGGGCCCTGTTCACAGATTTGACCAGTTGTTATTGGTCTTTATATCTGAGAATCATGTGAATATGAGCAGTGACTGCTTTGGCATGCTGATGTGTTTTTACTTATATATTTCAACTTCCTGTGGTGAGTGACACTTTTTTCTGCTTTATGGCTCTTGCAGCTAGGGCTGTGAACCAGCAACCATCTATTGTTACAAAAGAAAAATACTGCAGATGCTGGAAATCTGAACTAAAAACAAAATGCTAGAAATACTCAGGCAGCATCTGTGGAGAGGGAAGCAAAGTTAATGTTTCAGGTCGATGACCTTGCATCAAAGCAGCTCTGATGGAAGGTCGTCGACCAGAAACAGTAACTCCGATTTTCTCTCTCCACAGATGCTGCCTGATCCACTTATTGTTGCTTGGCTGGGATGTGGCTTTTTGCATTTTTGGATGTAATCTGCTTCGTTTGTCTCCAGGTGAAGCCTGTACCTTTTGGACTGGTAGATGGGAAAAGAGAGCGGCAAGCTTCTTGAATGCTTCTATCCAAAGGGCTTGAAAATCAGACTGTGACAAGATCTCTGGAGTACTGCTTCTACAGAGTACTAAAGTCGGGGAATTTGGTGTTCTGGGTTTTTTTTTAAAAAGCAAGTAGCAGTCCAAGAGCGGGAGCTGAGGTCTAGATGCATTAATTAAAATCAATAGTTTAAACAAGGTACGAAGTGAATCCTAAAAGGGAATAGTTTTTTTTTTTATGACTGATGGGCAGCTGAGACCTGTAGCTTGCAATTTCTGTGCCATGTGGGAACTTGAGGATACTTTGTGTTTTGGGGTCCATGTGTGTAGGAAGTGTCTCCAGCTACTTGAGCTCAAGCTCAAGGTTTCCAAGCTTGAGGGGCAGCTGGAGTCACTGCGGAGCATCAGGAAAGTTTCATGGATCATACCTTCCAGGAGGTGGCCATCCCCAGATGGAGTGTGTGTTCAGGAGAGTAAATGGATGGCCATCTGGAAGAGTAGGAAGACACGGGAAGTACAGGAGTCATCAGGGTGTGTGCTACTCTCAAACGGGTACTCAGCATTGGAGACTGCTGGGTCCAAAAGGAATTGGAGACTGCTGGGTGACCATGCCTTGAAGGAGTGCAGTCCAGACCATGGCACCAATGGGCAAGGGACTGCACAGAAAAGAACAGCAAAGTGTAGAAATGCAGTTGTTTTAGGAGATTCCATAGTAAGGCGGATGGGCTGGCATTTTGGTAAATGTCATCGTGTGTCCCACAGGGTGTGTTGCCTCCCTGACGCCAGGGCAAAGGATATCACAGAGGGTGCAGAAGGGAGTGAGCCAGAAGTTGTGGTATGCGTCCAATGATCTAGTGGGGAAGATATTGAGGTCCTATGGTCAGACTTTCAGGAGCTAGGGAGGCAGTTTAAAAGTAGGACCTCTACGGTAGTAATCTTTGGATTGCTCCCAATGCCATGTGCCAGCGAGAGGAGAAATCAGGAGTATCAATGCATGGCTTGAGGCATGGTACAGGAGGGAGGGCTTCAGATTCTTGGGGCATTGGGACCACTTCTGGGGCAGGAGGCACCTGTTCAAAAGAGTCGGATTGTACCTCAACATGACTGGGGGCCAATGTCCTCGTAGGGTGGTTGGGGAGGGGTTAAACTAAATTGGCAGGAGGATCGAGCACCAGCTTAAAAAATGTTTTTTTACTCGTTCATGGGATGTGGGCATTGCTGACTAGGCCAGCATTTATTGCCCATCCCTAATTGCCTTTAAGAAGTTGGTGATGAACTGCCTTTTTGAACCGCTACTGTCTTTGGGGTGTAGGTGCACCAGCAGTGCTGTTAGAAAGGGAGTTCCAGGATTTTGACCCAGTGACAGTGAAGGAACAGCGATGTAGTTCCAAGTCAGGATGGTGTGTGGCTTGGAGGGGAACTTGAATAGAATAGATGAATAAGGTGCATAAAGGAGTGAATATTTTGGATAGTACTAAAGAAGGAAGTAGTATCATCTGAGAGGATCAGACCAAGTAGGGCTAAGAGGAATGCAAAGGTAGATTTACAATGCAAGTATGTAAATGTACAAAGTGTGGCGAATAAGGTTGGTGAGCTGCAAGCGCAAATAGCCATGTGGAAGTATGATGTTGTAACAATAATGGAAGCATGGCTTAAAAATGGCAAGGACTGGGTGCTTGATATTCACAGATAAAAAGTACTTAATGATAGGGAAGTTTAAAAAAAAAAAAAATGCGAGGTGGGATGGCAGTCCTGATTAGAAAAGACATTGTAGTGTTGGAAAGGGAGAATGTCCTTGAGGGTTAGAGTTAAGAGGCAAAAAGGATATGATCACACTGCTGGGGGTATTCTATAGGCCTCCAAATAGAGAGATAGAGGAGCAAATCTTCAGGAAATCAAATGTGTAAGAACTGTATGTAGAGTGGTGATATTGGGGGACTTTAATTACCCAAACATAGATTGGGATAATGTGAGAGTAAAGGATAAGGAGTTGGGGGAGGTTGGAATTTCTGAAATGAGTTTAGGAGAATTTCTTTGACCAGTATGTTCAGTTCAACTAGAAAGGAGACGTTGATAGATCCGGTGCTGAGGAATGAGGTGGGCCAAGTGGACCAGGTGTCTGTTGGGTAAGAGTCCTGATGAAAGGTCACTAACCTGAAACGTTAACTTTGCCTCTGTCTCCACAGATGCTGCCAGACTTGGAGTATTTTCCAGCACTTTTTGTTTTTATTTCAGATTTCCAGCATCTGCAGTATTTTGCTTTTATTTTACGTGGGTAAGAGTCTTCATTGTATCATATGGTTTAGATTAGTAATGGAGAAGAGCAAGAAACAATCTAAAGTAAAGCTTCTAAACTGGAAGAGGGAAAATCGCAATGGGATGAGAGCGGATCTAGCCAGGGTAAAATGGAACCAAGTATTGACAGGAAAAACTGTAATGGAACAATGGGTGATCTTTAAGGAAGAGATGTTTTAGGTATAGACTAGGCATATTCCAACAAGAACGAAAGGCAGGGGAACCAAAGTCAGAGCTCCTTGGATGACAAGGGAGTTAGAGAGTATGATGAAGTATAAAAAGAGGATTATGACGTATGTCAGATAAATTCTTCAAGCGAGAACCAGGCCAGATAGTGTTGAGAGGGGAAGCGAAGAGGGAAGCAAGTCTGGCAAAGAGACAGAGAATAGAATGGCAGCTTACATAAAAGGTAACCTAAAAATATTGTACCAGCATGTAATTAGTAAGTGGGTAGTAAGAGGCCAGCGGGAAACTATTGGGGACAAAGGGGGTAATATATTCTTAGAGGTGCAGGGCAAAGCTAGAATACAGAATACTTGAGTACCTTGTATCAGTATTTACTAAAGAAGAGGATGCTGATGAAATATTGGTCGAAGCAGAGATGGTAGAGATAATGAGTGAAGTGGAAATTGTTAGCGGGCCTTTCCAGTACCTCTTGCCTATGCTTAGAGTGGATAAATTGCCCGGTCCGAATGGCTTGCATCCCAGGTTGCTAAAGGAATTGGGAGTGAAGATGGTGAAAGGACTTGCCATAATCTTCCAGTTTTCCCCAGATACAGGGGAGATGCCAGAGGATTGGAGAGTGGCAAATGTGATACCAGTGTTCAAGAAAGGGTGTGAGGACTTTACAGGCCAATCAGTTTAGCATCAGTGGTGGGCAAGGTTTTAGAAACAATTATCAGGGGAAAGTTTAACAGGCACTTGGAGAGGTTTGAGTTAATTAAGGATAGCCAGTACAGATTTGTAAAATGCAGGTCATGTTTGACTAATCTAAGTGAATTTTTTGATGAAGTAACAGAGAAGGTTGATGAAGGGAATGCAGTGGATGCAGTCTACTTGGACTTTAAGAAAGCGTTTGACAAAGTACCGCATAAAAGGTTGGTTATCACGATTGAGGCTCATGGTATTGGCAGATCATTGTCAGCTTGGATAGAAAAAAATTAACAAGGGCAGAAAACAGCAAGCCGTGGTAAGTAGTTACTTTTCAGACTGGACAGTAGACAGTGGTATTTCCCAAGGGTCAGTGCTAGGAGCAGTGCTTTTTTGATGGATATATAAATGGATTGGATCTTGGAATACAGAGTCAAGTTTCAAAATTTGCCAGTGATGCCAAACTTGGAGGAGTGGCAAACAGTGAGGATCTTGCCACTCGACTGCAACAGGACATTGGCTAGCAGAATAGGCTGGCAAATGGCAAATTGAATTTAACACAGAGAAGTGTGTGGTGTTGCATTTTGGTCGAAGGGATAAGGAGAGGCAGTATATACTTAATGGCACAGTTCTAAAGAGTGTGCAGGGACAGAGGGACCTGGGAGTTCATGTGTATAGATCTTTGAAGGTGGCAGGATATATAGAGTAGTTAGCAAAGTATATGGGATCTTGGGCTTCATAAGAACATAACATAAGAAATAGGAGCAGGAGTAAACCATACAGCCTGTTGAGCCTGCTCCGCCATTCGATACAATCATGGCTGATCTTTGGTTTCAACTGCACTTTCCTGCCCTTTCCCCATATCCCTTGATTCCCTGATACCAAAAATCTGACTATCTCAGCCTTATATATATTCAATAATTCAACAATCCTCTGGGGTAGAGAATTCTGAAAATTCATGATCCTTTGAGTGAAGAAATTTCTCCATCAGTCTTAAATGATCAGCCCCTTATCCTGAGACTGTGCCCCCATGTTCTAGATTCCCCAGCCAGGGTAAACAACCTCTGTGTGTACCTTGTCAACCCCTTCAAAATCTTGTATGTTTCAATGAGATCATTTCTCAGTCTTTAGTGAGACCATTAATGGTGAAATATGAGATATGAACTCCCCAGACCAATTTAAAGATTTCACATTTTAATACTTTTACTATAATTAAGCTAAAAATCAACATTAACTAAACAGTATTTTGTATGTAGTTTTTACACTAGATTGCAGAGAAAGGTATTTCCCTTTAACTTATTAAAACACTTAAACCCTACTTCAAATTTAAACATTGCACAGCATCCTCATTGAAGCAATATCTTTTCAGTTAAAAGTCCCAAACTCTTCCCAGTTGCAATGGCTTGGATCTCCCAGTCCTTCTCAAAAGTCAATGTCCTCTTCGCTTACTTCTGAGCACTTTCAGCCTGGTCTGCCATGAATAAGGTGATGTCTGGTGAACCCGTGGTGGTCTTTTTTCTTCCGCAAAACTCAGCTCTCGAATTGGTTTCAAGCCTTAGCAGCCTTTTGCTGTATCAGTGTTCTGAGGGTGGAGGTTTTTCTCTCTGTTAGGCTGCCACTGCTGGTCTTGTCTTCCAGTCTTCCTTACAGCCTCCAGATCTCTGAAAGCCTGTTGAATTTATCCAGAATCAAAAGGCAATAGTCATTTGCCTTTTCAATATGTAGAGTCTACAAGTCTCTTCACAGCAGAACCACCTGGGCCTTCCTTGCTTTCCAGACATTAAAAATTTCAACTTGAGTTTGAACCTTCAGAGCCCCTGGCTCCCTGTTTACAATCCGAGTCTGGGAGAGCGAAATCAATTATTGTTCAGGTGTTAAAACCTTGCATTCTGCTTTCAAAAGGGTCTTTGATCTACGTTCCTTGTTTGCATGTTAACCAGGAATCCCTGTCTTGTGTCTAGGTAGAGTTGGTGTGAGGTCACATGTCTTCTCTGAATCCTCCTTGCACTACATTAAAAATCATTTTTTAAAAACATAATCTTACTACAAAACCCAGCGTTCATAACATTAGGCCACAACTTGAGTATTGCGTCCAGTTCTGGTCACCATGCTTTAGGATGGATGTGAGGGTCCTTGAGAGGGTGCAGAGGAGATTTACCAAAATAGTTCCAGGATGAGGGATTTTAGCTACAAGGTTAGGTTGGAGAAAATGGGGTTGTTCTCCTAGGAGCAAAGGAAATCGAGATGTACAGATTATGACCAGTTTAGATAAGGTAAATGAAGAAAAGCTGTTCCCATTGACTGATGGTACAAGGACTAGGAGACACAGATTTAAGGTTTTGGGCAAGAGATGAGGGGGAATGTGAGGAAAAATATTTTTACGCAGCAAGTGGTAGTGACCTGGAGCTTGCTGCCTGTGTGGGTGGTGGAAGCAGAGACAATGAATGATTTCAGAAGGAAATTGGTTGGGCGCTTGAGAGAAATAAACATACAGGGCTCTGGGATAGAGCTGACAGAATGGAACTGACTGGATTGCTGTACACAGAGCCGGCATGGACTCGATGGGCTGAATGTCTGCCTTCCGTGTCGTAATGACGCTATGAGAGGTGCCTCTCCTTTCATGCTGTTTCTGTAGCAGAGTACTGTGCTGGGAAATTGAGGGTGCTGATGTTTGAAGGATTCAACTTACTCAGATTGTCGTTTCTATTTTATTCTATATTAATGAACAGCCAAAACCTATAGTCAAACCCAAAACTCTCATGTAAATGTGTAAAACATAGTTTTCTTCCATCCTATTGCACATGGACTGATTCTGAGGGGCATGCAGGTAATCCATTCAGATACACTTTTCGGTGACTATTATACCTTTATGAATGTTAACAGATATTGGATATTGAACAGATATTACCCCAGGGTAAATAAATTTGCTCTCCTGAAATCATTTGGGTAAATTACCCCGCACATTTTCTATCTCTCTGTTTTCTGTGAAGAAGTGCAGAGTTTCTACTTGACCCCTCCTGTAATAAGCTGTCTGTGTGGGGGATTGTGTATTACAATGTTATGGACTATTTGGGCATCTTTATTTTCCACTTATATGAAGTTAAAACTCAGCAGCTCACTTTCTGTGCATCAGTTTTATTGTGCTGCTTGTGAACTTTTTTTGATTTAAAAGAAGTGACAAGGAGGATGCTTAGGTTGATGATGTGTAAAATGAATGTTACTGGTAAATGTTCCCAGGGGAAATTAGTGCAAATGCAATGGAAAGCAATATTCCTTCACCGCATACTTTGCTTTTCTCTGTATATATTGAACCAGGATAAATATGTGTCCACATTTATATTCATATATGATAAACAAGGTATGTAAATTGTTAAAATGAATTGGTATTTTGTGTATTGCCTGTTAGCATGCTCAGATGATAAGCCCTTGAGGCTGACCAAGGAATATTTAAAAGCAAGAGGGTAAAAGTAAGCTTGAGCGTATCATGTAAATGTTACTAGTAAAGAGAGGGTGTTGCAGTTTTTGAGCTCTCACCAGATATTTCTCTGTACTTCGTGCCAAGCACCACTCCAATGAGAGACCTCATTCCCAGTGAATGGAAGTGTGACCCTGTATACATAATTTTGAATACTGTTACATTGTCCAGGGTCAAACCAAGCACCTTTGTTTTAATTTGCTCTCCTGAAATGATCTGAACCCCCTTGTGTCCTTGTAATCTTTTGGTAACAGAAAAATAATGATTCTGACAATGTGGCACAGGCTATAACTTAGGAATCAGGGTTTTAAACATTGGCAAAATTTCAACACAGCAGTTTTCGGTAGACGTAAACATTTAACTTGCAGCTCCTCAATTCATAAAATAATAAGACACCACTTCACTAATTCTAATAATGAACTTAGTCTAGCGTCCATTACACAAAAGTTGTACATGATCAAGAGAGTTGTATAGGATCGAGAACGCGAAGGCACAAATTTAAAATAATTGGCAAAAGAAGCAAAGGTGACATGAGGAAAAACCTTTTCACACTGAGTGGTTAAGGTCTGGAATGCACTGCCTGTGAGTGTGGTGCAGGCAGATTCAATTGAAGGAATCAAAAGGGAATTAGACTGTTATCTAAAAGGGAAGAATGTGGAGGATTGTGGGTGAATGGCACTAAGTGAATTGCTCATTTGGAAAGCCAGTGTAGACACGATGGGCTGAATGGCCTCCTTCAGTGCTGTAATAATTCTGTGATTGTTGAGGATGAGGTTGAGACCACCTCAAGGAGCTGTCACTTTCTCAATTGAATACAAGCTGCAGCATAGTAGAAATGCTGAACAGGCCATAAATGGCTAAATATATTTTTGTTTGGAGGTCATCTTTAATAAGTCCATACCAATGACATTGTATGAAGCATCCGTGGCCATGAAATCTAGACTTACAAGGGTTCACCACACATCAGGCAAAAAGTACAATGGCAAAAAATGCTGAAATTACAGGTCAGTCAGCGCAAGTATGGAACAATAGAATAGTTGGTATTTCAGGCAGGGACCATTCTAAAGATGGAGTCCTGCTTCAGATGTTGACCCTGTCTTTTCTATACATAAGTGCTAACTGTCCTACAGTGTTTCTGGCATTTTTGGCTCTTGTTTCAGATTTCCACTGCTTTTTAAGAGATACAATGATACCTGGCTGTCTAGTTTGCGGAACAGAACCTGCTTTGAAAACCCAGCAATTAGGAGTGACTATAATGTCCTGCCAAGGGCTGAAATAGTTGAATTGTCAATACAAGCAGTTAAGCTAATTGCTTGTTGGCACCATCCCTAACCCTAGACTTAAAGTGCATCTGATTTTTATTTTTAAATAATAAATTTTTTTAAAGGAATTCATAGTCAAACTGAATAAATGTTGGTAATAAAAACAAGAAATGCTGGAACCACTCAGCAGGTCTGGCAGCATCTGTGGAAAGAGAAGCAGAGTTAACGTTTCGGGTCAGTGACCCTTCTTCGGAAATGTTGGACCAGTTATTTTTTCTGAGAGAGTCATTAAGAGGACACTGAAGGAACTGGATTGCCAACAATGTTTACTGGTTGTCACATGATTTAGGTTAAAGATAGAACAGAAACCCTGGTAACAGGGCAGAGTAGTGACAAGCACCCTTGATTGGACAAGCCCAACAGCAGCAGAGCGCACCTGGGAAGGCAGACAACTCTCAAGCATTTTGGTAGTAGTCAGTGTGTTTTTACCTTCTGGAGTGAGATAAAGTCAAGTCTGCTAAAGAAGTGTCAAGGAAGGAGAGAAGATCGCAACCCAGCTCGTTGTCCAGTAGTTCTCTAAAAAGCCCTGAGAAGTCCACTGTGTCAGTTCATCTTGTCTCCTATCACTGAAAAAAGCCTGCTAAAATTAATTCTCAATGCCACCTGAAAAGAACTGTTCTAAAAGATCTCATTGACCTGTCTACATGTACTCAGAAGTTAGACTGTGTGCCAGTTTTGGAACAACATATCTCATTTGTTTTCTTTGAAAATGAGCAAGTAATCTGCCCAAGTGTTTTTTTTTGTCTAACAGAGCTCTGACTTTTTAAAAATCCCTTTTTTTTTTGGTTAAAAGGGAACTTTAAAATTTAAATCAGTGTTTATTCTTTGCTTCCTTACTGGTTAAGACTTGTTTTATAATCTGATAATTTTGTTCATTAAAGAAACCTGGTTAGTGTGTTCTATTCTGGGAAAAATAGAGTATATGATTGACTATCAGTAAGTGGGAAAATTTAAAATATATGTTGTGACCTGTGGAGAAGTGGAACTGGAATACACAGTGCACTCCTCCCGCACTGATCGTAACACCATCCATTCTGACATTTCAGCCTCATTATAATGTAGATTCTCTCTAACTACAGATAAGGCAAGTCTGCAGTGATTAATTTGAAGTGGCATCTTCACAAGTCTTAACAGCAGTTAGAAAGATTCCTATAATATCAAACTGATTTCAGATTTGTTGTAGAAATGGCCAAACAACCTCAATGAGTGAAACCATTCTATAACTAACAATGTGGGGGAATGTGGTGCCTTTTGTAAGCCTTGCGTTTTGAACCTCGGCCTTCCTTGACCTTCTGCCTGTGATACTGTTGGGAAAAGTGGAGAACAATTCCATTTCGTAACTTTGTAAACCTCCCACCCAATTTTCCAAATGTGCTCAACTGCAATGTGGCTCTTGGCATTATTGGATGTAACCTCCTTGGTTTGACCACAATTGAAACTTGAATCTTTTGACTAGTAGACAGGAAAGACAGCATGAAGCTCTTTGAAGAATTCTTCTGCCCAATGTTGGATATTCATATTGTGCCAGCACAGAGCCTCACCTACCAGGGTGCATTTTTTTTATTATTATTCATTCATGGGATGTGGGTGTCACTGGCTAGGCCAGCATTTATTGCCATCCCAAATTGCCCTTGAGAAGGTGGTGGTGAGCTGCCGCCTTGAACCACTGCAGTCCTGGGTGTAGGTACACCAATCGTACTGTTAGGAAGGGAGTTCCAGGATTTTGACCCAGCAACACTGAAGGAACGGCGATATGGTTCCAAGTCAGGCTGGTGTGGTGTTTGCAGGAGAACTTGCAGGTGGTGGTGTTTCCATGTAACTGGCTGCCCTTGTCCTTCTAGGTGGTAGAGGTCGCAGCTTTGGAAGGTGCTGTTGAAGGAGCCTTGGTGAGTTCCTGTTGTGCATCTTGTAGGTGGTACACACTGCTGCCACTGTGCGTTGGTGGTGGAGGCAGTGGATATTGAAGGTGGTGAATGGGGTGCCAATCAAGGGAGCTGCTTTGTTCTGGATGGTGTCGAGCTTCTTAAGTGTTGTTGGAGCTGCACCCATCCAGGCAAGTGGAGAGTACTCCATCGCACTCCTGACTTGTGCCGTGTAGATGGTGGACAGGCCTTGGGGAGTCAGGAGGTGAGTTATTCGCCACAGAATTCCCAGCCTCTGACCTGCTCTTGTAGCCACTGTATTTATGTGGCTGATCAATGATAACCCCAGGATGTTGATAGGGGATTCAGCAATAGTAATGCCATTGAACATCAGGGGAGATGGTTAAATTCTCTTCTTTAAGATGGTCATTGCCCAGCACTCGTGTGCTGCGACTGTTGCTTGCCACTTATCAGCCCAAGCCTGGATGTTCTCCAGGTCTTGCTGCATCAGGCCATGGGCTGCTTCATTATCTGAGGAGTCGCAAATGGTGCTGAACATTGTGCAATCATCAGTGAACATCCCCACTTCTGAACTTATGGAGGGAAGCTCAGTGATGAAGTAGCTGAAGATAGTTGGGCCTAGGACATTACCCTGAGGAACTCCTGCAATGATGCCCTGGAGCTGAGATGATTGACCTCCAACAACCACAACCATCTTCCTTTTGTGCTAAGTATGACTCAAATCAGCAGAGAATTTTCCTCCTGATTCCCATTGACTCCAGTTTTGTCAAGGCTCCTTGATACTCTGTCAAATGCTGCCTTGATGTCTAGGGCAGTCACTCTCCCCTCACCTCTGGAGTTCAGCTCTTTTGTCCATGTTTTGACAAAGGCTGTAATGAGGCTGCAGATCAGGAAAACATGAGCGCACTCACCAGAAATAAAGGAGATTGTTCTTATGTGCTGCAAATTAGTGAAGCTCCATAATCAGGAGAGCACATTTGGAAAATTAGCCCCGTCATGACGAACCTGTGGCTCGTCATCAGGTTGTGTATATCTTCATAAATGGCGCTTCAATTGAGTACAATATTCCACGATCCTGTGTGACACAGATCAACTGAATCATTGGGTCATTACTGCAATGAAAATCCTGAATAATTTATTGTGCAGTACACTTTACCATGATCCTACTGATCAGGATTATATATAGTTTATTCACGTTATTATAGATTTTATCTTTAATATATGGACAATAATGCTAAAAAGCTTTTGCAATAAGAAAAATGTGGCAATTCAAATGCTGTAATCTACTGGCTGAAAAATGTAAAAGATTATTAGACTGAGTGTAACTGAAAGAGCCACCATAAATATGCTGTTGGAATCAATCTAAAGTATTAGATACAATAATTCCGGATTCTCTGCCAGATAAGTGGAATATGGTGAATTTGTTTTTTCCCCAGTCCATCTCTCTAAAACCACTTCAGCTTTTTTGAAATCAGCCGTTGTAGTTCCCCCAGTTATTAAGCTGGTTAGTGAGTAGCTGAGCTGCACAGGCCAAGAGGGTGCCAATCTGTGGGCTGTTGGTCATTTTCCGCTAGGGCAGTGGTAGGTATATTATAATTAGATCTCCACTGCTCTTTTTTTTTTAAAAGAGAAAATCAGTCAAGGTTTCCACTGCTAGTCATTACTCTGCAGGAATTGCACACGTGGATGTATTGGATTGAGCCCTGCTGTGGTGCCTCACATTGTTGAGTAGCCTGTTGGCACTCACCATCTTGACTGTGTGAGTAATGCCAAGTTGAGTGGGCCATCCCAACAAGTTGTCTTTCAGATGAGGCATTAAATTAAGGCCATAAACGCATGCATAAAAGGTTCTATAGAACCATTTGAAGAGAATCAAGGAGGTTTCTGTCTTTTGGCCAATAATTGTCCTCACACAACACTTAAAAAACATAAAACACTGGAAATACTTCGGTCAGGCAGCATCTGTAGAAAGAGAAGCAGAGTTAATGTTTCAAGTCAGTGACTTTCATTAGAGTTGAAAAGCTTCAAATCTAATAGGTTTTAAGCAAGTCCTCCTCTAGACACATCTTTTGTTTTTTTACTTGTCCCATTACCACTCCCTTTGATCTTGCACCACCAACCCTATTGTTATCTAATGTCTCCAGCCTTCCACCCTATCACAGGCCTTCTCTTTTGTTCCTTTTCTCACCCTGCCCCCTTCCCCGCTTGCTTAAAACCTATTACATTTCTAATGTTTCCCAGTTTGGATGAAAGGTTATCAACCTGACAACGCTACCTCTGTTTCTCTCTCCATATACGCTGCCCTGGCCTGCTGAGTATTTCAGCAGTTCTGTTTTTATTTGTTTTCCAGCAGCTGCCTTACTTCGCTTTTGTATGAAAAAATAATCAAGTCATTCATTCACTAGTTGCCTGTGAAACCTTCCTATAAATTGTCAATCCCACTGTAGTTGATGCATGCGTTAGTTGACCTGAAGGCTTCGGCCCTTCCCATTGATGCCGCAGCATACCTTGTCTGGATATTTGTGCTCTGGCAGTCACCGGGGTAAATTTCATGAGACATATGACCTTGTTACAGTGGCCTTCACATGTTAAAGAGAAGCAAAGCGTTAAACTGTTCTTTACAAATGTAGAAACAATTGCACATGTTAATTCTTGCCTTCTTTCCTCAACTCTTTTCCCCCACCACCACGTCCCCCAGCGAATATTGTGCAGGAGCAGAGTGCTACTGTTCATTGCATGGGCTTTGTAGACATGATTCACATCAAGACAAGTGTGGAGTTTGACAGTGATGTCCGGCAGTCTGCCAGTTTTCAATGAAGCGTGGGTGTGCACAATGTATTTGTTTCAGGTTGGCAAGTGTACAGATTTATTGCTGTTTGACTGCCTAAAGTAACTGGGTGTGAACAAACAGTACAATATAGAAAATAAAAATGGATTATTCGATTGAATCTCTACTGTCCTACTTAGCAGGAATTATCTCTATTATGATGGAAAAAGAGTAATGAAGATGTTAGGTTAGAAGGTACACTCAATAATTTGGAAAAGGCTAAACTTGGAGATGGGCCTACAGACATAGGCGGCTAGGCGATGGTACTCAATTTAGCTGCTATTCCAACCCATCCACTAATTCAAAGCAAAGCTTCTGTTTTATCTATTTATAGGGCCACAATCAATTTGGCACAATAGTATTTGTTTTGACTTGTATTTGTCTGCCAGTAAGCTGCAAAGTCCTTTTGTATGTCCTTCCAAGGATATTTTCAAAATTGAAGTATTAGCTTGCCTGGTTTCTTTTTGTTGAGTGGATTTCATGTATATCAGTTGGGAGTGTGCTCAACTTATTGTAAATTCAAACTGCTGAACTTTTGAGCACACAATCATCTGGTGCCTTGGGCAACTGTATCTCGGGTGCGATATCACCACATGGGGATGTTTTCTCGTGGGCAAAGCTCTTGGAATGTCCTTTTTTGGAAACACTGCAGATACTGTTGCACAATGGACTTGTACAGTATAATATATTTTTTAAAGAAAATTTAATGTGCTAAACACTATCTGCAACAATAGCCTGTGCTATTGCATTTTTAATATATGAACATGGTGAAACACTTAGCAGGATCACCAATGTGAGAGATCCTTTGTGAAGCGCTGAGGTGGAAAAATACATAATGGTGCCACCTATGAATAAAACTCATTGTCTTCTGCTACAGTAAGCATGTCTGCTACATAAAGTACTTAAATTTGTTTGGTTTGAATAGTGAGGAGTTTGATCGGGTATGTTAGTATCACATGCTCAATGTCTTCCTGGTTGTCCTTGTTCAAATAAGGTATCCTTCCTTTCTTTGCCACAGTCTAGGTCACAATATTTGTCAGTTCTGAAGAAGGGTCACTACCTGAAATGTTAACTCTGCTTCTCTCTCCACAGATGTTGCCAGACCTGCTGAGTATTTACATCGTTTCTTGTTTTTATTTCAAATTTCCAGCATCCGCAGCATTTTGCTTTTATTCTAGGTCACAATCTGTTTGTTCTGCCTGAGATTAATAGTTTGATCACGTTGGATGCACATTCTTATACTACTTAATATCAGATTTAAATATGCGATGAAACCATTTCACAACAAGGAACTGCAATCAGGATGATTACTTTCACTTTTATTCAAAAATGTTTTAATTAGATTCCTTTTGGATTTCTTATTTTGAGTGATTTTTTTGCACCCCACACTACTATAGATCTTCCCAAGCGAAGCAACAGTTACTGACTGAGAAAGTCGGCAGACAACCTATTCCTGAATCAAAAGCACATGAATAGACAGTTTCTCCCCTGTTTGGAAGCACCAGGGCCCACATTTCATAGGCCTGGGAGAGCCGAACAAGAATGCAAGTTGGCTGGAATTTGGGATGTTCATAGAATCATAGAAATTTACAACACGGAAGGAGTCCATTTGATCCTTTGTGTCTGCATTGGCTGTCAAGTAGACATCCAGCCTAATCCCACGTTTTAACTCTTGAACTGTAGCCTTGTAGGTTACGGCATTTCAAGTGCATATCCCAGTACTTTTATCTTATATAGCAGCTTTCAGACAGTGATTACCAGATCCCCACGACCCTATGCATGGAAAAAATTTCCCCTTGAATCCCCTCTAAACCGCCTACCTCTTACCCCAAATCTATGCCCCTGCTTATGGAACCTCAACCAAGGGGAATTGAGCCTTCCTATCCTCTCTAACCCAGCTCTTCTATTTTGTGCCTCTGCTATTAAAGGAAAGTACCTTGTATGTCTTCTTGACCACCTTATCTACCTGTCCAGCCACCTCCAGGAATCTGTGGACATGCGCTCCAAGGTATCCCTGTTTCTCTGCACTTCTCAGTATCCTACCATTTATTGTTTATTCCCTTGTCTTGTTAGTCTTCCCCAAATGCATTACCTCACACTTCTCCGGATTGAACTCCATTTGCCACTGTTCTGCCCACCTGACTAGTCCATTGATATCATCTTGCACCCTACAGCTTTATTACCAACCGCACAACCAATTTTTGTATCGTCTGCAAACTACTTAATCATATCCCCTACATTCAAGTTCAAAGGTGGAATGACATTCCCCTGTCCGAAATCCTGCCAGTTCCACTTTTCCTATGATTAGTTTGCAAAATGTGCCTCTGTCAATGTGACAGTGGGAGCCTAGTCCCATTTTCCCAGTGGCCATCTCGCTTGCTATTAGGGAAGTCACTATCAATAAATTGCTGCCACTTTAAAAAAAAAGACTCTGGTTGAAACATATTAAAATAAGGAACTTTTCACATAGGGAAACACCGATCCCTGATTCTGCATTTGTCCATCCTCTACCATTTCATGGATGCGTTAGAAACCTTTGCAGCCTATTTCACTAATCCAGCCAAAACATTTTCATTGTCTGACTTGAACCTTTGAGCTGTATGTTCATTTTGCAGAGCTGGTAACAAATAGAAAATGTTTTACTACATGCGACAGCCTGGGTCCATGCTGTGCTGTAATAGAAGGCATGAAACTTGCATTTGCTCCCCTAGTGTTTCACTAAGTAGCTGAGCCATACAAACCAGGAAAGTGCCGATTCGAACTGTGACTTATGCTGAGTCCTTTGTTACTGAATCACTTCTGCCTTCCACAGATGAAATGTCATCAACCTGAAGTGTTAACTCTATTTCTGTGCTGCTGAGTATTTCCAGTTTTCTGTGTTTGTTTCAGATTTCCAGCATCTGCAGTATTTTGTTTTTGTTTATGCCGAGTGAGTTGACCTCTATTGAGGCAGCAATAGAAGCACTGCAGTTGGCAAGAAGTCAATGGCTTCAGAAGAACAGGGGAGAAAGTTTTTATTTAATAATCCTAGAGCTTTGAAGCCTCAAATTAAGTTGTGCTCTTATATTGCCTCTCGTGTAACAAAATATTTCAGAATGATTTCAATGAGACACAGGAGGCTTGAAGAGGAAGTGAAGTTGAGAAGCACATTCAACTGAGTCAGAATTTGGGGGCTTTTGAAGTTGAGGAGAGTGGTAACAAGACAAAGGAGTCTAGGAAGAGAATTCCAGACTGTAAAGGTTGTGAGGACAGAAGGCTCTACCACCATTTTAAAAAGAAAATGGGAATCTTTTATAAGAAGCTATTAAGTTGATGGATGGTAGGCTCTTTCTGGGCATGACTACATTCAGAAGTGCTGAGCAATGGAAGCAGCTGAGAGTGGGAAATTGTTTACGTTTGTGTCAGGATCTCACATTTACGTGTTCTGCCTTTGTCAGTAATTGTATATACTGAAGGTGATTAAATACATTGCATTACTTGGATCAGATAATTGGATTCTCCGGAGTCAGCTGTATGGGACATTAGATATTGCAGCATTCATCCACTACATGATAGTGGTCTCGTTCCACTGATCAATTAAAATTTGATTGCAAGCCCGGCATTTTTAGAAACAGTAGAGGGGGGAAAACCTGGCCCAGAACAGTCAGAATTGGTGTCTGGGTTGTTGTGATTTAAAGGTCAGAGGGCAGAAAGAAATGTAGATTGTGCTGTGACAAATGCCTGAAGAGACAGTAAGTGGTTTCCATACACATGAAATGTTACAAAGGATAGTGTGTGGTGCCAATTGATTCTCATTCTATACTTGTAACGGGGATTTATAGTTGCTATTTCTGCGCAATTTGATTATAGTATTGAAAAAGAGTGTTTTATGGAGGGTGGCGGAGTGGTGAAAAGCATTATTCCCTAGCCACCAATTCCATCCTCCCCTCTGGCCACTGTCTCGGGCTAAATAAAACTGTTTGTAAACTTGGTGCCCTACTTGACCCTTCTGACCCCATATCTACTTTTGCCCCGTTCCCACCTGCCTCAGCTTATCTGAATTCCTCATCCATACTTTTGTTACCTCGAGACTCGACTGTTTCAATCTCTTCTCAGTCAGCCTCTCATCTGCAACCCTCCATAAACTGAAGCTCATCCAAACCCCTGCTCCTCATATCCTAACTCGCACCAAGTTTTGTTCTCCCATCACCCCTGTGCACACTGATCTACAGTGGCTCCTAGTCCCCAACTGCCTCCATCTAAAAATTCTTATTCTTGTATTTATATTCTTTGTGGCCTCGCCTCTCTCTCTAACTTCCTCCAGCTCTACAACCCTACAAGAACTCTGCATTCCTCCAACTCTGATCTCTTATCCATCCCACCATTGGCAGCCATGCCTTCAGCCCTGAGGCTCTGGAATTCCCTCTCCAACTCACTCTCTCTTTTTCATTTTAAAAACCTCCTTACACCAACCTCTCTGACCAAGTTACCTTTCCTAATGACGCCTCCTTTGCCCATTGTCATTTTTGTCTGATTTTTGCACCTTGGGATGTTTTTGCTACATAAAAGTTGCTATATAAATGCAAATTATTTTTGTTGGCTTATGATGTGTTCACATCTGAAGGATGTCTGTGCATTTAATGGCTTGTGTACTTTGAATGCCATGTGAAGCCTCAAATTGTCTGGGAATGGGTTTCAGCTTTTGTTGAGTGTTTTCAGCCTTGCAGCTATGAAACCAGTCTGCCTGCTCAGTTTGATTTGCTGTTTTATCTGGTGGGTCTGAATTATTTGAATCAGCATAGTGGCAGAATGCAAGCCATCCTTTTTGCAGAATGGAGAAGACTTGAGTTTGCTCTCAGCTGAAAGGAGGCTTGATCTTATTAACTGCCTGTTCCTGGGGAGTAAACCAAATCAATCCATTGCTGAAATAGTTTGAGATTTGCTTGCAATTTACTGATGAGTACAAATTGGTAAGTGATACAATGGCTGGCCCCAATGACTTTTTTCGCTTTGTATCTAGATATGAATTTTATAAAATGGAGCTGTACTTGGAACAGCTGAAATAAATGTACATATGCATTTATACGGTCACTGGACATAATACATTATTCAGTGAGTGGAAGTTGAAATGCCATTAAATAAAACACGATAGCACAGAGGGAATATAATTTAGCTTGAACAAGAATTGAAGCAACTTGTCCAAGTAGTTGTGCTTTTTTTAATGTATATGTTATCCAGTGTTCTTTTTCAGGAATATTAGTGCACATTATCAAACTCATCACTACAACTAGCATCACCTCAGCACTGGTTTGTTCCCCAAGTACAGGCAGTTAGTGGCCAGAATTGAGTTCTCATAATGGGACTCATCTCATTGAAATTGTATCCTCTTCTGGCCACAGCTTCACTCTTGCATAGGATGGGAGGGGCAGTGTGATTGTTGTAAACTATTCCAGCGCGCACCTGAATTAAGAGTAGAGAGCAAGAAACAAACCTCAGGTGGAGTTCTCCACTGACGCAGATGCTGTCTTTCAGATGAAACATTAAACCGAGATTGGATATGTAATTGGGCATACATCTGTTCTCTCAGGTGGATGTAAAAAGTCCCATGCCACTATTTCAAAGAAGAGCAGGAGAGTTCTCTCCAGTGTCCTGGCCAATATTTATCCCTCAAGCAACATGACTAAAACAGATTATCTGATCATTATCACATTGCTGTTCAAAGGACCGTGCTGTGCACAAATTTCCTACACGACAGCAGTGATTACATTTCAAAAATACATCATTGACTGTAAAGCACTGCGGGGTGACCTGACGTCATGAAAGGTGCTTTAGAAATCAAAGGTTGATCAACCTATATCCGTCTTTGGAGAGCTCTTGTTGAACTGCCATTAACTTTTATAAAGCAGTTCTTGATCAATATATACAAAGATTTGCTGCCCTCTGATGTTGATCAGCCTGAATAGCAGCTGTAAGCAAAAAAGCAAGAGTGAGTGTTTTGTGTTGTAAGTATTCTTTTGTTTTTCTTTGATCTCCCCCAATGTGATTGACTGACAAATACTGCAATTAGTACCCCAGCTTGGAATAGTTTTCCTATCATGGAAACACCCATTTTGGATCCTGTCTCTGAAATCATATAGGGACAAATGACAGGTGTCACAAACTCCAGCCAGCCTTTTGGGTCAGCCTGGAGGTAATTCAGTAAGTGCCAACCATCAACATCCTGGGGATCACCATTGATCAGAAATGCACCTGGATCAACCACATAAATACTGTGGCTACAAGAACAGCTCCGAAGCTGGGAATTCTGCAGTGAGTAACTTGCTTCCTGTTTCTCCAAAACCAGCCCACCATCTACAAAGCACGCTCCAACAACACTAAGCTTGACAGACAAAGCAATTTCCCCCCTTAAACATTCAGTCTCTCTACCACTGGCACACAGTGGCAGCAGTATACATCATCTACAAGATGCACTGCAGCAACTCACCAGGACTCCTTCGACAGCACCTTCCAAACCTGCAGCTTCTTTTGTCTAGGACAAGGGCAGCAGGAGCATGGAACGCCACCACCTGTAAGTACCCCTCCAAGTCTCACACCTGTTGCAACTGTTATCGCCATTTTTTCATAGTTGCTGGGTTGAAATCCTGGAACTCCTTATGGTACCTACACCACTAGGACTGGAGCAGTTCAAGAAGGCGGCTCACCGCCACCTTCTCGAGGGCAATTATGGATGGGCAATAAATGGTGTTGCCAGTGATGACCGCATCCCATGAATGAATAAAAAAAGTAGGAAAATGGGCACCTTAAGTATTTGTATTCCTGTAGAAATTTATATCATCACCACTTATTCTAATTGGTAGACCTTCAATTTCAAAAGTACTAATACCTAAACTGATGTCTTAAATTCAATATCAGCAAATGTTAAGTTTCAGCCTTTTGTTATCTTAACCTACAAAATGCGATGCTCAATCATATTTGTTTTGAGCCATAATGTAATGTTTTACCCATGGGATGCTTAAGTAGATTGTTTTTCCTTTTTAAACCAATGTGAAGTCATTGATTCATTCCTATTAAAAGCACCATACAATATTTATCTAAAATCACGTGTTTGAGTTTTAAAAAGCCGTGACTTCCGAGCAATTTGTCAAACTGGATCATAAAGGATTGAAAGACCCTAAGATATGAGAAATAGGAAGGTGAGGAATTTGTCGTTCATAAAGGAAGAATTTTTTAAAAATTTTATTCATTCACTAGATGTGGGCATTGCTGGCAGGGCCAGCATTTATTGTTCATCCTTAATTGCCCTCGAGAAGATTGTGGTGAAGGTACTCCCAACAGTGCAGTTAGGGAGGGAGTTCCAAGATTTTGACACAGTGACAGTGAATGAACAGTGATATATTTCCAAGTCAGCATGGTGTGTGACATGGAGGTAGTGGGCAGGCAGCATCTGTGGAGAAAGAGGAGAGGTAATGTTTCAGGTCAATGACTTTTTGTCAGATCAGAGGTCACTCGCTGAGTATTTCTAGCTTTTTCTGTTTGTATTTCAAATTTCCAGCATCCGCAGTATTTTGTTTGTTTTGGAGGTGTTGGTGTTCCCATGTGTCTGCTGCCCTTGTTCTAGGTGGTAAAGGTTCCGGGTTTGGAAAGTGCTATCGAAGGAGTCTTGGGAGTTAAATGCTACACACTGCTGCTACTGTGCTGGTTGTGGATGGCGTGCCGATCAAGAGGGCTGCTTTGTCCTGGATGCTGTCAAGCTTCTTAAAAGTAGTGTCAGAGCTGCACATATCCAGGCCAGTGGGGAGTATTCCAACACACTCCTGACTTCTGCCTTGTAGATGGTGAACAGGCTTTGAGGAGTCAGGAGGTGAGTTACTCAGTACAGAATTCCCAGCCTCGAACCTGCTTTTGTAGCCACAGTATTTATGTGACTGGTCCAGTAACATTTCTGGGCAATGGTAACCCCCAGGATGTTGTTGATGGGGGATTCAGCGATGGTAATGTCGTTTGAATGTCAAGGGCAGATGGTTAGATTCTCTCCTGTTGGAGATGCTCATTGCCTGGCACTTGTGTGAAGCGGATGTTACTTGCTGCGTATCAGCCTAAGCTTGAATATTGTCCAGGTCTTGCTGCATATGGACACTGGCTGGTTCACTATCTGAGGAGTTGCAAATGGATCCAAACACCATGCTATCAGCGAATGTCCCCACTTCTAACCTTATTTAATGAAGTGCAGGTATATATGATTCCATGAACTATTGAATCTTTTTGATTTGGCTTTCATTTTTTCTTCTGCCAAAATGACACCAAGTTGGACAGTATGGTCACTCCACGCACTCTGCATGTTGCACAAATGATCCCTACAACGGTCTAGAGAGAATCCTGATCGAAGATGTGTAGTTAAGGCATGAATAATTTGTTGGCTCACATTTCCTCTCTGGATTGCTTCAAGTGTTGCAGGAAACCATGTTATCCCTCTGTCTTAACAGCACTCTTCAGTGCCCTGCCTAAGCAGTCACTATTTAGTTGTGTCTTGACTGTGAGTGTCTGCAAGCTGTTTGACAGCATGTATGCTGAACCTGATTCTGACTTTGCCTATCCAGGAGCAGGAATCCAGGCTGATTTTCCCTGCTGCTGTCTTGGCTGGGATTAGGTAAAAACATGAGCAATAAACATTAATTATCTAATAATGAAAGCACCTTCTTCCAGAAAGTTTTTTATTTTATCTTAATTTTGTTTTTTCATGAAGTCGTTCAACCTGGACAGAAGCAGAGGTCCAATGTTAGCTTTTACCGAAAACTTTAAAGGTCTTCCACAAATTTCTGTTAATATTTATTTTAAAAAGCCATCTTAAAGAGAAAAATATATTTTCCACTGGTTGAGCTTCCTCTTTCCTAATTTCCTTTCCCTCTCACTCCTGTCTGCCCCCAAAAGCAAGTATGGATGGAAGAAAGCCTACTGAACCAATTTGTTGAAGTTAACACTGCCACTATATGGTGTTCTGTGTCTATTTCAGCAAGTGCTTACAGAATCTTTCTAGCCATTAAACCGTATGTTCAGCCTTATCCAGCAGATTTCTCCCAATACAGGCTTGTCCTGATCTGAGAAGATACTTTGTTAGAATGAATTCACATTACATTAAATGAATTGCAAAGTGTATTTGGTAGACTGCTTCATTGGCTACTTTTGTCTTTGCAGGGAGCCCAGGAAGGTGGTGCTACATCGAGGTTCAACAGGTCTAGGTTTTAACATTGTTGGTGGTGAAGATGGGGAAGGAATTTTTATTTCCTTCATTTTGGCAGGAGGCCCAGCTGACCTGAGCGGTGAACTAAGAAAAGGGGACAGGATTATTTCGGTACAGTGTCTCCTATTTTGATATGTCTTTTTGCTGTTTAGAAATTTTAACTTTGTTATCCTCCGATTGCTGTGGTAGCCTTTCTTTATATCTCTGGTGTTTTTGGAGTTAATAGCACCACCCCATCTCCCCTGCCAATGTTCTCCTCTCCCTTCATTTCCTCTCCTGCAGACTTCAAATCCCAACTGGAGTATAGTTCAGCAAGACTGTGCACACTCCTATATCTAGCCCATGTTTTAAATCTCAGCACTGAATATTAACAGGTTGCTTAACTGCAGCAAAGCCTGATCATATCCTCACGACTTTCACACACTTCTGAATCAGGAGCATTAATACTGGTTGATTTTCTGATCGCAAGGATGGGGTTGACTGGCACTTTGAAGAAAAAAAGCTGCTGTCCACCTTTGCAATCCATTGCTAGGAGACAACCAGAAAAAAATGTTTAAGATCTTAATCTGTCATATGTAAAAGATAAATGACTTTTTTTCTCCTTTAAAACCAGTTCAATCATATTACATTTTTAATTAATATTTGAAAAATAGGATGCTTCCTGAAAAATTAAAGAGTCAAAGGTATGCAGGAAAACTTTTGAGTGTTCACTTCAACATTTTTGATGCAGGTGAATGGTATTGACCTGCGGAGTGCCACCCATGAGCAGGCTGCAGCAGCACTGAAAAATGCCGGGCAATCAGTCACTATTGTAGCACAATACAGACCAGAAGGTGAGGATTTTGGATCAGTTAATCTGCATTTAACGAACAAATCAATATCTTTGTTTTTAAATTTGTAAATGTCAGTGTGCTACAGATACGTATTGAGAAAGTCTTGAGCACAATGTTAGAAACTGAATTTGGAATTTAGCGTGTAGTGTTTATCAGATGTTTGACCGTGTCCTGATGCGTATCTGTAGAATGCCCAATGATTGTTTTCTATTAATTACTAACAGACATGGTTGGAGTTTGTCTGTGTGTCCACGATGGAGGTGCCCTTGACAATGTATTAATTCTATAACAATTGTTTACTGAATAATCCCTCAACAAACACATTTAAAATTTACTATTGTGCAGCTATTTGGATTTTTAGTTGGTTTATGTTCGCAGATTGTAAATTAATCTGCATGTGTTAATAGTCTTCTTTTGCCTTTAAGCTGCCAAGAAGGTAAACTGGAGACAAAAATGACTGATTCTTGTGCCATCATTAAACACTCAGATATAAGTACAGTATTAACGCAAGTAAAAACAACTCTAAGAAGGTCATGCACTGTTTTTGTCTGATCTCACCTCAAGTTCCATATTTTATTTTCACTAATACCACCTTGGGCATGGGTGGACATTGTAAATACGTTGGATACAATGAGAAGGCCTGACCTCTGCTTATTGAACAGAGGGATAATTTTTTTTTTTAAAGTCTGATAATCGTTTGACACTTACAGGCTGTGAAGTTGAGGAAAATCATAAGCTGAAATTTGATGCATCCATTTCCCACTTTGTGAGTTGCAGCCGAAACTACAAGTAGATGTGGAATTCCTTCCAAAGACACTTGGGCTTATCATTCAAGACATGTTGCTGCTTGTAATTGCTGTTACCTGGCCAATAGCTTATAGGTTTTTATTAATGTGTAATCCATTGTACCTGCTGCAGTGGTCTTGCATTTGCTGCTATTTAACAGCTTACCTGAATCATTTGAGAATTTTTTAACTTTACTTTGCATTATTTGTCTTTTCTCTTTGGAGCCTTTTTGTCCCTTTAGCAAATAATTCTGTTGAAAAAGCTTTAAGAATCACCACCTTGTGTATATGTAACATTCTCTGCTAAGAAGTTATAGGGCAATGGGGTTTAATGGGGAAAATCCACAATTCGTGTATAAGCCATGGATGAGACCCCAAACTCATTTTGGAATGGAGGAGGTCATAATTGATGCAGATAAGTTGAAGAATTATTTTAGCTCGTCCTCTATTGAGTTCAATTGGCACAAACACTTCAGAAGAAAGAGATCATTTTATAATAACTTGCTAACCCCAAATTATTTGAAGGGTTTTTTTTAAAGTTTACAATTGGCTGACTGTCCATCTGTTAGCCTGACTCATTACCCTTGCTTGTTTCAGCTGTGTCTGTGGCTAGTCATTAGTCAAATGCCAGCCATTCTGGATATTTATACTGCACAGCTGATCCAAGTAATCATTTTAGAGAATTTCTGCCAACTTACCTTGATGGTTTGTAGTTGTGTACATGTTCCCTTCTCTCTAACTGCTGTCCATAAACTATTCCCTATTTAGATCCTCTCTCAGCAATGTGTACTTGGACAAATGTTCATGTGGTGAAACACCTTGGCACCACATTCTGATGCAACCCATTATCTTAATTTAGTGCATGTATCAATGATAACATTCAAAGAATCTCAGAGTCCACACAGTCTACAGCTATTTGTTTGGTAGGCTTCTACAGGTATACAACATGCTGCATGGAGTGAGGAAACTCTGAATTGGAGTTAGTTCTGTTGTCATCTTCCTTGTAATAACTTATTAAATTCCTCAAGTTAAACACTGCCACAAGGCTTCACTAGTGGAGTTACTACTTTTGTGCTGATGAGAAAATTGAAGGAGGGAGTGAATAGTGTTTGCAGCTACTCCCCAAGCACTGTACAACAGATAACTTGGTTAAGAATAGGCTTGACAATTGTAAGGTTAATGATAGACATAAAATACTATATTGAGCATGGAGACTCCTGCGCTGTTGGGACTATTGACGTGTCATGTTTGGAATGCAGTGATCAAGCATGTATTGTGTGAGCTCTGAATATGGAATGAATACCTGGAGTTCGACTCAAGTACTGTTTGGGAGTGGAGAAATTCATCACAGGCTTTCCCTGTGGATGGGTGGTTACCCCTCTCAGGTGATTTTGTGGAAAGGCCAGACAAAGACAAATTAGTCAGGAAAGGTAGAAACCTGTTGGCCTAAATGGCCTTTTTCTCATTACATGCTTTATATTCCAACAATTAGAAATCTGCTCAGTGCCTCCCAAAGCTTTGGTTCGGGGTCTTGCATTCCCCACACATTAACAGAGGCTTTCGCTGGCTCCATGCCAACATGCGACATCTCATTTTCCCAAGCCAACATGTAACAAAGCTGGTGATAAACTTTCCTTGGGGCAAAATATGTTAATTTTATTATTACATTATCTTCAGCTGAGCAACATTGTTTTAAGGAGGAGGGGGAGTGTTGAGGAATGGAAATGATTTATTAGCCTTGCCCAGCGTGCTATCGAAGCCCATATGTGGAGAGCACTGAGTAGCATGCTAGGGAAAAATAAATATTAACTTGCACAGTCGGTTAAATTGTTTTGGTTTAATTGGAAATGGCATTTTGGTTTGTACTGCAGTTGAGACAGCTGTCTGCTTACACAAAAGACACAGTGTAGCATCTCAGGGCCATCTGTTAAACATAGTTCTCGATCCTCAAAGCATTTACTTCAAGTTCAGCAGCCATGGACTAACCAAATACAGTTGTATATAACATGTTTATAGAGGGGAGATTTCCTTAAAATTCCCAGAACACGCACTGTTTATATATCACTATACTTATTAACATTGGTGGACATTCAGCTTGTTCACTGTATTCAATTAATGTAACTGCCCACTGTGTTACAACATTGGCTGGAATGGTCATAAACACAGTTTGCAAAGATAGTAAACATGTATAAAATACCCTGAACCTACTGTTGAAGCATATGTCTAAACTGTAATGTGGCTGGGAGTTGCTCTGTGTTTGACCAATGAATTGCATGCCGTCTGTTCAGGGTGTTCGTGTAATTTCTGTATAATTCCCTGTGCCGGCCGGAACATTCAAAGTGTTGTCATAATTGCACTAAACTTGCCCAAAGTTTAATGGTTAGAACAAGATTAATCAATGTGTTTCCTTTGAGTAACATTATGCTTCCATTCATACCTGGAGTTACTTGATGGGCGTCCTATTAAAGGTGCTATATAAATCCTGTTAAAGACGTCATATAAATGCAAGTTGTTGTTGCTCCCCGTCTATGGTGTGTTACTTTCAAATTGTGTTATGAAAGTGGGGTGGACCAATCTGGAAACATAGCATGATAATGTCAGTTGTTAGTGGAAGATGTTGACTTTTAATAAGAAGGAGCACTCTGTTGGTGTACTAACACTTTATGCTTTGGATTGCTGGCATGCCAGCTTCTGCCTAAGTTCTTTATATTCACTTGCTCATTCATCTGCCACCTAGTGTAATCATTGCACTTGACAAATTATAAATTCCTTCTGAATAAGTTGCAGTTAATTACAGGGAAGTTGTATTTATGTTGCATTTACATTGCACAGATAGATATGTGGCAGTATGATACCATAGCTTTTGCAGAAACACAGCTTAAGGAGAGACAGAAATGGTTAAAAGGTTTTCAGACGTGATGGGGAGGGGGATAAGAAAGGAAGAGGAATGGCAATTTTGGTCAAGGAAACAATTATAGAGGTGTGAGGAGGGATGATATGTTGGAAAGTTCATCAAATGAGGCCATATGGATTGAGCTAAGGAACAAAAAAGGGGTAATCACACTGCTGGGTGTGTACTATAGACCCCCAAACAGTCAGAGGGAGATGGAAGAGCAAATATGTAGGCAAATCTCTGACAGTGCAAGAACAATAGGGCAGCAATAACAGGGGATTTTAACTACCCCAATATTAACTGGGATAGATTTAGTGTGAACGGAATTGAGGGAACAGAATTCTTGAGGTGCATTCATGAGAACTTTTTACCTGCAAGTCCAACAAGAGAGAGCATAGTTTTAGACTTGGGAAATGAAGATGGGCAGGTGGAAGGAGTGGCAGTGGGAGAGTATTTGGATGGGAGTGATCATAATTCAGTCAGTTTTTACATAATTATAGAAAAGGACAAGGATAGAACAGGAGTTAGAGTTCTCAATTGGGGCAAGGCCAATTTTTTAAGCTGAGGAGAGATTTAGCAAAAGTAGACTGGAAACAGCTACAAGGTAAATCAGTATCAGAGCAGTGGGAGGCATTCAAAGGGGAGATTCAAGGGGTTCAGAGTAATTATGCTCCCACAAAGAAAAAGGGTGAGATGGCCAAATCTAGAGCCTCATGGATATCAAGGAGCTGACAGGGGGAAAAAAGGAAAGCTTATGTCTGACGCCGAGAGCTCAATGCTACAGAAAGCCAAGTGGAGGGGTGAAATCAAAAAGGAAATTGGGAAAGCTAAGGGAGGACATGAAAGAATATTGGCAAGCAATATCAAGGTGAACCCAAAGATGTTTTATCAATGCATTGAGTAAGAGGATAACTGAAGAAAGAGAAGGGTCCATAAAAGACCAAAAAGGTAACCTATGTGTAGGGTAGAAGGTGGCGGTGTTGTTGTTCATGAATACTTTGCGTCTGTCTTCACAAAAGAGGGGGACGATGCAGATTTTAAAAATTCATTCATGGGATGTGGGCATTGCTGGATCAAACAGCATTTATTGTTTATTCCTAATTGCCCTTGAGAAGGTGGTGGTGAGCAGCCTTCTTGAACTGCTGCAGTCCATGTGGGGTAGGTACGCCCACAGTGCTGTTAAGAGGGGATTTTGACCCAGCGACAGTGAAGGTATGGCAATGTAGTTCCAAGTCAGGATGGTGTGTGGCTTGGAGGGGAACTTGCAGTGGCAGTGTTCCCATGCAACTGCTGCCCTTGTCCTTCCAGGTGGTAGAGGTTGGGGGTTTGGAAGGTGCTGTCGAAGGAGCCTTGGTGCGTTACTGCAGTGCATCTTGCAGATGGTACATCTGCCACTGTGCGTTGGTGGTGGAGGGAGTAAATGTCCATGGATGGGGTGCCAATCAAGCAGGCTGCTTTGTTCTGGATGGTGCGGAGCTTCTTGAATGTTGGAGCTGCACCCATCCAGGCAAGTGGAGAGTATTCCATCACACTCCTGACTTCACAGAATAATAATACAGTGCAGAAGAGGCCCTTCTGCCCATCGAGTCTGCAGCGATGCATTAAAGACACCTGACCTGTCTACCTAATCCCATTTGCCAGCACTTGGCCCATAGCCTTGAATGTTATGACGTGCCAAGTGCTCATCCAGGTACTTTTTAAAGGATATGAGGCAACCTGCCTCTACCACCCTCCCAAGCAGGGCATTCCAGACCGTCACCACTCTCTGGGTAAAAAAAGTTCTTCCTCATATCCCCCTTAAACCTCCTGCCCCTCAACTTAAACTTGTGACCCCCTCGTAACTGTCCCTTCAACTAAGGGGAACAGCTGCTCCCTATCCACCCTGTCCATGCCCCTCATAATCTTGTACACCTCGATCAGGTCACCCCTCAGTCTTCTCTGCTCCAGTGAAAACAACCCAAGCCTATCTAACCTCACTTCATAGCTTAAATGTTCCATCCCAGGCAACATCCTGGTGAATCGCCTCTGCACCACCCCCCCCCCTCCAATGCAATCACATCCTTCCTATAATGTGGCGACCGGAATTGCACACACTACTCCAGCTGTGGCCTTACCAAAGTTCTGTACAACTCCAACATGACCTCCCTGCTTTTGTAATCTATGCCTCGATTGATAAAGGCAAGTGTCCCATATGCCTTTTTCACCACCCTATTAACCTGCCCTTCTGCCTTCAGAGATCTATGGACAAACACGCCAAGGTCCCTTTGTTCCTCTGAACTTCCCAGTGTCAGGCCATTCATTGAATACTTCTGTGTCACATTACTCCCTCCAAAGTGTATCACCTCACACTTTTCAGGGTTAAATTCCATCTGCCACTTTTCTGCCCATTTGACCATCCCGTCTATATCTTCCTGTAACCTAAGACACTCCACCTCACTGTTAACCACTCGGCCAATCTTTGTGTCATCCGTGAACTTACTGATCCAACCCACATAGTCATCTATGTCGTTTATATAAATGACAAACAATAGGGGACCCAGCACAGATCCCTGTGGTACGCCACTGGACACTGGCTTCCCAGCACTAAAACAGCCGTCTATCATCACTCTCTGTCTCCGACAGCTAAGCCAATTTTGAATCCACCTTATCAAGTTACCCTGTATCCCATGTGCATTTGCTTTCTTGATAAGTCTCCCATGTGGTACCTTGTCAAAGGCTTTTCTGAAATCCATGTAAACTACATCAACTGCACTACCCTCATCTACACACCTGGTCACATGCTCAAAAAATTCAATCAAATTTGTTAGGCATGACCTCCCTCTGACAAAGCCATGCTGACTATTCCTAATCAAATTTTGCCCCTCCAAGTGGAGATAGATTCTCTCCAATAGTTTCCCTACCACTGACGTGAGACTCACTGGTCTCATTATTATTATTAGAGAGGATTCTTCGGGACAGGATTTACTCCCATTTGGAAACAAAAAAACTTATTAGCAAGAGGCAGCATGGTTTTGTGAAGGGGAGGTCGTGTCTCACTAATTTGATTGAGTTTTAGTTTTTTGAGGAAGTGACGAAGATGATTGAAGGAAGGGCAGTGGATGTTATCTATATGGACTTCAGTAAAGCCTTTGACAAGGTCCCTCATGGCAGACTGGTACAAAAGGTGAAGTCACACAGGATCAGAGGTGAGCTGGCAAGATGGATACAGAACTGGCTCAGTCATAGAAGACAGAGGGTAGCAGTGGAAGGGTGCTTTTCTGAATGGAGGGATGTGACTAGTGGTGTTCCGCAGGGATCAGTGCTGGGACTTTTGCTGTTTGTAGTATATATAAATGATTTGGAGGAAAATGTAGCTGGTCTGATTAGTAAGTTTGCGGACGACAGAAAGGTTGGTGGAGTTGCGGATAGTGATGAGGATTGTCAGGGGATACAGCAGGATATAGATCGGTTGGAGACTTGGGCGGAGAAATGGCAGATGGAGTTTAATCCGGACAAATTTGAGGTAATGCATTTTGGAAGGTCTAATGCAGGTGGGAAGTATACAGTAAATGGCAGAACCCGTAGGAGTATTGACAGGCAGAGAGATCTGGGCGTACAGGTCCACAGGTCACAAAGTGGCAATGCAGGTGGATAAGGTAGTCAAGAAGGCATACGGCATGCTTGCCTTCATCGGTCGGGGCATAGAGTATAAAAATTGGCAGGTCATGTTGCAGCTGTACAGAACCTTAGTTAGGCCACACTTAGAATATTGCGTGCAATTCTGGTCGCCACACTACCAGAAAGACATGGAGGCTTTGGAGAGGGTACAGAAGAGGTTTACCAGGATGTTGCTTGGTCTGGAGGGCATTAGCTATGAGGAGAGGATGGATAAACTCGCATTGTTTTCACTGGAACGACAGAGGTGGAGGGGCGACATGATAGAGGTTTACAAAGTTATGAGCGGCATGGACAGAGTGGATAGTCAGAAGCTTTTTCCCAGGGTGGAAGAGTCAGTTACTAGGGGAGAGGTGCAAAGTTTAGAGTGGATGTGTGAGGCAAGTTCTTTACACAGAGGGTGGTGAGTGCCTGGAACTTGCTGCCGGGGGAGGTGGTGGAAGCAGGTGCGATAGCGACGTTTAAGAGGCATCTTGACAAATACATGAATAGGATGGGAATTAAAGGATACGTTCCCTGGAAGTGCAGAAGGTTTTAGTTTAGGCAGGCATCAAGATCAGCGCAGGCTTGGAGAGCCGAATGGCCTGTTCCTGTGCTGTACTGTTCTTTTTTTGTTTTGTCTGTAGTTCCCTGGCTTATCTCTACAGCCTTTCTTAAATATTGGGACCACATTCGCTGCTCTCCAGTCCTCTGGCACCTCCCCCGTGGCCAGAGAGGAATTAAAAAGTAGGGTCAGAGCCCCTGCAATGTCCACCCTCACCTCCCACAGCATCCTGGGACACAAATCGTCCGGACCTGGAAATTTGTCCACTTTTAAGCCTTCCAAAACCTTGTCACTCCCTATGACAATTTGCTCAAGAACCTCACAGTCTCCCTCTCTAAGTTCCATATCTACATCCTCATTCTCTTAGGTGAAGACAGATGGTGAAGTATTCGTTCAACACCCTACCAATGTCCTCTGGCTCCACCCACAAATTTCCCCCTTGGTCCCTAATGGATCCTAGTCTTTCCCTGGTTATCCTCTTCCCATTGATATACTTATAGAATATCTTGGGATTTTCCTTAGTTTTACCAGCCAGAGCTTTCTCATATCCCGTCTTTGCTCTCCTAATTGCTTTCTTAAGCTCCATCCTACACTTTCTGTACTCCACTAATGCTTCCTTTGATTTGCTCTCCTATTTGCTAAAAGCCTCTCTTTTACTTCTCATCGTACCCTGAAATTTTCTGGTCATCCATGGTTCTCTGGGCTTGTTGCTCCTACCTATTACCCTCGAGGGAACATGTTGGGCCTGTACCCTCCCCATTTCCTTTTTGAATGCCCCCCAATGCTCTTCTGTAGATTTCCTGACAAGTAACTCTTTCCAGTCTACCTAGGCCAGATATTGCCTTATTTTACTAAAATTTGCTCTCCCCCAATCCAAAACCTTTTTTTGCAACTTGTCTATTTCTTTCTCCATAAACAAGCTTAAATTATACCATGTTTTGGTCACTATCACCAAAAGGCTCCCCCACCAACACATCAACCACCTGTCCGGCTTCATTCCCCAGAATTAAGTCCAGCACTGCACCCACCCTTGTTGGATCCTCGACATATTGAGCTAAAATGTTCTCCTGTATACATTTTAAGAACTCCACTCCATCGAAGCCCTTAACACGATGACTATCCCAATTAGAATTAGAACATTACAGCGCAGTACAGGCCCTTCGGCCCTCGATGTTGCGCCGACCTGTGAAACCATCTGACCTACACTGTTCCATTTTCATCCATATGTCTATCCAATGACCACTTAAATGCTCTTAAAGTTGGCGAGTCTTCTACTGTTGCAGGCAGGGCGTTCCACGCCCCTACTACTCTCTGAGTAAAGAAACTACCTCTAACATCTGTCCTATATCTATCACCCCTCAACTTAAAGCTATGTCCCCTCGTGTTTGACTCTCACTATCCACCCTATCTAACCCTCTGATTATCTTATATGTCTCTATTAAGTCACCTCTCCCCCTCCTCCTCTCCAACGAAAACAACCTCAAGTCCCTCAGCCTTTCCTCGTAAGACCTTCCCTCCATACCAGGCAACATCCTAGTAAATCTCCTCTGCACCCTTTCCAAAGCTTCCACATCCTTCCTATAATGCGGTGACCAGAACTGCACGCAATACTCCAGGTGCGGCCTCACCAGAGTTTTGTACAGCTGCACCATGACCTCATGGCTCCGAACCTCGATCCCCCTACTAATAAAAGCTAACACACCATATGCCTTCTTAACAGCCCTATTAACCTGGGTAGCAACTTTCAGGGATTTATGTACCTGGACACCAAGATCTCTCTGTTCATCTACACTACCAAGAATCTTCCCATTAGCCCAGTACTCTGCATTCCTGTCACTCCTTCCAAAGTGAATCACCTCACACTTTTCCGCATTAAACTCCATTTGCCATCTCTCAGCCCAGCTCTGCAGCCTATCTATGTCCCTCTGTACCCTACAGCATCCTTCGGCACTATCCACAACTCCACCGACCTTAGTGTCATCCACAAATTTACTAACCCACCCTTCTACACCCTCTTCCAGGTCATTTATAAAAATGACAAACAGCAGTGGCCCCAAAACAGATCCTTGCGGTACACCACTAGTAACTAAACTCCAGGATGAACATTTGCCGTCAACCACCACCCTCTGTCTTCTTTCAGCTAGCCAATTTCTGATCCAAAGCTCTAAATCACCTTCAACCCCATACTTCCGTATTTTCTGCAATAGCCTACCATGGGGAACCTTATCAAACGCCTTACTGAAATCCATATACACCACATCCACTGCTTTACCCTCATCCACCTGTTTGGTCACCTTCTCGAAAAACTCAATAAGGTTTGTGAGGCACGACCTACCCTTCACAAAACCGTGCTGACTATCGCTAATGAACTTATTCTTTTCAAGATGATTATAAATCCTGTCTCTTATAACCTTTTCCAACATTTTACCCACAACCGAAGGAAGGCTCACAGGTCTATAATTACCAGGGCTGTCTCTACTCCCCTTCTTGAACAAGGGGACAACATTTGCTATCCTCCAGTCTTCCGGCACTATTCCTGTCGACAATGACAATGACAATTAATGTTGGGAAAGTTGAAATCACCTAATATAATTACCCTATTATTTTTGCACACCTCTGCAAATTGCACACATATTTGCTCCTCAATTTCCCGCCGACTATCTGGGGGTCTGTAATAAACACCTAGCGATGTGGCTGTCCCTTTTTGTATTCCTAAACTCTACCCATAAAGCTTCATTTGATGGCCCCTCCAAGATATCATCTCTCCTTACTGCAGTAACTGACTCCTTAACTAATATTGCAATGCCCTCTCCTCTTTTACCCCCTCCTCTGTCTCACCTGAAGACTCTATATCCCGGGATATTGAGCTGCCAATCCTGCCCCTCCCTCAACCATGTCTCCGCGATGGCTACTATATCACATTTCCACGTGTCAATCCTTGCCCTTAACTTATCCTTTTTTACCTGCAATACTCCTGGCATTAAAGTAGAGGCCTTCCATCTTGGTCTTACTCCCTTGAAACTTACTTCCGCTGTATTCCCTCTGACTTGTTCGCTTTCCTGTGTCCCTATTCTGCTAGGAGTCTGCATCCCCTCCCCCTGCCAAATTAGTTTAAACTCCTCCCAACAGCACTAGCAAACCCACCAGCAAGGATTTTAGTCCCCCTCTGGTTCAGATGTAGACCTTGTACAAGTCCCACCTTCCCCAAAAACAGTCCCAGTGGTCTAGGAATCTCAAACCCTCCCTCCTGCACCAACTCTTGTGCCTTGTAGATGGTGGACAGGCTTTGGGGAGTCAGGAGATGAGTTACTCGCCGCAGGTTTCCTAGCCTCTGACCTGCTCTTGTAGCCATTGTATTTATATAGCTACTCCAGTCCAGTTTCCGATCAATGGTAACCCCCAGGATGTTGTTAGTGGGGGATTCAGTGATCATAATGCCATTGAATGTCAAGGGGAGATGGTTAGATTCTCTCTTGTTGGAGATGGTTATTGCCTGGCACTTGTGTGGCACTAATGTTACTTACCACTTAGCCCAAGCCTGGATGTTGTCCAGGTCTTGCGGCATCTGGACATGGGCTGCTTCATTATCGGAGGAGTCGCGAATGTTGCTGAACATTGTACAATCAGTGAACATCCCTACTTCTGACCTTATGATTGAAGGAAGGTCATTGAAGCAGCTGAAGATGGTTGGGCCTAGGACACTACCCTGAGGAACTCCTGCAGCGATGTCCTGGGGCTGAGATGATTGACCTCCGACATCCATAACCATCTTTGCGCTAAGTATGACGCCAACCAGCGGAGAGTTTTCCCTGATTCCCAATGACGCCAGTTTTGCTAGGGCTCCTTGATGCCATACTCTGTCAAATGCTGCCTTGATGTCAAGGGTAGTCACTCTCTCCTCGCCTCTGGAGTTCAGCTCTTTTGTCCATGTTTGAACCAAGGCTGTAATGAGGTCAGGAACTGAGTGGCCTTGGTGAAACCCAAACTGAGCAAAGACTATGGGCCCTAACAACATTGCTGATATCACTTAAGAGACATAACAAATTCTTGGGAAAAGTAGAGATATTTCAGAAAGGCATAGTTGGGTTAGTAGACTGGGTATAAAGGTGTTGCTAAGCAAGTGCCACTTGATAGAACTGTCGACAACACCTTCCATCACTTTACTGATCAAGAGTAGACTGATGGGGCAGTAATTAGTCGGGTTGGATTTGTCCTGCTTTTTGTGTACAGGACATACCTGGGCAATCTTCCACATTGTTAGGTAGATTCCAGTGTTGGAACAGCTTGGCGAGGGGTGCGGCAAGTTCTGGAGCACAGGACTTTAGTACTATTGCCGGAATGTTGTCAGGACCCATAGCCTTTGCAATATCCAGTGCCTTCAGTCGTTTCTTGATATCACATGGAGTGAATCAAATTGACTGAAGTCTGGCATCTGTGATGCTGGGGACTTTAGGAGGAGGCTGAGATGGGTCAACCATTCAGCGCTTCTGACTGAAGATTGTTGCAAATGCCTTATCTTTTGCACTGATGTGCTGGGCTCCCCCATCATTGATAATGTTAATGTTTGTGGAGCCTCCTCTTCCTGTTAGTTGTTTAATTGTCCACCACCATTCATGACTGGATATGGCAGGACTGCAGAGCTTAGATCTGATCCATTGATGGTGGGATTGCTTCGTTCTGTCTATCGCATGCTGCTTACACTGTTTGGCAGACAAGTAGTCCAGGGTTGTAGCTTCACCAGGTTGACATCTCATTTTGAGGTATGCCTGGTGCTGCTCCTGGCATGTTCTCCTGCACTCTTCTTTGTACCAGGGTTGATCCCCTGGCTTGATGGTAATGTTAGAGTGGGGGATATGCCAGGCCATGAGGTTACAGATTGTGGTTGAGTACAATTCTGCTGCTGCTGATGGCCCACAGCGCCTCATGGATGCCCAGTTTTGAGTTGCTAGATCTGTTAGAAATCTATCCTGTTCAGCACGGTGGTAGTGGCGCACAACACGATGGAGGATATCTTCAATGTAAAGATGGGACTTTGTCTCCACAAGGACTGTGCGGTGGTCACTCCTAACAATACCGTCATGGACAGATGCATCTGCGATAGGCAGATTGGTGAGGACAAGGTAGTTAAGGAAGAGGGGTGTGAAGTATTGGATGTAATAAAGAAAGGAAGAGAGGAAGTATTAATGGGATTAGCATCCTTGAAAGTTGATAAATCACCAGGGCCGGATGAAATGTACTCCAGGCTATAAAAAGAAGCGCGAGAGGAAATAGCGGAAGGTTTGACCATCATTTTCCAGTCCTCACTGGATACTGATTGGTGCCAGAGGAATGGAGGACTGCTAGCATTGCACCTCTGTTTAAAAATGGACCAAGGGACAGACCAAATAATTACAGGCCAATCAGTCTAACCTGTCACTTAGAAAGGCACAGATTAATCAAGGATAGTCAGCATGGATTTGTTCAGGGAAGACCTTGTCTAGCCAACTTGAGCAAATTTTTTGAAGAAGTAACAAGGAAGATAGATGAGGGTAGTGCAGTTGATGTGCTCTACATGGATTTTTAGCAAGGCTTTTGACAAGGTCCCACATGGCAGACTGGTTAAAAAAAATCCCATGATATCCAGAGAAATGTAGCAAGGTGGATACAAAATTGGCTCAGTGGCAGGAAACAAAGGGTAATTGTTGACATTTTTTCGACTGGAGAGCTGTTTCCAGTAGTGGTTTGCAAGGCTCAGTACTGGGTCCCCTGCTTTTTGTGGTATAAAAGATTTGGATGTAAATTTAGGGGGCATGATCAAGAAGTTTGCAGATGACACAAAGGTTGGCCATGTGGTAGATAGTGGGGAGGATAGCTGTAGGATGCAGTAAGATCTGGTCAGATGGGCAGAAAAGTGGCAAATGGAATTCTATCTAAAGAAGTGTGAGGTGATGCGTTTGGGGAGGTCAAACAAGGCAAAGGGGAGATCTGATTGAAATGTCCAAAATTTTGAGGGGCCTGGATAGAGTGGAGGTGAAGGGCCTATTTACCTTAGGAGAAAGGTCAGTGACTAGGGGCATAGATTTAAAGTGACTGGTAGAAGAATTAGAGAGAGAGGAGATGAGGAAATTTTTTTTCACCCAGAGAATGGTGGGGGTCTGGAACGCGCTGTCTGAAAAGGCAGTTGAGGCAGAAACCCTCGGCTCACTCAAAAGGAGTCTGGATATGCACTTCAAATAATCTGCAGAAATGCTGGAAGGTGGGATTAGAATGGGTGGATTGTTTTTTGGCCAGCACAGACACGATGGCCTCTTTCTGTGGCGTAAACTTTCAATGATTGTATGAATAAAAACCTATATCCAGCATTGTTAAGGTGTGTAGTTTTTTTAAAATAGTTGGTGGTTACAACTATAGTACTGGTTGTTTCCTTAATTTCTACATGTTACGTTTATGCTAGGGAGCAAAAATGTGCTCTCATTATCACTCTCTGTCTTTCTCTACCAACCACACCCCCCCAGCCCCCGGCCTCCAAAATAAACAATTACAGCTAGGAATGATTTCCATTAAGTAATATACAGTCTGTTTTTATTGAGTTTCCAATTCACAGTACTAAAGCAAAGGAATTATCAGATAAGTTCCTACCTTGCTTATTTCAAATTCATTGAATAATATAGTACAGGAGGAGGCCATTTGGCCCATCATGCTTGTCCCAGCTCTTTGAAAGAGCAATCCAATTATTAAATACAATTATTTTTAGCTTAGTGTCTGAATTATTAGGAGTAGATGCATAAATGCCCCTTTGCCTGGTACGCATGGATAATCTGCTTCTGGAGGACAGGATTTAAAGTGAATAAATGTCTGTATTTTAAAAAGAAAAGCTCCTTGGAGTGAATGCAGAAGATTTAAACAAAGATTGCCCTGGGCTAAAATTCCTTCGTGTTTAAAAGTGCAGCAATTTCGTTGAAAGCTGCTTTCGAATGGTGTTAAAGCGACTGTTGTACCTGTGTATTGAAGTGAAGAAAATCTTCAAGCCTCATAACAAAGTAACTCCTATATGTCAGAATAGGATGATTAAATATAAGGTCTAGACTGAAATAAGTACTGTCTTTATAGCAGCTGGCAACAGTGATTTTGTTGATGCACCATTGGGATATTTTGTCCATTGCCATTCAATTTTAGAACATCATCTTGTAATCTTTTAGTCATTCAATACTTACTGAAACTGTAAACACTGAACAGCAGTTAAAGAAGGCACAATTGTCCACCATTACTGTCCATATCAAAGCTACCCCTGTGATTGCATTCACTGCTGCCAAGGAGCAAAATATGGAAGATAGGTGAGAACACTGGATGACACCAAAAATGTCCTTGCAGACAATAGAGGAGAAACTGTTTGATAGGAATGGAATCATGACGAACTCTGCTATGGAAATTGATGATGGAGGGAAGTAGAGCCATGAACAATTTTAGAAGGCTGAGTGAGGGAGGAGATTTTTGATAAAGCTAGCAAAGGGTGATCAATTGCCGAGTTGATGAAGGGCAGGTTAGTGGAATATAAGGTGGTAGAACAAGCACTAGAGGAGCATGGGATGGAACACTATGGGATTCCATGGAATGTATAGCAAATGTGAGAGAGAATTACTCTCAGTAAAGCAATTTTTAATCAGATCCAAGGTGTTAGCATTCTGATGCAAGATTGTTGATTGTCTATTCCGCTTCTGTGCCATCTTTACCAAAATCCTTTCTCACTTGCCCTCACAGCCGTCTATCAATGTCTTACCATTCCATTTTCCTCTCTATCTACTTCCATGGTACAATTTCTCCATTCCTATCAGTCAAACCATTTTTTCTACCTTGTCTGCAGAGTCTCTAGGTAGATTAGACGGAGCATACTGAGGAGAGTGGAGGGGGTATAGGGGATTGAATCAAGTGCAGGATTCAGGGTTGCAACATAAAGGGTGGCAATGAGGTCAAATCATCCGGCTGCTGAGGGACAGCAGCATGTTTAACCATTGGCTATGCCAGAGAATTCCCAAGAGGGGCAATGAGCCTGGAACAGTTGCATGATGGGAGTTGAGCAGGGTATGAGCAATTGCTAGAGCAGAAAATCAACAAGAGCAACATGCAGTGAATTGAGAAGAAAGAATAAGAGACCAGAAGAGCAGTGGACATTCTCTAGTCCACAGTAACAGCTGTTAATCTTACCTGAATGGTCTTGGACGTACAGTAGGTACAACATAAAACTAAAACATCAAATCTGAGCTATTCATAAAATATATTGGATAAAACAGTGCAAGTACAGGAATGGAGACATGGTAGTTACAACACATGATATACAGACATGCCAAACTCTTGATTTAACAAAGTATTGCGGTCACAGGTCTAACACAGACCTGTTGTAATCTCTATTACAAACTCAATACAGCAAAGAAATAACCTTATAATGTTTTCCTGTCTGCCAATAAAGCAAATCCCTGTCTTTTGGTTCACTAGCACATTGCCATTGGTTATTGTCAACTCCACTGCCAATATGCAGATACTATATAGAAAATGGAGACTAGCCTGCAACCAAAGCAATTGCACATTTTGAGCGGAGATGAAAAACTGCTTCCATTTTGTGATTGGATTTTTTGATGATGTTGGTCTATGTGTTGCTGCCTTGTAACATAGTAGAATGAAAATTTATGGTTTATAACCCAAATGCGTGCTAACTTTGATGCATCTAACAATAATTTATTTGTAATTCAGTGAACTTAAGTACAATTTTCTATGTATCCAGAGCTTGCCTACGTGAATTGCATTGAAGGATTGGAGGAGGCGGTGGCGTAGTGGTATTGTCGCTGGACTAGTAACCCAGAGACCCAGGGTATTGCTCTGGGGGCAGGGGTTCAAATTCCACAGCAAAAGGTGAAATTTGAATTCAATTAATAAATCTGGAATTAAAAAACTAGTCTAATGGCCATGAAACCACTGTCAATGGTTGTAAAAACCCATCTGGTTCACTAATGTCTTTTAGGGAAGGAAATCTGCTGTGCTTACCTGGTCTGGCCTACATGTGACTCCAGACCCACAGCAATGTGGCTGACTCTTACATGCCCTCAAACGGCCTAGCAAGCCACTCAGTTGTATCTAACCACTACGAAGTCAATAAAAAGGAATGAAACCGAATGGACCACCCGGCATCGACCTAGGCACCGGAAACGACAACGGCAAACCCAGCCCTGTCGACCTGCGAAGTCCTCCTTACTAACATCTGGGGGCTTGTGCCAAAGTTGGGAGAGCTGTCCCACAGACTAGTCAAACAACAGCCTGACATAGTCATACTCACGGAATCATACCTGACAGACAATGTCCCAGACACTGCCATCACCATCCCCGGGTATGTTCTGTCCCACCAGCAGGACAGACCCAGCAGAGGTGGAGGCATAGTGGTATACAGTAGGCAGGGAGTTGCCCTGGGAGTCCTCAACATCGACTCCAGACCCAATGAAGTCTCATGGCATCAGATCAAACATGGACAAGGAAACCTCCTGCTGATTACCACCTACCGCCCTCCCTCAGCTGATGAGTCAGTACTCCTCCATGTTGAACAGCACTTGGAGGAAGCACTGAGGGTGGCAAGGACACAATGTAATCTGGGTAGGGGACTTCAATGTCCATCACCAAGAGTGGCTCGGTAGCACCACTACTGACCGAGCTGGCTGAGTCCTAAAGGACATATCTGCTGGACTGGGTATGTGGCAGGTGGTGAGGGAAACAATAAGAGGGGAAAACACACTTGACCTCGTCCTCACCGATCTGCTTGCTGCAGATGCATCTGTCCATGACAGTATTGGTAGGAGTGACCACCGCACAGTCCTTGTGGAGACCAAGTCCCTCCTTCACTGAGGATACCCTCCTTCGTGTTGTGTGGCACAACCACCGTGCTAAATGGGATAGATTTCGAACAGATCTAGCATTGCAAAACTGGGCATCCATGAGGCGCCGTGGGCCCTCAGCAGCAGCAGAATTGTACTCAACTACAATCTATAACCTCATGGCCCGGCATATCCCCCATTCTACCATTACCATCAAGCCAGGAGGCCAACCCTGGTTCAAGGAAGAGTGCAGGAGGGTATGCCAGGAGCAGCACCAGGCATACCTCAAAATGAGGTGTCAACCTGGTGAAGCTACAACACAGGACTATCTGCGTGCCAAACGGCGTAAACAACATGTGATAGAGCTAAGCGATCCCATAACCAACAGATCAGATCTAAGCTCTGCAGTCCTGCCACATCCAGCTGTGAATGGTGGTGGACAATTAAACAACTAACTGGAGGAAGTGGCTCCATAAATATCCCCATCCTCATTGATGGAGGAGCCCAGCACATCAGTGCGAAAAATAAGGCTGAAGCATTTGCAACAATCTTCAGCCAGAAATGCCGAGTTGATGATCCATCTCAGCCCCCTCCTGAAGTTCCCAGCATCACAGATGCCAGACTTCAGCCAATTCGATTCACTCTGCGTGATATCAAGAAATGACTGAAGGCACTGGATACTGCAAAGGCTATGGGCCCTGACAATATTCCAGCAATAGTACTGAAGACCTGTGCTCCAGAACTAGCCGCACCCCTAGCCAAGCAGTTCCAGGACAGTTACAACACTGGCATCTACCCTGCAATGTGGAAAATTGCCCAGGTATGTCCTGTACACAAAAAGCAGGACAAGTTGAACCTGGCCAATTACCACCCCATCAGTCGACTCTCAATCATCAGTAAAGTGATGGAAGGGGTCATCAGCAGTGCCATCAAGCAGCACTTGCTTAGCAATAACCTGCTCATTGACGCTCAGTTTGGGTTCCACCAGGGTTACTCAGCTCCTGACTTCATTACAGCCTTGGTTCAAACATGGACAAAAGAGCTGAACTCGAGAGGTGAGGTGAGAGTGACTGCCCTTGACATCAAGGCAGCATTTGACCGAGTATGGCATCAAGGAGCCCTAGCAAAACTGAGGTCAATGGGAATCGGGGGAAACCTTCAGCTGGCTGGAGTCAGACCTAGCGCAAAGGAAGATGGTTGTAGTTGTTGGAGGTCAATCATCTGAGCTCCAGGACATCACTGCAGGAGTTCTTCAGGGTAGTGTCCAAGGTCCAACCATCTTCAATGACATTTCTTCAATCATAAGGTCAGAAGTGGGGATGTTCGCTGATGATTGCACAATGTGTTCAGCACCATTCGTGACTCCTCAGATACTGAAGCAGTCCATGTAGAAATGCAGCAAGACCTGGACAATATCCAGGCTTGGGCTGATAAGTGGCAAATAACATTCATGCCACACAGGTGCCAGGCAATGACCATCTCCAACAAGAGAGACTCTAACCATCTCCCCTTGAGACATTCAATGGTATTACCATCGCTGTATCCCCTACTATCAACATCCTAAGGGTTACCATTGACCAGAAACTGAACTGGAGTAGCCATTTAAATACCGTGGCTACAAGAGCAGGTCAGAGGCTAGGAATCCTGCGGCGAGTAATTCACCTGTTGACTCCCCAAAGCCTGTCTGCTGTTTACAAGGCACAAGTCAGGAGTGTGATGGAATACTCTCCAGTTGCCTAGATGGGTGCAGCTCCAACAACACTCAAGAAGCTCGACACCATCCAGGACAAAGCAGCCCGCTTGATTGCACCCCCTCTACACACATTCGCTCCCTCCACCACCGACGCACAGTGGCAGCAGTGTGTACCATCTACAAGATGCACGGCAGTAGTGCACCAAGGCTCCTTAGGCAGCACCTTCCAAACCCGCGACCTCTACCAACTAGAAGGACAAGGGCAGCAAATGCATGGGAACACCACCACCTGCAAGTTCCCCTCCAAGTCACATACCATCCTGACTTGGAACTGTATCGCCGCCGTTCCTTCACTGTCGCTGGGTCAAAATCCTGGAACTCCCTTCCTAACAGCACTGTGGGTGTACCTACCGCACATTGGCTGCAGCGGTTCAAGAAGACAGCTCACCAACATTTCTCAAGGGCAATTAGGGATGGGCAATAAATGCTGGCCTAGCCAGCGATGCCCACATCCCACGAATGAATTTTTAAAAATGCCACAAAACAGAGGTGCATGCAAAGTGAACAGGAAGGAAATTGGTCTGTTGAGATTTTGTTTATATTTCACTACAAGATTACTTGAGTGACAATTTTCTCATCAGTGCAGCTTACAATTATGATCTTGATCAGACTCAGTCAGGATTTTCATGCTTGCAGACTTAGGAAATTTAACCTAGTTCTATCTGATGTTCTTTTAAATATTGATGGCATTTTAATGCATGATACCAGCAAATCTCAGGCATAAATTCACTGCCTACTTCTCTGTGATTAAAGTTAGAACACCAAGCATATATTTATTATGTTTTTTTTAATTGTTTTCAGTTATTTGGACATAAAATGGCAGTGTCCAAGACACAGCCCTGGGGCCAAATTTGGCCTGCGGTTTTACTTCTTTTGAGCTCTTTTCGTTGCTGGCAAAAAGAATGAGGAAAAATACCAATTGGTTAGCATCAAGTTAGTCTGAACTTCGTAAACTTCCAGGCTTTTAAGAATTAAAAAAAGGCTGCTTTATTGGTCTCAATCGTGAAACAGTCCTCTGCTGGGGTGAATTGTACAGGTGTCAGTACTTATGCTATTATTTCTAATGTACATTAAATGAGCTTCATTTCAAAACCAAATGTAACTTGTCAAATTTGCTGAGGACAGCAAAATGGGAAGAGCAGGACAGATGAAAGATGCTCCAAAATGTTTACAGATGGATGTAGGTTGGTTATATAATTGAGCATACAGATTGGTCCATTAAATTTAACATTGATAAATGTAACCTATTTCACATTGGTCAAAAATATTCGCACCAGTTATCAGACTGTACAGGAAGAGGGAGACATTAAAAAGGCTGAGGAAAGATGGCTGATTAATTACTTTGTGTCTGCCATCGTAACTCAGATTTGAAAAGAATGCTGGGATATGTATAGCAGAATTGTAGTGTACATGTTCCCAGAGGTTGTGCAAAGAGTAAAAAGACCTGCAAATGTTTAGAGCCATGGATTTAAACTAAAGATTACAACAATTCAAGCTTCATATCTTAGAAAAGGGAGTTTGACGGGGTGGGGGTGGCACCTTGTTAATAAGGTATATACAAAATTAAATGGTATAATAAAGTGATCCCAAAAATATACATAAAACTGAGCCAAGTAAAGCTGGAGCACACGGATGGAAACTACACCTGCCAAAATGAAACATTAATTTTGTCATATGGAACCTTATTTGAACGTTTACTGGACTTGTTTAAAAAGGCCACAGGACTGAGTGACTGAAAACATGGCTGCACATTTGCATTCCAAGAAACAGTTGTCTAGAGAGACAATGGAAGTACTCCTTGAGCCAATCAGCCAGATGGATTTTGTCAATAGTGATAATCAAGAGACATTGAGAGTCATTGAATGTGAAAGAGCCAGCATTCCACCCCTCACTGAGTGACTGTGTCTGGTAAGCGCTGAGGAATCTACAAACCTCGCAGGCGAGGCTGTTTCAAACAAGAAGCTAGTCACATGACTGAACTGTTAGTCAACCTGGGAGTTAATTGAATTGTGCTCATAGAAAAGTGTTGAGACAGACTGCAAGTTGAGAACCAAGGAGAAATGTCTCTTTCGCACGCAAAGTTCCATGGACCCATGGAAGTAACTTCAGCCTCAAGACAGAAGATCCCCTGCAACCTTCTGGTCCCAGCGAAACAAGTTTGAAAGTGTGCACTGCGCCCCAGTGAGAATAGCAAGACTTGATTTCAGTCAAAGATTTTACATCCAACCCAAAACCAGTAACTGAATTACATCCACTGCTTCAAACCTTTCCCCTTTTAATTCTTTCTCCTCCTCTGTATCTATTAGTGTGCGTGTTTATTGCATATGCATGCTAACGTGGTCGCGTCGCATACACTTAGTAGTTTTAACTAAATTAGAGTTCTAAGGTTAATAAACTTACACCTTGTTTAAATCTCAGAAAACCTGTCTGGTTGATTTCTTTACAACTACAATTAGAGAGCAGTGAGCAAGGACTCACTGAGGTGAAGCTAAAAATGCTGTTTTAAAAATTAAACCCTGTTCCGGCCAAACCAGGAAAAGACCAAGAGGGGAGCCCGAGACCCCTTCCTCACCTGGTCATAACAACACAAACTTGAAACCGATACTGCGAAGAATTCTTTTATTTAGAAGATTCACTACTTTAGTGCGTACAGTAGCATAATGGATTCTGTTACTGGGCGAGTAATCAGAGGCCTGGACTAAGGATCCAGGAGACATGAATTCAAATCCCTCCACAGTAGCTGGGGTGTTGAAATTTAGTTAAATAAATAAACCTGTAGTAAAATGGTGGTAATAATAGTGAAATTACCAGGTCATTGTAAAAACACATCTGGTTCATTTTCCTTTAGGGAAGGAAATCTGCTAGCCTTACCCAGTCTGACCTATGTGTTTGAATCTTAGCTGCCCTCTGAAATGGTCCAGCAAGCCACTCAGTTGTATCAAGCTGCTATGAAAAAGTCTTAAGAATAAAATAATCACTCAGTATCGACCTAGGTACTGGACACAACAAAGACACACCTTTCCCAGTCAACCCTGCTAAGTCTCCCTCCCGAGCATCTGGGGACTTGAGACAAAATTGGGAGAACTGTACCACAGACTTGTAAAGGTAGCAAGGGTACAGAATGTACTCTGGGTGGCAGATTTCAATGTCCATCACCAAGAGTGGCTCAATAACACCGCTACTGGCCAAGCTGCCTTAGTACTGAGGACATAACTGCCAGACTGGGCCAATGGCAAGTGGTGAGAGAACCAACATGAGGGAAAACCACTCGACCTCGTCCTCATTAATCTGCCTGTCACAGATGCATGTCAGTATTGGTAGGAGTGACCACCACACAGTCCTTGTGGAGACCAAATCCTGTCTTCACACTGAGGGCATCCTCCATCGTGTTGTATGGAACTGCCGCTGTACTCAATAGGATGAACTCAGAACAGAACTACGCTCAAAACTGGGCATTTGTGAGGTGCTGTGGGTCATCAGTAGCAGCAGAATTGTACTCAACCAAATCTTCTACTTCGTGGCCTAGTATATCCTTGAATCCGCCATTAGCATCAAACCAACAGATCAGCCCTGGTTCAATGAGGAGTGTAGGAGAGCATGCCAGGAGCGGCACCCAGGAACCCTTAAATGAGGTGCTAACCTGGTGAAGCTACCACACAGGACTATATGCCATCTAAACCATAAACGATCCCACAACCAACAGATCAGATCAAAGTTCTGCAGTCCTGCCCCATCAGTCATGAATGGCAGTGGACAATCCTCAGTGGTGGTGGAGCTTAGCATATGAGTGCAAAAGACAAGGTTGAAGTGTTTGCAAGCACCTTCAGCCAGAAGTCCCAAGCAGATAATACATATTGGCCACCTCTTGAGTTCACCACTGTTTCAGGTACCAGTCTTGAGCCAATTCGATTCACTCCACCTGATATCCATAAACTGCTGAAGGCACTGTGTACAGTAAAGGCTATGGGCCCCGACAACATCTGGTTGATGAAGAGTTTTGCTGCAGAACTAGCCACGTCTCTAGCCAATCTATTCCAATACAGCTACAATACTGACAACTACCTGACAAAATGGAAAATTGCCTGGGTTTGTCCTGTCTACAGAAAGCAGGACAAATCCAATCCAGCCAATTACAATCATCAGCAAAGTGAGGGAAGATGTTGTCGACAGTGCTATAAAGCTGTAGTTACTCAGCAGTAACCTGCTCACTGATGTTCAGTTCAGGTTCAGAGCTCATTCCAACCTTGGTTCAAGCATAGACAAAAGAGCTGAATTCCTGAGGTGAGGTGAGAGTGACTGCCCTTGAAATCAAGGCAGCTTTTGACAGAGTGTGGCATCAAGGTGCCCAAGTAAAATTGAAGTCCCTGGGAATCTGGGATAAAGCTGTCCACAGGCTCAAGTCAAACCTAGCACAAAGGAAGATGATTGTTATTGCAGGCCATTCATCTCCACCCCAGGGCACTGCTGCAGGAGTTCCTTGGGGCCAATCATCTTCAACTGCTTCATCAATAATCTTCCCTCCATCATAAGGTCAGAAGTTGGGAATGTTCGCTAATGACCGCATTTAAAATGGAGGAGAGATCTAACTCTGGATAAAACCCCTTGTCTGGTTGGATTGCATCTGAAGAAGCGAGAGAAGAGATGGCCATCATCAGCAGCAGAATTGTATTCAACTACAATCTGGAACCTCATGGCCTGGTACATCCCCCACTCTACCATTACTATCAAGCCGGGGGACCAACCCTGGTTCAATGAACAGTGCAGGAGGGCATGCCAGGAGCAGCACCAGGCATACCTCAAAATGAGGTGTCAACCTGGTACAACATAGGACTATTTGTGTGGTAAACAGCATAAGCAGCATGCGATAGACAGAGAGCTAAGCGATCCTATAAGCAACGGATCGGATCTAAGCTCTGCAGACCTGCCACATCCAGTCATGAATGGTGGTAGACAGTTAAACAACTAACTGGCAGAGGTGGCTTCACAAATATCCCCCTCAATGATGGCAGAGCCCAGCACATCAGTGCGAAAGATAAAGCTGAAGCATTTGCAACAATCTTCAGCCAGAAGTGCCAAGTGGATGGTCCATCTCGGCCTCCTCCTGAAGTCCCCAGCATCACATATGCCAGTCTTCAGCCAATTAAATTCACTCTGCGTGATATCAAGAAACGACTGAAGGCACTGGATACTGCAAAGGCTATGGGCCCCGACAACATTCTGGCTATAGTACTGAAGACCTGTGCTCCAGAACTAGCCGTGCCCCTAGCCAAGCTGTTCCAGTACAGCCACAACACTGGCATCCACCTGTCAATGTGGGAAATTGCCCAGGTATGTCCTGTACACAAAAAGCAGGACAAGTCCAACCCGGCCAATTACTGTCCCATCAGTCGACTCTCAATCTTCAATAAAGTGATGGAAGGTGTTGTCAAAAGTACTATCAAGCGGCACTTGCTTAGCAATAACCTGCTCCGTGATTCCCAGTTTGAGTTCTGCCAGGGACACTCAGCTCCTGACCTCATTACAGCCTTGGACAAACTTGGACAAAAGAGCTGAACTCCAGAGGTGAGGTGAGAGTGACTACCCTGGACATCAAGGCAGCATTTGACCGAGTATGGCATCAAGGAGCCCTAGAAAAATTTGAGTCGGTGGGAATCAGGGAAAACCCTTCGCTCGTTGGATTCGTACCTAGCACAAAGGAAGATGATTGTGGTTGTTGGAGGTCAAACATCTCAGCTCTAGGACATCATTGCAGGATTTCCTCAGGGTAATGTCCTAGGCCCAACCATCCTCAGGTGCCTCATCAGTGACCTTCCTTCAATCATAAGGTCAGAAGTGGGGATGTTCGCTGCTAATTGCACAATGTTCAGCACCATTCATGACTCCTCAGATACTGAAGCAGTCAATGTAGAAATGCAGCAAGACCTGGACTATATCCAGGCTTGGGCTGATGTGTGGCATTAATGTTACTTGCCACTTAAGTGCCAGCCAATGACCATCTCCAACAAGCGAGAATCTAACCATCTACCCTTGACATTCAATGGCATTACGATTGTTGAATCTGCCACTATCAACATCCTGGGTGTTACCGTTGACCAGAAACTGAACTGGAGTAGCCATATAAATACTGTGGCTACAAGAGCAGTTCAGAGGTTAGGAATGCTGCGGTGAGTAACTCATCTCCTGACTGCTCAAAGCCTCTCCACCATCTATAAGGCACAAGTCAGGAGTGTGATGGAATACTCTCCACTAGCCTGGATGGGTGCAGCTCCAACAACACTCAAGAAGCTCTACACCATCCAGGACAAAGCAGCCCACTTGATTGGCAGCCCATCTACAAACATTCACTCCCTCCACCACTGGCGCACAGTGGCAGCAGTGTGTACCATCGACAAGATGCACTGCAGCAAAGCGCCAAGGCTCCTTAGACAGCACCTTTCAAACCTGTGACCTCTACCACCTAGAAGGACAAGGGCAGCAGATGCATGGGAACACCATCATTTGGAAGTTCCCCTCCAAGCCACACACCATCCTGACTTGGAACTATATTGCCGTTTCTTCACTACCGCTGAGTCAAAATCCTGGAACTCCCTTCTTAATAGCACTGTGGGTGTACCTACCCCACATGGACTGCAGCAGTGCAAGAAGGCGGCTCACCACCACCACCTCGAGGGCAATTAGGGATGGGCAATAAATGCTGGCCTAGCCAGCGATGCCCACATCCCATGAACAAATAAAAAAAAAATGTACACATTTAATAATACGTTTTTAAAAAGTAGTGCCAGAGAATTGGCAGGTGGCTTACGTTGTTCTGTATCCTCCCTTTAGGTATATGTCCAGGCATCTATAAAACAGTCAGCTTAACATCATTGGTAGGAAAAATAATGGAGTCCCTACTAAAGGAGAAAATAGAAACGTATCTTAAAAAAACAAATATGACTCATGTTCAGCATGGATTTCTAAAGGGAATGTCTTGCTTGACCAATCTGAATGAACTCTTTGAAGAGATAATTGAGTAGATAAGGGTAATATATTAAATTTACCTAAATTTCCAAATTCCAATTTCCAAAATGCCTTCAATAAGGTGACATAATAAACGAATGAATAAGATCAGCGCATTTGGAGTCAGGTAACAAGTTGCAGAATGGATATTTAGGTGGCTGCAAGACAGAAAGCAGAGAGTAAGGGTAAAGGATAGCTATTCAGAGTGTAAAGCCAGGGTCACACAAGGATCCATGCTGGTACCACTGTTCACAATTTTCTTAACAGTTTAGATTTTTGAATCTAATCATAATTCTTAAATTTGCAGACAACGCCAAATTGGGGGTGATGGTCAATAGTGTGAAGAGGAGTGTAACAAATTACAAGACAACAGTAATAAACTTGCAGAATGGGCATATAATTGGCAAATGAATTTCAATGTGTGAGGTATTATGTTTTGGTAAGAAAAGTGAGGTCACACGTTACTTGCAAAATAATCTAAATGGAGCAGGGGAGCAAAGGGATCTGGGAGTACAAATATGCAAATTGCTTAAAAGTAGTGATGCAGTTTAATAAGGCGATTTTTTAAAAAACGGTGAATCAAGGGCAAGGGTTTATTCTTAGAGGCACAGAATTGAAAAATAGATAAGTTTTAAGCTAAAGTTTTGTCAGACTTTGGACAAACCACAGTTGGATAGCCATATTGAGAGGATATAGAGGCACTGGAGAGGATGCAAAAAGGATTTGCAAGGATGATACAACTGCAATGTTTTATCTATCAGGAAAGGATAGACAGGCTGGATCTCTTTTGTCTTGAAAAGGGAAGGCTGAGGGATGACCTAATAGAGGTCTTTAAAATTTGGAAAAGCTTTGATACAGTCAATGGTGTTTCCACATGTTGGGAAGAGCAAACTCAGGGCCATTTCTTTCAATGTCAACCTTTAGATTAACTAAATGTATGAATATCAATACAAACATTTTAAAACAATTAACCTCAAGGTACTTTCAAGGAGCCATAGGAAAATTGAAGTCAATGGGGATCAAAGGGGCAAACCTCCATTGGGCGAAGTCACATCTGATGGAAAATAGTTATAGTTGTCAGACGCCAGTCACCATAACCCAAGGACATCAGTACATGAGTTACTCAAAGAAGCATCTTTAGCCTATGTATCTTCAGCTGCTTCATTAATTACTTTCTCTCCATCATGAGTGGGTCTGTTTGCTGATAATTCCACAGTTTTCAGCTGCACTTGGAATTCATCCAGTAATTGAGCATCCCATGCCAACCTACAACAGGACCGAGGTAACATTCAGGGTTCGGCTGGCAAATGGCAGGAAACATTTCATACCACCCAAGTGCCTGTCCTAACCATCCCACGCAAGAGAACTCCCAGCTATGTCCCCATGACGTTGAAAGGTGTTATCGTCACTGAGTCTCCTCACCATCAACGTTTTATGGGTGGGGAGAGGTCATCATTGACAAGCAGCTGAACAGGACCAGCCATACCAACACAGTGGCTACAAAAGCAAGACAGTGGCCACATATTCTTACTTTCTGACCTGTCAAAGACTTTCTGCCGTCTACAAAGCTCAAGTCAGGAGTGTGATGAAATACTCAACTTTTGTGGATGGGTGCAGCCACAGCAATACTATAAAACGAAAACACAAAATGTTGGAAATACTCAGTTCAGGCAGCATCTGTGGAGAGAAAAGCAGAGTTAACGTATCAGGTCTATGACCTTTCATCAAAGCTCAACACCATCCAGGACACAGCAGTTTGCACGACCGGTGTCCCAACTACTGGACTCAAAATCCACTCCCTCTGTGCCAGCACGGTGTGGCTGTAGTATGCATGATCTATAGGATGTACTGCAGTGCTTCAACAAGATTACTTAGAGCATTTCCCTCCCCGTTACGGATATCCGAGAAGGACAAGAGTAGCAATGTTGTGGGAGCGCTAGCAGGTCCCACTTTCCCTTTAAGTCATTACAGATTGGCATGGGATGCCTAATTACTGGATGAATTGCAAGTACAGCTGAAAGCTGTGGATTGTCAGCAGTCACTTCTGACTTTATGATGGAGGGAAAGTCATTAATGTTGTACTCCATTGAGCTACTTCTTGTACAGAATACTTGTCTCGGGAAATCGGCGCACTGAGGGTAGAGGTGCTGTTCTGGTCTTAGGAGCAGTCCAAGAGAGCGAGAATTGAGGTCTGGAGGCATTAGTTAGGTAAGTAGGTAAGTGGTTGAGTTTTTACTATTTTTTTCCTCTAAACTAGGGCAGTGCAGGGGGTTGCAATAAGTGCTGTATTAGATTTATAGCTTAACTTGTTACATTGCTTAATACTGCAAATATTCATTGAGTGATATTTCAAAACTTGAAACTCTATTTAGTTAAATAAAATAAAATAGATATAGCAAGGTGGGTGATACATTGCAGCTGTAGCATGTGGGAGCTGGTGGACACCAGTGTTGATCCACAGCAACCATGTTTGCAGTAAGCATTTGTACCTCGAGGAACTTCGACTCGGAGTTGCGATCTTGCGTCTGAGCTTCGGACACTGCGATGCATGACAACTGCAACAACTGCAGTGATGCAAGGAGAGAATGCCCACCACTACTTTCTCAGGATAACTGGTTAACAGGTTTGAGCAGTAAATGAGGCCTAAACCAGTGTCACCACATCCCAAGAGCAAATAAATAAAAAAAATTCAGTAAATCTTTGTGCCCATGACTTTTACCAGTTCATTTAAAGGACACCAGTCACCTTGGATGCCATGTAAGTTGTGCATAAGATGTTGCTCAGCAGTTTCAGGTTTATAGGTAAGAAAAGAACAAGAGAAAGAAGTGAAATCAAATTAGTCTATGGGAACGCCATCACGTCCATGTTTCTGTCCACACACTGTCCTGACTTGGACACACATCGTTCAATAATCCTGGCAGTCCTTACCTAACAGCACTGTACAAGTTCTTTCACCACATGGGACCACCACCACCTCAAGGGCAGCTATGGATGGATAGTAAATTCTGGCCTGGCCAGTGATGCCCATTTCCCAAGAGAGAATTTTGAAAGAAATTATGCCTGGCTGCTTTAATGTGCTTAGTTAGAGACTGATCTTTAGAATGACTCTTACAGATGTTTGGGAGAAATATTGCCTGCCTCCACTCTTAGCCCAGGAGAGTGATGCATACCAATCAATCACTTAATTGGCTAAAATGGTTGAGGAATGGGGAAAAAAACATTCTTGCAATAGAAGTAAGACTTCACTTTCTTCCTTTACCAATTCCTGGTGTATGTTAACATTATAAAGAAAGCACAGAATATCTTGTGTATTCAAATCATTCATGTTTAAGTTCAAATCAGAATGTGTTTTGCTCCAATGTAAACTTGCTTTAGCTTTTTATTTAACTTGCTATGAGTAGCTAAATTGAGACTTGCATGAGTCCTGCAAATTAAGTAGCAGCTTAGCATATTAAAATTGCATTTTCCTGGTCATCTATTCTAGATGACTGCTTGATAACTGATAACCCTGCTGTAAACAGCAGCCGGGTGATGAAACAAAGTGACTCTGTAGAGTCTGGAGTCTGGTTGCATCTGTTACGACGTTTTAGTTACAGTCTGTGACCTCCATTGTAGCAAAGAGAAAGTGGTAATCACTGCATATCAGAAAGCTGGTTGTAACTGCGCGTGCAGTGATCGGATGTTCTAATTGAATGCCAGTGGGGGAGTGGATGGATTTTCAGGAGCGATGCTGAAAAGGATGATCCCTTAAAGTTGCTTTAAGGTAGTTTCTACTGGTGGATAATGAATTGGGTATGACAGAAAGAAAGTGAAGTTGTCCGTGTGAGATTTCATTTGAAGGAATTGGTGTGCGTATCATACTGCAAAACCTTCCTGCAGAATGGGTGTACTTGAAATTTGCAAACTGCATCATAGAATTGCAGCATTTACTCTTTAGAAATGTGCTTTATGCTGCTTGTAATATTTGTTCAACACAGCTCAGAAGAATGGTATTAAATAAGACATGGTTTCAAAAGCCCAACACAAGTTGCAGGTTCCAGACACCATAATAAATGTAAAATGTGAGTGGCAATGGCAAATAATTCAAAATATTCTTTGTATCTAATTCAGTTTTTTAAGAAGTGCTGTTATATTGTTTAAAGTTAATGAGTATGGGATTATTTTCATTTTCTATATTGATCTCTTCTTGTGAACGAAGATTAAATCTGAAAGATTTGTAGCAGTAAAATTCTAGATCAACTTCAGAAATGTCGACAGCTGGTCTATTCAATTTCATTCTCTGAAATGCTAAGATTTTTTTCAGTTAGCAATGCAGAGATTGCAAAGTTGTCTGCAATGCATGCAGTGCCATCTTCTAATTATAGAACAGTGAAATTATTCAGTGCAGCATTTAGTTTTTTTTCTTCTTTTCAGTCCTGCTTACATTTATAGTATTCGTGACTAAGTGTTGATGTTCAGAAATTTTCCTTGAATTATTTTCACCTGTTTTCCCTGGTTCAGTTATTTAACATCAGCTGTTAGCCCTTTGTGAAATACCTAGTGTTAAGATATGACAATCCATTAATGGTTAACTGGAAGTGAGTTGCAGACAGTTTAAATTGAGAAGTTCACATGAACTATGCTAAGGTGGTTGTTACAACCGGGTGAGAAAGGTGTCTCGGGTTCCCCCTCAGCCTTCACCTGGTCTTACCGTGACAGGGTTTAATTTTAAACACACTCTTATTTTAGCTCCCCCTTGGTGAATCTTTGTTCACTGCTTTCCAATTATAAGGCAAAGAAACCAGCAGAAACAGGTTTTCTTAGGTTTAAAGAAGAAAGGTTGAAATTTATTAAACGCTAATTTGATTAACACCTATGGATACATGACGCGCCCACTCAAGCATGCATACGCGATACACATGCAAGTAGAGACAGAACAGAGCAGAAGAAATGAAGTCGAAAAGTTTTTGAGACGTTCTCTGAAGAGGGTTTTTGTTACGGATCTTCGAGTTCACTGTATAGTCCTTGATTGTAGGTAGAACCTGCTTTTCATTGGGGCCCAGTATTATTCTTAAACCTTGCTCATTGTAGGGGACTTTTCTCTCTCAGGATTCATGTGTCTTCAGTAAATTTGCAGTTCCGTGAGAAAGAGATGGGAGCAGACAGGGGAGATCTCAGTCCAGGAGCAAACAGTCTTTCTGCTCAAACTTTCTGTGGCTAGTTCAAAAAATCCTGGAACAGCCAGTCAGTCATGTGACCAGCTGGTCTAACCAGTCCTGGCCCTTGTGGATTGTATCCTCCTTCGCAGGCCCTGGAATGCGCTTTCTCACCTTTGATGTCTGTTAATATGTAAATGTATTTTTCCAGTCGTGCCTGGTTTGTTTAATAAGTCATTTCCTCACTGCAGCAACAGTTTAAAATCAATGTTCATATGACAGAATTGGTGTCTCTCATTCTTGGCAGGTGAGGGTTCTGCATGACATGGTTTATAACTATCTTTGGAGCCCCAAGATGATGCCATCCTTTAATATTCGCATAGTAATTTGCTTTACACATGGCCTTATTTTGTGCTGTTATTTTGTCAATAATGGCAGTTGTTTCTGATAGCACCAGTCAATGTGCTGTACATCCCTAATGCACCATGGCTTCCATGAAAGAGGATTAATTGTCGTGTCATTACAACTCATTCTTCAAGAAATAATCGAAACTTTACTATCAAGCAATTTTATTTCCAATATACTTCACAATGACTCCACACAAATTAGTGTCTGGATTCAACAGATCTCTAAACTGATATATTGTTAATGATATGTGTTGATAGCTATGAGTAATTTCTGAATAACAATGAAGTGGAAATTAATCCATCTCCAGAGATCATTTAACTTTGCTTCCATTGTAATTGATAGATGTTTCTGTTCTCATTGTGTCCTAACTTCTGTACCAAAGGTAGAGCGACATTGAGTTAATACTGTATCTGCTTGCACAAGTTCGAAAGCGTGAATAATACGTTGATTGGCTAATAACCTGTGCTCCACAAATTAAACTATTAACTTTGACTAATGGTCATGGTCAGTCATCAAGCAGTGGCAGTTGCTTTTATTTAGAGAGGAGCTGTGATGTGTTTTCTTAGCTTAGCCTGTAAGTGTGCAAGAGAAATACACACTGATTTTAGAAATCTTTCTTTTTTTCTCCAGAATACAGCAGATTTGAAGCCAAAATCCATGATCTACGGGAGCAGATGATGAACAGCAGCATTAGCTCAGGATCGGGGTCACTGCGCACCAGCCAGAAGCGATCCCTTTATGTCAGGTAAAAAAACAAAGGAAAACTGATGCTCCACTATTGAAAAGGGGGCCTATTGCGTGCTGTGCTCTTTTTAACTACAAACTGTTCTGTGCTGCTGTACAGTTCCCAAATGTCTTTAATCCTCACTTGAAATCTTTAAGACTCTGCTGTTTCCGTTCCCTGTGCATTGAATATTTCAAGAAATGTCTGAGAGTATCGTATGCTTGACATCAAAGGAGGAAATTTTGTTTCGGAAATCCATTTACATATATAAATATGTAGAATTCTTGTAGTTTGCTAACAACTTTAATGGTGCCATGTTGATTATTTTTCATTCTGTTGAGTGAATGATCTTTCACTGACCTGCAACTATTTTCCAGAAAATGCTTTATCACAATTAATTATCACCAGTTGAACTGGATGCTAGTTTAATTGTTTTAAAAGTCCATTGGATCACATTCTGATTCAACGAAGAGTGGAAAGTTGCGATAATACTACACCTGCTGCAATGTCTTGTGAAATTTATGCCCTCTGATTTTTTTTTCTCTTCATGTTGCACCTCATGAGTCGTGCTCCTTCAGGCAATTCTCTTTCATAAACTTTACCACCTCTGTGTCTGCTCTTCACCTGCTAACTTGCTTAAGATTTTTCCAAACACTGTTGTTAGTTTAAAAAAAAAAATTTTCATTGACCATTTTTGAATATGATACTATTGATGTGCAACCACTTGATGCATTTATTTGCGAATTGCAGAGAATCTGTTTCATTCATAAAATGCTGGGCACTTGTGAATACTGTCCACAGAAAACAAAGATTGCCAAGAGAAACATTACTGCTACGTCAGTCCAGCATGGTGCCATAGATTTGTTGTACAGCACAGATCGATTCTTTTTTTTTAAAAAAAAAGCTATCCTTACATAAAATGTAGATTTGTTTTTCATTTTGTCATGATTTTTATTTTTAAAAGTAGGTGTACAGTTACTTAATTACACCAGTTAATTTTAAATGTTTTTGAAGACTGTTTCAGGGTTGAGCAAAAAAGGAAAGTTTAAAAAGGTAAGATGAAGGAAAGCAAATGTTGCTTTAGGCATAAATATTGGCCAGGACACAGCGGAGAGCTCCCCTCCCCCCCACATTTTCACTTCTCTTTTCTGTATACTGTTCCCTGTGTTAATCAGTGAGCAAGTGAATTGCTCCCAACATCATTCCACTTCCATTTTTTCACCTTGCATTTTAGGGAAGGTGCTTCATGAACGTTCAGCTTCAGTGCAGTGCAGTGTAAGATTCGAAACCTAACAAGATGAGGGTATGGTGCCTGTGTCCCCAGGTATTTTTGCTTTAATGTACAAGTTGCATTTAACCCAAAGCCATTGAATTGAATTATAACCCTGCCAGTTGAATTGCCTAAGCAAGTGTTACTTTTTTTGTCTGCCTATTTTCTCCTTGCCTGAAGGTGATTCTTTATACAATTCCATCGATACTATATACATTCTGGTGCCTCACTAAAGTCATTATTCATGTGTAAGCCATGATGGTAAGTAGTGGTAGCCGACTCAAATGCAGTGGTATCAAGGCTGAACCTAATCATGTCCATGAATGATATCTCCATAAGTCTACAGGTAGTCAGCTGTAGGAAACACTAGACAGGGTTTTCATTCCTCAATAATCAATGGGCATTGAGTCAACTGTGCCGCACTGATAGATCAAATAACTTCAGCATAGACCGTGCCTTGGACCTGAAATCTTTCTGGTTTAAAATGCTCAAATGTTAGGTGAATAAATTAGCTGAGCTTTAAAAACAGATGTCTTTCCATAGTGAGCCAGGGACATTAGAAGCCATGGTACCAGAGGTAGTGAAAAGACTAAACTGTGCTCCTTGGAAAAGGTCCAGGACTTTTATAATCATGAAAATAATTTGTGTAAATGTTCTTGGATTGTACAGGGCAGAGACAAAACCATTTTAATGAGGGCAGCTGTTATTTACCTGACACATTCTGAGGGAACTGGGAAATGGAGCTTTACATTTATGTTCAATATGTTAATGTGAGAATATCCAACAGCAATCTTTGAAAAATCAGATTAACTTTTTATCAGAGTAAGTGCAATACCTATCCTGTCATCTTCCTGTTAGTTGATGGTGAATGTTTAAATAATACGCACCCATCTGATGACATGCAATTTGCTGGGGACGCAAAAATACCTGGTCTGTCATCACTGATTGTATAAACAGCAATATTGATACTAAATTATCAGGAAGGTCATAGCCAGGATTTGTTTGTGTCAGAATTACATAAGAGTGCATCTGTCTGAATATTCAGAGCTTTAAATGAACACTGGCACGCTAGACTGAGACGAGTAGTTGTTTTTCCAGAAATCCACAAACCACTAAGGTGCTGATCTACCAGAGTACATAGTAAGGCTAAATGTACTCAGTTTTTTATTTTTGTTCTGAACTGGCTTTAGGTATTTGCAAAACCCGTGGCTGCTGGTGAAGGAGAGGAAGCTAGAGGAACTGTTGCCGTCTGCACTATGAATATACAGAAAACCCTCTTGTTCAGTAATCTTATCAGAAGTAGTTCCAAAATAACTAAGCTATTGAAACAAATAGCTGGTATAGAAAATTCTTTCACATATTTCATTATGATTGGCTGATGAATTGGTAAACCAAATTTATAACTGATAACTAGGTGTCAGCAACATTTCATCAGCAAAAGGCAGCCTTCGCTGTGAAAGGAACAGTTGACCTAAGTTAGAGTGGGCAGTTTCTCACCTAGTGAATAATGAAACATTTCATGGTTCTTCGCATAATAATGAAAGGATTAAGGATGGAAAAAGCAACATATTTATAATCTATTAGTTCGAAATGCCTCTCTCAAAGATGGTACAAAGGGCATTTGAGTGAAGTAGTTTCCTAACAAATTGATTTTTGATTTTGAAAGTATTTTGGTTCATATTTTTAGTGTGCTAATGGTGTCAAATGTCCACTACCAGCAAAATATTGGCTAACTAGTGTAGGGTTATATGCAGACGTTGTACTGCTTGAATCAATGCATGTGATGGTACTATTCCAAAAATTATTACAATGTGTCCAGAATGGAAGACAGCAAAAATATTAAATCCATCTAATAAAACCTAAACAAGGAGTTACATTTTCTGAGACTGCAGTAGTAGCATGGGCCCTCGAGGGGCAACAGTGTCAGGAAATTGGGTCTGTGACATCACTTGCCCAATCTTCTGGCTGCCAGTTTTGTGGGTAACTTGAACATTCAAATTTGGTGTCTCACCCAAATTCCAGTGGTGGACAAGGGACTGACTATTGCTTGTGAGATGAAGTGACACAGAACGGTTCCTGGTACCTGGCCCAGTCAAGCAGGCCTCCTGAAAGTAGGTAGATGCTGTTTTGTTTTTCTTCTCCCCTGTCGACATTTAAATAGAACAGAATTTAAACTGTATGCTTCAGATGATAATGAAGCAATGAAGGGCTAACAAGTGAAGATCCAATGCCACCTCAGGCATTCTGGCCACCCCTATCATGACACTGCTATTACAATGATAGGCTTTTAGGTAAATTGTCTGCCTTGGTTCAGCATCGCTAATCGCATCCCTTGCGAGCCAGCACTGGACTAAACTTCTTCCAATTCCACCAATCAAGCCTTAAAAATAGAGCAAATTGATGTGTGACAGCAGTTTATAAAAAAGAATAAGCCCATTGCTCGGGTTCTTAGATTCTGGCCATGCTTTCCTGCTGCAGCTCCTTATTTGGCTGCTCAGATCATTATCTCCTCACCGCCCTGCCTGTGCGCCCCCTCCCTCAATGTCCCTTTCCCTGTCGGGGGGGGGGGGGGGGGGTGGGGTGGATGAGCTTCAGCTCAACAGCATTTCTACAACAGCCTCATTAGCTGAACTGTGGTTCTCATGTCATGAATGTGCTTCCATTGTTAATATTATTTGAGGACTTGTGTGTGAAAGACTGGAAGATATTTGAGAAGATACTGGACTTGTTTTTTTGTTTTAAAAAGCTCACTAGAAGGACACTTGGGACTTTGTTTAAAAATAACCACAGGAAGTCACATATCTTAATCTAAGTAAACAGCAGGGGCCATACTGACTATTGCAGTTGTTTACAGAGAAGTGACATGTCTAGATTTATGCTGGTCAGGGGTTGTTTTGTTTTTGAACTGTTTGAATGGGCAGTTGGGCTGCAAGCCTGCTAAGTGAGAGAGGCCACCAGTTCATCCTGTTCCACCTCTTTGAGAACTCTGAGAATCCAGCATGAGAACTGGAGAAACTGATGCAGCATTTCTCCTGAGAAGTTTCTGCAAGACTTTCTCTCGCCATCTCCTGAACGAACTGCTTCTGAAAAGATCCCAATGACCACTGCATGTGTCTAGTGACACCTGTTTACGTGTATCCGGACATCAGACCAACTGGAACATTCTATATCTTATCCTTTTTCTTCAAGAACTAACTAGTACTTGTCCAAAGTAATTTTTTTTTGGTACAGTTGATCTCTGTAGAGAAAGGTTCTTTATTTTTCCTTTAACTGATGAGTGTGTACGCGCCTGTGTGTTGGGTTATTTAGAAGGGAATATGTTTATACTTTCATATTTCAACCTGTGTTATAAGCTTTTCATCTTTATTGAATGAGTCTTGTTTTATAATATAATAATTTTGTTGGTTATTAAAGAAACCTAGTTTGTAATTTTTATTCTGAAAGTAAAATAGATAAAGTATATAATTGGCTACACCAGTAACTGGGTAAAGCATTTAAATATATATTGTTACCTGTTGGGAAGTGGAACTAGAGAAAGAACGTGCATTTCTCCAGCTTCAGTCATAACACATGTGGCCACGTGAGCTGCATGGAAGATGGTAAGATCCCCAAGGAGGTATTGTACAGCGAGCTCATCACTGGTATCAGACCCACCGGTCGTCCATGTCTCCACTTTAAAGACGTCTGCAAACGTGACATGAAGTCCTGTGACATTGACCACAAGTCACGGGAGTCAGTTGCCAGTGATCGCCAGAGCTGGCGGACAGCCATAAAGGCGGGGCCAAAGAGTGGCGAGTCGAAGAGACTTAGCAGTTGGCAGGAAAAAAGACAGAAGCGCAAGGAGAGAGCCAACTTTGTAACAGCCCCAACAACCAATTTTATTTGCAGCGCCTGTGGAAGAATCTGTCACTCTAGAATTGGCCTTTATAGCCACTCCAGGCGCAGCTCCACAAACCACTGACCACCTCTAGGCGCTTACCCATTGTCTCTCGAGACAAGGAGGCCAAAGAAGAAGTCATAACACATAATTGAGGGCTCGCCTGGGATAACCCAAAGTCGATGAAGTGCAATTATAAGGGGGGTAATAGTAGTTGAAAAGGGGGAAAAGAAAAATGCCAGGTTTCTTGTACATTAGAGTAAAGCTTACACTACTGGAATGGCTAATTTTGATCCAATTGCATTTGTTCAGCAGCCTGGAATAGATAATGATTCTTAAAAGGCATTGTTCATTAGTGAGCTGTTAAGTGTGGTGGAGCATTTGAAGCTACATATTAGATCAATAGCTAGGAGACCGGAAATTCAGGGACTCGTGGCCAGACAGCTGAAGATTGAAGTGAAAGAGCTAGAGGGACGAGTGGAGTCAGCAGAAGACACTAACACTAGCACAGATTCAGTTAATCATGAAGTTAGGACTAGAATTTTAAGACGGAGGAAGGGAGCGAGAAAAAGAAAGGAAAAAGGAAAAAAAAGAGAGGAAAGGGAAAAAGAGCATTTCAACGGGAGCAAGCAGAGCAGCAGGAGTGAGAAAGGGCACAAGAAAGAGAGGAAAGGGAATTCCAGGTTAGAAGGCTGGAACTAGAAAAAAAGGATGCCCTTGACCCCGATGAAAATTCGAGTGGGGAAAGACCTGACTCCAACCCTGGACCCAGTGGAGAGCTATTTAAATTTGTGCAAGCCCTAAGTTTGCGGAAAGGGACGTGGAGGCAATTTTCATTTCTTTGGAAAAGCTAGCTAAACAGATGAGGTGACCAAAAGAAAACTGGATGCAGCTCATGCAAAGCAGGTTTATGGGCAGAGCTCATGAACTTTATGCTATGCTTTCTGAAGAGGCTTCTGCAGTTTGAGATGGCAAAAAAGGCCATTCTCGCTGCTTATGAGTTGGTCCCTGAAGCTTACAGGCATAAATTTCAGAACCTCTGGAAACAGCCTGGGCAGACTTGTGTAGAATTTGAGAGGGTAAAGCAAATTAACTTTGATCGTTGGATACCGGCACTGAAGGTAGAGGCCACATATGAGACCCTTGGGGAACTAATTCTCCTGGAAGAATTTAAAAATTCGCTCCCTCCATTAGTAAGAACCCTAATGGAGAACGAGAAGGTTTCAACAGCCAGACAGGCAGCTGAGATCGCTGATGATTACCAGCTTGTTTACAAGCCCAAATTCTTTGTCCGTCACCCTCAGTAGCCCAAGAAGGATAGAAGGTGGGAGGGGGAAAGGAAGGCCTGAATTTCTGTTACACATCCTGCTTGGCAATTGAAATGCTTCACCTGAATGACATCCTTCGTGCTGCTGAGCATCTCAAGATGGAGGAAGTTATTAGCCTGTGTAAACAGATTCAGCTTGAAATGGAAATTAAGAAAGAAAACTGTGATGACAGGTCAAATAATTTAGCTAGCAAAGCCCATTTTTGTACTTCAAATAAACTTGTCGACCAGCAAAGTTGCAAATAAAAAGACCTTTGACTGGGGACAAGGGACAGCTGGAAACGCCCTGGATCATTTCCTCAGGCCTGAAAGGAAGGTGCTGAGGGCGGGTGAGGTCCAAAAGCCTAAGTACTTCCATTGCCACAGTATGAATTTCATGGGCTATCCTTAATATTTCCCGCCGATACTAGGGCGGTACCACTATCTGGTGAACAACCGTCCATTCTTTGTCCGTAGATCTGTGAGGAGGTAAACCAATGGGACTTATTGGGGTATACAAGGCCACTGCAGAGAAAGGGGCCCTGATCGAGAGTATGACAGACCACGTATCTCTGACTGCAGCTGTAAGGTCAAGTACAAAAACCGCTGTGAATGCAGGGGACGTGAGCAAGATACCTGACAGCTACAGGAAATTCTTGTCAAAAGGAAAAGTAACTCCCTATCCCTCAAGTGAGGCAGGTAAACCTGTAGTTATGCTTAGGGATACGGGAGTCACGCAAACACTTTTGCTGGGGAAAGACTTGGCTTTTCCACCAGAGAGCACATTGAATGCCAAGGTTTTAGTGAATGATATCGGCAGGGAGTATATACCTGTATCTTTGTATCGGGTGCACCTGGATTGTGACCTGATGTCTGCAACGGTAACTGTTGGAGTTGTCCATGTTTTGCATGTAAACAGAGTTGACCTACTCTTGGGAATGATTTGGCCTGAGCAAAGGTAGTAGTCATGGAAAGACTAAGTGAAGTCAAGGAGACAGCAGTTGCAGGAAAAGGTTCCAGGAATGACCCGAGTAATGGCTAAAGAAGTTTCATGGTCAGAGGTAAAATTAGCACTTCGTCTATCTGAAACTTACTTTGAGGACTTGGATAATCCGAAGGAAATGTTCAGTAAGTCTTCTCTGAACAAGACTCAGCAAGTCGATCCAGAGGTAAATAAAGTGACGCAATTGGCTCTAACTGAAGCTGAGGCAAAGGGAGTTCCAGAAGGCTACAATATTAAAAACGGGATTCTGATGAGGAAGTGGAGACCTCCTCACAGATCTGCGGACAAAGAATGGGCAATTGTTCACCAGATAGTGGTACCACCCAAGTATCGACAGGAAATGTTAAGGATAGCCCATGAAATTCATATGGTGGGAAGTGGGGATCTGGAAGACCCAATCACGTATGAGTCAACATTTTTACTGGCCAGGTCTTTTCAAGAACATGGTGCAGTTTTGCAAAACGTGTCATACATGCCAGGTTGTGGGAAAACTGCAACTTTCCATAAAACCAGCACCTGTAATTCCCACCAGTTTTGGGGAGCAATTCAGTAGGGTGTTGGTAGACTGTGTGGGGCCTTTACCAAAAACAAAAACGGGGCACCAATATTTACTCTCTATTAGGGATGTGGCTACTCGGTTCCCAGAGGCCATTCCCTTGAGAACAATTTCTGCTAAGGTAGTGGTGGAGAAGGTAACTCTGATCTTCACTCAATATGAATTACTGATTGAGATCCAGTCAGAACATGGTTCCAATTTTATGTCTAAACTTTTTCAGAAAGTTATGAGTAATCTGGGGTAACACAGTTGAAGTCCTCAGCATACCACCCACAGACACAACGGGCTTTAGAAAGGTACCATCAGACTCTCAAAACAATGATCAGGGCTTACTGTCATGAATATCCCCATAATTGGGACAAAGGGCTGGAATTTCTTTTGTTTACCACCAGGAGTTCACCTAATTAGTCTACTGGTTTTAGTCCTTTTGAATTGGTTTATGGACATGAGATAAGAGGTCCTCTGAAACTAATCAAAAGAGAGGTTTTTTAGAACAGAGGCACAAATCTCTGTTAGATTATGTATCTATGTTCCGGGAGCAGCTCACAACTGCCTACAAAGTTTCTCAGGAACACCTTAAAAGCTACCCAGACAAGCATGCCAAGACCCGAACATTTCAACCAAGGAATGATGTGCTAATATTACTGCCTTTACAGGGTGAACCGCTAAAAGCATGGTTCAGTGGTCCGTATAGCGTATTCAAAAGAATTAGTAAATTATTTGATGACACCCCAGATTTCTGGATAAAGAATTGACTGTGTCACATCAATATGTCGAAACAAAATCACTGCCAGGAGGGGGATAAGCAAGCACAGGTATGTCAGCAAGTAAGGACAGTGAAGGACGAAAGATATAGTGAGGATGAGGCAGAAGGAGGCCCAGACAATTCCTGAAGTGAAACTTCTACTATCCAGTTAGCTAAAACTGAATTGTTAGGGAGATTAGACACTATGCTTTCACAATCATGTTAGTGCCTAAGCCTGACTATTCAACTAGATTTTGCATAGACTACAGAAAGGTTAATGCAGTAACAAAGGCAGACTCCTACCCAATTCCTTGCTTGGAAGACTGTGTTAACAGAGTGGGCAGTGCCACGTTTATTAGCAAAATAGATTTGTTAAAGGGATACCGGCAGGTTCCTTTAACACTCCGAGCTAAAGAAATATCAGCCTTTGTCACACCAGACGGTCTTTTCCAATGCCGAGTGATGCCATTTGGGCTTAAAAAAAAATTCCCCAGCATCTTTCCAGAGACTAATGAACCAAGTGGTCGCCAGGGTTCCTAACTGTATGGTTTACCTTAATGATGTGCTGGTGTACAGTGACACTTGGAAGGACTACTTGGAACAACTAAAAGCTCTATTTAGAAAATTACAGTCAGCTGATTTGGTGATAAACCTTGCCAAAAGTGAATTTGCAGAAGCGTGGGTAAGCTACCCAGGGCAAGGACAAGTGTTGCCAAGAACAGCAAAAGTACAAGCATTGGTGGAGTTCCCTGCCCCTAAGACTAGACGAGAAATCATGAGGTTTTTGGGGATGTGTGGTTTCTACTGTAAGTTTGTACCAAATGTTAACATATTGCTGTTCCACTGACACATTTGCTACAAAGGAAAGCCACGGCAGTGTGGTCAGGAGAGTGCCAAGCATCTTTTGAGAGGCTGAAAGCAATTTTGATCAATGAATCAGTATTGGCTGCCCCAAATTTCACCTAAGCCCTTCAAGGAAGGAATTGATGCTAGTGACCTGGGGATTGGTGCAGTCCTGTTAGAAGCTGATGAATCGGACATAGTGGGGTACTTTTCCAAAAAGCTAAATTGACACCAAGAAAAATACTCCACAGTGGAAAAAGAAACCCTGGGCTTACTATTAGCTCTTGAACATTTTGAAGTGTATGTCTGCCACTGTTAGAGAGACACTGATATATGCTGATTATAACCCCCTAGCCTTTGTGGAAAAATTCAAAGCCAGAATGCCAGACTATTTTGATGGAGTTTACTATTGCAGCCCTTTCACTTAAAGATTATCCATAATGCAGGGGAAAACAATGTAATTTCTGATGATTTGTCTAGAATTTAACTTCGCTGTGAGTTATCTGAGTACAAAGATGGTACAGGGCATAGCTGTATTAGTTACAGGTAAAGAGTGAATAAGAATGTGTGTCAATGTATTTTAATATTTTTTCTTTTTTTTTTTGTCTGCACTTCATAATGAAAGACACTTAAGGGAGGGAGAGAGAAAACAGGGTGTTACAGACCTGTTAGCCTTACATCAGTCGTTGGGAAAATGCTGGAATCTATTCTAAAGGAAGTGATAAATGGGGACATTTGGATAATAAAAATCTGATTGGGCAGAGTCGCCATGGATTTATGAATGGGAAATCATGTTTGACAAACCTGTTGGAGTTTTTTGAGGATGTTACGAACAGAATTATGAAGAGAGACTGGATAGGCTAGGGTTGTTTTCCTTAGAGCAGAGCAGGCTGAGAGGGGACCTAATTGAAGTATACAAAATTGATAGGATAAATAGGAAGAAACTTTTTCCCTTCGCGGCGGGCTCAGTAACCAGGGGGCATAGATTTAAGGTAAGGAGCAGGAGGTTTAGAGGGGATTTGAAGAAAAATTTTCCCCCAGAGGGTGGTTGGAATCTGGAACACAGTGCCTGAAGGGGTGGTAGAGGCAGGAAGCCTCACAACATTTAAGAAGTATTAGATGAGCACTTGAAACGTCATAGCATACAAGGCTACAGGCCAAGTGCGGGAAAATGGGGTTAGATTGATTGGGTGCTTGATGGTCAATACAGAAGCGTTGGGCCGAGGGGCCTATTTCTGTGCTGTATATCTCTGACTCTAGAACTGATAAAGGGGAGTAGGTGGACGTGGTATACTTGGATTTTCAAAAGGCCTTTGATAAAGTGCCCCACAGGAGGTTGGTTAGCAAATTTAAGCACGTGGCATAGGAGGTAATAAACTGGCATAGATTAAGGATTGGTTAACAGGCAGAAAACAGAGAGTAGGAATGACCAGGTCATTTTCGCGTTGGCAGGCTGTGACTAGTGGGGGACCACAGGGATCAGTGCTTGGGCCCCAGCTGTTCACAACATATATCAATGATTTGGCTGTGGGGACCAAATGTATTTCCAAGTTTGCACATAACACAAAACAACTAGGTGGGAATGTGTATTGAGGAAGATGCAAAGCAGCCTCAAGGGGATTTGGAAAGACTTAGTGAGTGGGCAAGAACATGGCAGATGGGATATAATGTGGAAAAATGTGATGTTATCCACCTTGGTAGGAGGAACAGATGTGCAGAGTGTTTCTTAAATGGTAAGAGATTAGAAAGTGGAGATTAGAAAGGAACCTGGGTGTCCTTGTCAATAAGTCACTGAAAGCTCACATGCAAGTGCAGCAAGCAATTAACCAGGCTAATGGTATGTTAGCCTTTATCGCAAGAGGATTTAAGTACAGGAGTAGTGAAGTCGTGCTTCAATTGTATAAAACCTTGGTTAGACTGCACCTGGAGTACTATGTGTAGTTTTGTTTTAGTTTTAGAGATACAGCACTGAAACAGGCCCTTCGGCCCACCGAGTCTGTGCCGACCATCAACCACCCATTTTACACTAATTCCACATTACTACCACATCCCCACCTGTCTCTATATCTCCCTACCACCTACCTATACTAGGGGCAATTTATAAAGGCCAATTAACCTATCAACCAGCAAGTATTTGGCATGTGGGAGGAAACCAGAGCACCCGGAGGAAACCCACGCAGACACAGGGAGAACTTGCAAACTCCACACAGGCAGTACCCAGAATTGAACCCGGGTCGCTGGAGCTGTGAGGCTGTGGTGCTAACCACTGCGCCACTTTAGGAAGGATGTTATTGCCATAGAGGGAATGCAGCGAAAGTTCACCAGACTTGTTCCCGGGATGGCATGACTGTCCTATGAAGAGAGATTGGGAAACTGGGCCTGTATTCTCTAGAGTTTCGAAGAATGAGAGGTGATCTCATTGAAACCTACAAAATACTTAAAGGGATAAATGTATGTTGTGACCCATGGGTAAGTGGAACTAGAGAAAGAACGTGCATTTTTCCAACTTCGATCGTAACACTCACTTAAGTTCCTATGTTCGTATTTTAATCCCCCCTCTGCTCCCTCATTTTCCCACTCTTTTCACCTCTCTCTCTCTCTCTCTCTCTCTTTTCCCCCCACCCCCCACTTGGCCCACTGCTCCTCCCTTTCCATCTACTTTTTTCTCTTTCCCTCCCCTGCGCGCCCCCCCACCACCCACCCTTACTGCTACCTTCTCCCCGAGTCCCTTCTCTTCCTCAGGGTGTAATTACAGAATGACAATTTTACATGCACATTTATAATTGTGGATGCAGGAATTTATAACAGAAACATAACAGTATGGGGCAGAAACTTGCATTTATATCACGCCTTTCACAACCACCCGATGTCTAATAGTGCTTTACAGCCAGTGAAGTACTTTTAACGTGTTATAGCAAACACGGCAGCCAATTTGCACACAGCAAGCCCTGCAAACAGCAATATGATAATGACTAGATAATCTTTTTTTGTGATGTTGATTGAGAAATGTTTATTGGCCAGGACACCAGGAAGAACTCCCCTGCTCTTTTTTAATATAGTGCCATTGGATCTTTTACATTCACAGACAGGGCCTCGGTCTTTCCAAATGATGGCACCTCCAACAGTGCAGAACTCCCTCAGTACTGCACTGCAGTGTCAACCTTGATTTTTGTGCTCAAGTCTTGAAGTGAAATTTGAACTCGCAACCTTCTGATTTCGAATGTTACCAACTGAGCCACAGCTGACACGAGGGCAGAATATTTGAATTTAAGATGGCAGATTGAATTGCATCTGCATGCCCCTTTAGTGATTCACTGACATCTGATCCCACCTCACCCGAAGATGACACAAAGACACACCATGTATAAAGCCATGGGAAATCAACTAGTATTTACAACAATGAGCGAATTTATTATTGCCCTCAATATCAAGCCAGCAAAGGCAGTCCTGCACTAACCTTAGACATAAAATTGATTCTTGTTACACCGTTTCTAGTGGTGAGCTGCGGCCACAAATCTCTTGAATAGCTTAGAACCCTGTTGGTCTCAGCCTGACTGCTGCCTGGACTTCTCTCAACCACATTAACTCAGCAACCATTCATAGTTTCAGTTATGTAAGATGTTTGTCCCAGCTGCCCTGAGTGATCACTGCAGGGAAAACACCTTGCACAGCAACTGGGGAAAAGATACCAATGCCGTTGCATTCAGCAGGTATCAGTATATGAAAGACGCTTTGTATGAACAGCAACAAACCACAGATACATTAGTGTCCTTGGCATACCAGACAGTTATGTCATTTGTTGTAGCTTGAAAAAAAATGTTAGCAATAATACTTTAACTTATGTGTGCTTACTAGCAAGATACAATCCAAATAGATAAATAATTTACCATACACAATTGTTGTGACACCTGGCATCCATGTTTGTACACCTCTCCATCTGTACCTGGGCCATCTCACCTGTTATGACCACAGGTGAAGCTAGAAATTGTGAAAGTACATCCACCTGCCAATTGTTCAGGTGTGCAGTTGAGATGAAGGTGGAGATTGCTGTGTTGCCTGCATCTGGGGGAGGAAATTCATGGCAGACTCCTTGCCCAAAGTGACATGGTTTCCCACTACCTGGTATTTTCTAATTGGGATGTGTTTGTATTGCAGTGGTCTTGCACTCGAGGCGCTTGTGGGCCTCATTAAGGAGAGTGGAAAAAATGCAAATGAGTAGAATTCTCCATTCCCCTGCTGTCTCCACCCCACCCAACACTTTCCCCCCCACCAGCCCAGCCCCCACCAAGCACCTTGCATTTTCTGTCATATGCTTGAGAAATCTCATCACTAAAGGTGCATTTACAAACTCCCCTTCTGATTCTCAAAGAAAGCACCAAGCTTGGGAAATTAAACTGTGGTAAAGTGTACCATATTTGTGTTCTAAAGCCTGCAGATTGTAGGAGGAAGGGCAGAATTTGGAGATGCATGGATGAGGTAAAACGCGAGGTGGCGGTCAGCATTGATTTCAGTCTATTAACTTAGTGCCTACGCTTCACATGAACTGAGGTGAAGGGGTTTCTTCTATCTGCTTCCAAGGCATTTTTTATTTTAAAATGAAACATCCAGAGAAGTATGATCAAAGATAAAGTAAAGCTAACTTAGGATAACAAACGGGTTTCAAATCTGACAGATGGGAAGGAAGAAAGTAACTGGCTTGACCGCACACAACAATTCAAAATAGACTTAAATTGAGTTGGAAAGGACAGCTTTATATATTCTTGAATTATGATTAGAGAGCGACCATTAGCATCAGTCTCCTTGGATCAGCAAGCTATAGTTCTTTATTTTTAATTTTCTAATTTATTTTGAGTGTCTACTTGGGGAAAATTAACCAGGCGTTGTAAAGACTGAAAACAATTTTAGTTGAATGATCATTTTGCTGATCAAATAACTAGGTTGCTGAAGTACGCAGGTTTCATTACTATAATCTTTATTTGTGTTAGATTTGGCTCCCTTGGTACCGTTATACATTTTAAATGAAGATAAAACTTTAACTAAAATGAGGTGCAGAAAGCTTGAGAAATCTTGTAATATCTTGGGTTTAAAAAAAAGAAAAATCAGATCTCAAATAAAAATAGAAAATGCAGGAAATATAACTGAAGACCGACATTTTTGTAAGGTTGCAAAGATGTTAACAAAAGGGAAGAGGAGGGAAGAAAATCAACAGATACATCAGAGAGGCAAGTGATGAGTTAAATGTACCAGTTTGCCAGTCTGTTAATTTTCACCCTCCCCTATATATACATTTTTTCACAACCTTATTAAATTGCTTGTTCATCTTTGTCTTCAGTTTTGCTGACGAGTTACACATGTCAAATAATAGACTGTTTTCTTTTTGCAGATGCTGGCTCATCTTTATATTTCCAGGATTTTGTTTTTACTACAATATCATGTATGCCTAACATAGATGTAATATTTTATGATTTATAATTATTCTATCATTAAGATGTTGTGTTCTTCTCCTTTGTGTCACTTTTAGAGCCTTGTTTGACTATGACAAGACCAAAGACAGCGGTCTCCCAAGCCAAGGCCTTAATTTCAGTTTTGGTGACATCCTGCATGTGATCAATGCATCGGATGATGAGTGGTGGCAGGCTCGACAGGTAACGCCGGACGGCGAGAGTGAAGAAATCGGAGTCATCCCAAGCAAACGGAGGTGGTGACCTTGTCTCAAATTGGAATTTTGACATTTGGGTAGAATGTTTCTTTTTAAATGCAGTGTGCTCCTTAATGCAAAAAGATTGCAATAACATTTCGCCATTAAAATCAAATAATTTTTTTTTGGCAGCTTAAAAAGCAAATACAGTACACTATTCCCATTTTGATTAGTGGAAATAGTTTTGTGAATGATGTGAGAAAGGAAAGAGGCGAGCATTTTGAAAGCTGGAAGAGTACTTTGACTTCAAAGTGGTGAATTTATCTTGTGTGAGGGTGCACTGGTGGTCCAACCTGTAGGTGCTAATGTGCTGTGCAGCGGAGGGCTAAAATGGGTTTTATTGCCCTCAATCTTCCCAGTATTTCTTTACCTTAAAAAGATGTTGATCCTAGTTTCGCACTTGTTTTAATTGTTAATCTCAATATCTTCCACAATGGCATGTAAAAATTTGACACATATAAATGCTGCAAATGAACTTTATTACTGAAATTGAGCAGTTAACGTGGTGAAATAATCTAGACGTGAGCATAATTGAGTAGCTGTCCTAAACAATTTGTTTTAGAATTCACTTTGAAACTTTATGATGTCAAATGGTTGACATCGCATGATGTTACCAAACTGACGTCAATATGATCAGTGCCATTACCTCCTGTAGCTGTGAGTCCAAAGTTGGGTACTGCCCAAATCTAATAAGATTAAAGGAAATTAGCTTTTCTCTGAGGTCATATTCCTGGTTGTTTCAGCTTGTGTATAATGACATTGATTGTTCTTGTGGGAAGATGTAGGTAGAACAATGGTCCAACATGACCATTGCTAGCATTCTCTGCCATGAAGTGAGTTCACATTTTCCTATATCATGAATATTCAAACTTGTTCACAATTAGGGAAGAAAATGTTAGAAACGGTGACTACTCTCATGCACCTCCTAACATCCAATCAGAAATGATGAAAAATAACTAAAAGTAAATGAGTTGGAAAGACTCAGATTTTTATCTATTAATTTAAAATAGCCAAGTTTGCATTAGTTAAGGTGCATTAGATGTTTATAGCTTGAGAATACATGTATAAAGTAAAAGCAACAAAAGGGCTCCCTACATATCTAATTTGTTATCATTTTCTGTCTCATATTTACCAGCTATGGTATTCTGATTGTGGAAAATTATGCTGGCTATTGGAGAGACTGGTAATCGTAAGGGGCTATTTAATAAACACATTGGAAATCTGAAATAAAATTGCAATGTTTAAATACACAGTAGACTCTTCATATCTAGAAAGAAAAGACAGGTTAGTATTTCAGGTGTAGCCCCTTCATCAAAACTGAGAAATGATAAATGCACCTGACACTATGTGGATGCAAGAGAGAACATATGCCAGTTAGAGTTTGTGAAATTTAATTATATGATGGGAAACTGTACAGTTGATATTTCCAGATGTTAAAACATAGACAACTTACTCCTTTATTGCCTTAACAGGGGGCAAGGTTTCCTCCAACACCATATTCAAATGGTTGCTTGCCATGGAAACACTATAGCACAGAAGGAGGTCATTCAGCCCATCAAGTCCATGTCGACTCTCTGTTGAGCAATCTCATCAGTCTGATTCCCCCGCTGTATCCCCGTAGCCCTGTAAATTTATTTCCCTCAAGTGTCCATCCAATTTCCTTTTGAAATCATTCATCGTCTCGCCTCCAGCTTCCTCTCAGGCAGCAAGTTTCAGGTTGTTACTGCTCACAACATAAAAAAGTTCATCCTCACATCCTCCTGTATCTCTTGTCCAAAACCTTAAATCTGGGTTCCCTAATCCTTGAACTATCAGCACCACTTCTTGGATATTATGGAAAGCACCAGATTTATGTAAAACCATAATTATTATCCTGTTTTTAATTAGTGTAACACAAGTTAATGAAATCAGCATTTGTAGTGAACTCAGCAGATTTAATTTCCATTTGTTAAGTGTAGAACATAGGTCAGCACAAGCTAGTAACGTAATCAGTTGTCATTCTTGAAGTGGGTGACAGTAATTTCTTGTTTGCACTTTCTTGATGCATATTTATGAGGCAACGTAGTTTCAAAACCTGCCTTCTGCTGATCTAGTGTTTGTGGGCACAGGCTCACTTTGAATTCAGTGAATCCAGTTAGAACACTATGGTTGCAAGAGATGCTTAGTAAGTTGAAGCTTAGAGGGATTTGGTGGCACAACATTGTAAGAGATGTATTTCTGGCCTTGTGTTCAAATCCATCAGATAGGGTGTGGATGAACAGTTCCCTCCTCTTAACAGTAGATTTATTGGTATGTGGAAACTTTCCAGTAGCTCCAATGTAAAAGCGTTTCTTCATCTTTAATAACATTTGTAATGCAGCATTCCAGTCCTGTGGTCAGTTTGCAATTGGGATCAGAGTGAGAGCAATCTATTCATCAGTGCATCCTGCTAGTACAATGTCCTCAAACTTTACTTCTTGCATACCCCCTTCCAGATCTATCAGCCGTCCATGTGTCCCTACCAGCATGCAGGTTTAATAATTAACTCCTTTAATGTCCAACTATTGTACAAAATGTGCAAATTATAATACAGCTCAAGCAATGTCTTAATAGTACTACTCACCATTAATTTGACAGATGAGCTTGTTTGTTCAAGCACAGGTACATAATGTTTGGAGTGATAGTTTGAGTCGTAAGTTGCCTACACAAAGGCTTTGACGATACTTGGATTTCATTCCAGTGAGTGAAAATCCTCTCATGTAGGTAAGTAGTAGCTAATGGGATCAAAAGTTGACAGACCTGTTTGACAATTTGGGGAACTGCTTGCATTGGGACCCAAAATTCAGCCACTGCTTTTGTTCGAACTTGACCTTGAATCTGCTGTTAGTTAAGATGTCCAGGAGCTTCTCTTTTATTGGCAAGTCTTGCGGCATGGGTATTGCAGAAAAAAATTGTAAAAGTTTGTTGCGGACCCAGCTGTTTGTGTTTCATTCGCTGCAGGGCAGACCTCTCCTGCCTGTTTCACATGAAATCTAGGTTGACAGACTCGGCCGTTTAAGCTAAATCTGCTATTAATAATTAAGTCACCACTCTAATTTTACCCATTCCATCCTATTTGACATTTCCCAGAAAGATTTTCAGATACTGCAAATTTCAACTAGATGGACCATTTTTTTCCCCAGAAGCAAACTTTTTTTAAATTCAGTCCTGGGATTTGGGTGTCCCTAGCTAGCACATCATTTATTGCCCATCCCGAATTGCCCTCGAGAAGGTTGTGGTCAGCTGCCTTCTTGAACCGCTGCAGTCCATGTGGTGTAGGTACACCCACAGTGCTGTAAGGAAGGGAGTTCCAGGATTTTGACCCAGTGACAGTGAAGGAACAGTGATATAGTTCTAACTCAGGATGGTGTGTGGCTTGGGGAACTTGCAGGTGGTGGTGTTCCTATGCATTTGCTGCCCTTGTCCTTCTAGGTGGTGGAGGTCGTGGGTTAGGAAGGTGCTATCTAAGGAGCCTTGGTGCATTGCTGCAGTGCATCTTGTAGATGGTACACACTGCTGCCACTGTGCGTTGGTAGAGGGAGCGAATGTTTATAGATGGGGTGCCAATCAAGCGGGCTGCTTTGACCTGGATGGTGTTGAGCTTTGAGTGTTGTTGAAGCTGCCCATACAGGCAAGTGGAGAGTATTCCATCACACTCCTGACCTGTGCCTTGTATATGGTGGACAGGCTTTGGGGAGTCAGGAGGTAAGTTACTCGCCGCAGGATTCCTAGCCTCTGACCTGCTCTTGTAGCTATTCCATAGATTCATAGAGTTATACAGCACAGAAACAGGCCCTTCAGCCCACCGTGTCTGCGCCAGCTGTCAAGCCTAACTATTCTAATCCCATGTTCCAGCACTTGGCCCATAGCCTTGTATGCTATGGCCCTTCATGTGCTCATCTAAATACTTCTTAAATGTTGTGAGGGTTCCTGCCTCTGCCACCCCTTCAGGCAGTGTGGACCAGATTCCAAACACCCTCCTGGGTGAAATTTTTTTTCCTCAAATCCCCTCTAAATCTCCTGCCCCTTACCTTAAATCAGTGCCCCCGGTTATTGACACCTCTGCTAAGGGAAATAGTTTCTTCCTAACTACCCTATCTATGTCCCTCATAATTTTGTACACTTCAATCATGTCCCCCTTCAGCCTTCTCTGCTCTGAGGCAATCAACCCTGGCCTACCCAGTCTTTCTTCATAGCTGAAATGCTCCAACCCAAGTAAATATCATGGTGAATCTCCTCTGCACCCTCTCCAGTGCAATCACATCCTTCCTATAGTGTGGCAACCAGAACTGTACACAATACTCCAACTGTGGCCTAACTAGTGTTTTATACAGTTCCAGTTTCTGGTCAATGGTAACCCCCAGGATGTTGATATTGGCAGATTCATTGTAATGCCATTGAATGTCAAGGGGAGATGGTTAGATATTCTCTTGTTGGAGATGATCATTGCCTGACACTTGTGTGGCGCGAATGTTACTTGCCACTTATCAACCCAAGCTTAGATATTGTCCAGGTCTTGCTGCATTTCTACACGGACTGCTTCGGTATCTGAGGAGTTGCGAATGGTGCTGAACATTGTGCAATTGTCAGCGAACATCCTCACTTATCTTATGATTGAAGGAAGGTCATTGATGAAGCAGCTGAAGATGGTTGGGCTGAAAACACTACTCTGAGGAACTCCTGCAGTGATGTCCTGGGAGCTAAGATGATAGACCTCCAACAACCACATCCATCTTCCTTTGTGCCAGGTACGACTCCACCCAGCCCAGCGGAGAGTTTTTCCCCTGATTCCCATTAACTCCAGTTTTGCTAGGGTTCCTTGATGCCATACTCTGTCAAATGCTGCCTTGATGTCAAGGGCAGTCACTCTCGCCTCACTTCACCTCTTTTGTCCATGTTTGAACCAAGGCTGTAATGAGGTCAGGAGCTGAGTGGTCCTGGCGGAACCCAAACTGAGTGACAGTGAGCAGGTTATTGCTAAGCAGGTGCTGCTTGATAGCACTGTCGGCGACACCTTCCATCACTTTACTGTTGACAGGCCATACCTGGCCAATTTTCTGCATTGCTGGGTAGCTGCCATTGTTGTAGCTGTACTGGAACAGCTTGGGGCACGCCAAGTTCTGGAGCACAGGAATGTGCCGGATTGTTGTCAGGGCCCATAGCCTTTGCAGTATCCAGTGCCTTCAGTTGTTTCTTATTACGTGGAGTGAATCGAATTGGCTGAAGGTCATTTAGAGGTATGGTCATCATTAGACTAGCTTTTTTTTAAATTCCAGATTTATTAATTGAATTCATATTCCACCTTTGGCCTTGGTGGGATTCGAGCCCATGTCCCCCAGAGCAATACCCTGGGTCTCCGGGTTACTAGTCCAGTGACAATACCACTATACCACCACCTCCCCGCTGGTTTTAGTAAATGGAGTTTGCAACACTGGGTGTCATTTGGTCTTGTAACCACTGTTCTAATTGTTACAATAAGTGTATAAACACTGAGCCAGACTAAAAGTATTAATTACAATTGATGGTTTAAACAAGTACTTTCAATTTAAATCAAGCATTACATCAAACATCCAAATATTTAACATCCAAATTAATTAATTAAATAGAATAGAGATGGCTGCGATGTGTTGCAGCTGTAATATGTGGGAGCTGGTGGATGCCGGTGCGATCCACGGTGACCACATCTGCTTGAAGACCTTCGGCTCAGAGTTGATGATCTGGAGTCCGAGCTGCGAACACTGTGACACATCAGGGAGGGGAAGAGTTGCCTGGACACTGTTTCAGGAGACAGTAGCACCCCTTAGATTAATTACATCAAATTTGGACCGTGGTGAGGGACAGGAGGGTGTGACTGTGAGTGAGGCAGGTATGGGGATCCAGAATTTAGCTTTGGAGGAGCCTCAGGCAGTGCCCTTATCCAATAGGTACGAGGTTCTTGCTCTCAGTGTGGACGAGGCACAGGCTGCGGGGAAGATGAGCGAACTGACCACAGCATCATGGTTCAGAGCGCCATTCAAGTGGGGGGAGAAAATAGAAATATAGTAGTAATAGGGGCTAGCATAGTTAGGGGAATAGATACTGTTCTCTGCAGCAAAGACAGGGAGTCCCGAAGGCTGTGTTGCCTACCAGGTGCCAAGGTTAAGGACATTCCTTCCGGGCTGGAGAGCAACTTGGAGTGGGAGGGAAATGATCCTGTTGTTGTGGTCCGCAAAGGTACCAACAACATAGGTAGGACTAGGAAAGAGGTTCTGCTGAGGGACTATGAGCAGCTTGGGGCTAAATTAAAAAGCAGAACCTCAAAGGTGGTAATCTCCAGATTACTGCCTGAGCCACATGCAAATTGGCGTAGGGTAAATAAGGTCCTCAGTACCTTGCTCTATGGCAGCGAGGCCTGGACAACGTATGTCAGCCAAGAGCGACGTCTCAATTCATTCCATCTTCGCTGCCTCCGGAGAATACTTGGCATCAGATGGCAGGACCGTATCTCCAACACAGAAGTCCTCGAGGCGGCCAACATCCCCAGCTTATACACACTACTGAGTCAGCGACGCTTGAGATGGCTTGGTCATGTGAGCCGCATGGAAGATGGCAGGATCCCCAAAGACACATTGTACAGCGAGCTCGCCACTGGTATCAGACCCACCGGCCGTCCATGTCTCTGCTTTAAAGACGTCTGCAAACGCGACATGAAATCCTGCGACATTGATCACAAGTCGTGGGAGTCAGTTGCCAGCGTTCGCCAGAGGGGCTAAAGGCGGGGCTAAAGTGTGGCGAGTCGAAGAGACTTAGTAGTTGGCAGGAAAAAAGACAGAGGCGCAAGGAGAGAGCCAACTGTGTAACAGCCCCGACAAACAACTTTTTCTGCAGCACCTGTGGAAGAGCCGGTCACTCTAGAATTGGCCTTTATAGCCACTCCAGGCGCTGCTCCACACACCACTGAGCACCTCCAGGCACTTACCCATTGTCTCTCGAGATAAGGAGACCAAAGAAGAAATAAGATTAGAGAGGGAAACGCGTGGCTCAAAGATTGGTGTGGAAGAAATGGGTTCTGATTCACAGGACACTGGCACCAGTACTGGGGAAGGCGAGAGTTGTTCCATTGGGACGGGCTTCATTTGAACCATCCTGGGACCAGTGTCCTGGTGAACTTTATAACTAAGGTTGTAGATAGGGCATTAAACTAATTAATTGGGGGGAGGGTTCCTCAAAAAGAAACGAGAGCAGAGATGCAGCGTAGTGAAGAGCCGAACAGTAATTAAAGTGTGACAGGAAGGGACAGAAAATATAAGCAGGAAAGTGCAGCAGAAATTAGAACCAGAATGAGTAATAATGGTTAAAAAGTCGAAGCTTAAGGCTCTTTATCTGAATGCACGCAGCATTTGTAACTAGATAGATGAGTTGACGGCACAAATAGAAATGAATGAATATGACTTGATAGCTATTACAGAGACATGGCTGCAGGGTGACCAAGACTGGGAACGCAATATTCAAGGGTATTTGACGTTCCTGAAAAATAGGCAACAGGGAAAAGGAGGTGGGGTAGCTTTGTTAATAAAGGAAGGTATCAGTGCGGTGGTGAGTAATGATATAGGTGCAATAGATCGTGATGTGGAATCAGTTTGGGTGGAAATAAGGAATAGCAAGGGGGGGAAGTCACGGGTGGGAGTCGTCTGTAGGCCCCCAAAGAGTTGCCTCACTGCAGGACAAAGTATAAATTGGGCAATAATGGAAGCGTGTATGAAGGGCGCTACAATTGTCATGGGTGATTTTTAATCTGCATATTGACTGGACAAATCAGATTGGCAGAGGTAACCTGGGAGATGAATTTGTAGAGTGCATCAGGGATTGTTACTTAGAGCAATACGTTGCAGGACCTACCAGGGAACAGGATATTTTAGATCTAGTAATGTGTAATGAGGTAGGATTAATAAAAGATATTGTAGTTAAGGATCCTCTATGGGGTAGTGATCACAACATGGTAGAATTTCAAATTCAGTTTGAGGGCGAGCAACTCTGGTCTCAAACCAGTGTCCTCAACTGAAACAAGGGCAATTACGGAGGTATGAAGAAAGAGTTGTCTAAAGCGGGCTGGGAAAATAGACTAAGGGGACGGTCAGTGGATGAGCAGTGGCAGACATTTAAGCAGATATTTCATGACGCTCAGCAAAAATTTATCCCGGTCTAAGATAAGGACTCGATGAGAAGGATGAATCACCCGTGATTAACAGGCGGTCAAGGAGAGTATCCAATCAAAATCTAAGGCATACAAAGCGGCAAAAACTAGTGGTAGGCCTGAGGATTGGCAATTTTTTAGGAACCAACGGCAGATGACTGAAAAGCTAATAAAGAGGGAGAAAATTGATTATGAAAGTAAATAGGCAAGAAATATAAAAACAAACAGCAAGAGCTTCTACAGGTATATAAAAAGAGAGTAGCTAAAGTGAACATGGGACCCTTGGAGGGTGCGACTGGAGAATTGATAACAGGGAACAGGGAAATGGCAGATAATTTAAACCAATATTTTACATCAGTCTTCATGGTGGAGAACACTATAAACATCCCACAGATATCAGATAAGCAAGGAGCTAATGAGAGGAAAGATCTTGTTAAAGTCTCTATCACGAGGGACAAAATATTTGACAAACTAATGGGACTAAAGGCGGATAAGTCGCCAGGACCTGATGGCCTACATCCAAGGGTTTTAAAAAGTGGCTGCAGAGGTAGTGGAGGCATTGGTCGGAATATTCCAGAACTCACTGGATTCCGGGTGGGTCCCAGCGGATTGGGAAAACCGCTAATGTGACACCCCTGTTCAAGAAGGGAGGGAGACAAAAAGCAGGAAACTATAGGCCAGTCGGCCTAATATCGGTCGTTGGGAAAATGCTAGAGTCCATTATTATAGAAGAAATAGGACATTTAGAAAAGCTTAACACAATCAGAGTCAACTTGGTTTTGCGAAAGGGAAATCATGTTTGACAAATTTGCTAGAGTTCTTTGAGGATATAACAAGCAGAGTTGATTAAGGGGAACCGGTAGTTGTAGTGTATTTGGATTTCCAGAAGGCATTCGATAAGGTGCCACATAAAAGATTATTGCACAAGATAGGAGCTCATGGTATTGGGGGTAATGTATTAGCATGGATTGAGGATTGGTTAACTCACAGAAGACAGAGTAGGGATTAATGGGTCCTTTTCAGGTTGGAAAGACTTAACTAGTGGAGTGCCACAAGGATCAGTCCTCGAGCCTCAATTATTTACTATCTATATTAATGACTTGGAGGAGGGGGCAGAACGTAATGTATCCAAATTTGCTGATGACACAAAAATAGTTGGGAGGGCACGTGATGAGGACATAAGGAATCTGCAAGGGGATATAGATAGGTTGAGTGAGTGGGCAAAAACTTGGCAGATGGAGTTTAATGTAGGAAAGTGTGAGGTCATGCACTTTGATAGGAAGAATCAAAAGGCAGACTATTTAAATGGAGAGAGGGATCTGGGTGTTGTGCATGAAACATAAAGTTAGCATGCAGGTGCAGCAAGTAATTAAGAAGACAAATGGAATTTTGGTCTTTATTGCTAGGAGGTTGGAGTTTAAAAATGGGGAAGTCTTGTTACAACTGTACAGGGTGTTGGTGAGATTGCACCTGGAATACTGTGTACAGCTTTGGTCCCTGTATTTAAGAAAGGATATACTGTCATTGGAGGCAGTTCAAAAGAGATTCACTAGGCTGATTCCTGGGATGAAGGGGTTGACTTAACAAGAACGGCTAAACAGGTTAGGCCTTTATTCATTAGCGTTCAGAAGAATGAGGGGTGATCTTATTGAAATGTACAAGATTCTGAGGGGGCTTGACAGGGTAGATGTTGAGAAGATGTTTCCACTGGTGGGGGAATCTCAAACTAGGGGACATAGGGCGGTACAGTGGCGCAGTGGTTAGCACCACAGCCTGACAGCTCCAGCGACCCGGGTTCAATTCTGGGTACTGCCTGTGTGGAGTTTGCAAGTTCTCCCTGTGTCTGCGTGGGTTTTCGCCGGGTACTCTGGTTTCCTCCCACCACCAAAAGACTTGCAGGTTGATAGATAAATTGGCCATTATAAATTGCCCCTAGTATAGGTAGGTGGTAGGGGAATATAGGGACAGGTGGGGATGTGGTAGAAATATGGGATTAGTGTAGGATTAGTATAAATGGGTGGTTGTTGGTTGGCACAGACCCGGTGGGCAGAAGGGCCTGTTTCAGTGCTGTATCTCTAAATAAAATAAAATAGTTACAGAATAAGGGGACACTGATTTAAAACTGATATGCGAAGGAATTTCTTCTGAGTGTAGTGAATGTCTGGAATTTTCTCCCCCAGAGAGTTGTGGAGGCTAGATCACTGAAAGTATTTAAAGGGGAGGTAGATAGATTTTTGAAATATCGGGGAGTTGAGGATTATGAGGAGCTGCACAAAAGAGGAGTTGGGGTCTTGGGGCAGATCAGCCAGGATCTTATTGAATGGCCTACTCCTGCTCCTATTTCTTATGTTCTTTTGTATCTATAAAATGACCTCTTTTTGAGTGAACTTTTCTCTCCCTCCAGGTGCATTACTGTTAATGCAACTCATTGTACTTAACTTTTACCACATCTAAAAATAAGATTGCTTACACAATTACTTTGAATATTTTGTTTCCTCTAACATTTCACATCTTAATGCTGTTTCTTAGTCAAGTTGAGTTTCACAATTAAATTGGGATCAGTGCACACTTAATAAAAATCAACTTTACAGAGACTGGATCAGTCAGCCTGTGAAGTTGATGAAAATATGTTAGGATTTTCTCAAAATGACTGTTTTCAAAACAAAATAGATTGAATTCCTTCCATAAAACTAATATAAAAGTCAAAATGAGCACCATGAAAGATAGGCAAAAGGGCGCTCCAAAGGAGGAAAAATCCTGGGCCACAACAAGGGAAGATTTTTTTTTTTAAGTTGGATATAGTAACCCAAAGAATAGTGCAGCACATTTTCAAGCTGCCTGTACCACCTCCTGCAATTTCTAGTCAGTAGTGACCTGGGTAATATTCTGAATTACAAGTCTTTTAATTTTAAACCATCTTACCAAAGCAAATGGCAACTCCATTTACCAGAAAGTTTAAACCTGATCAAATGCAAACCCTGAAGCCCCATTTTTAACTGCCCACAGTGCCATCAATGCCAGGGACTGAGAGTCCACAGCTCCTAATTTAGTGAAAATCACAATAAGTTGCAGTGAAACGGGAGAAAATAAACAAGTTCTGCTTCCCCCATGGGCAAAAAGCAGAGAGCTTTCTCGTCAGTTTCACTGAGATATAAAGCAAAGTTTTTGGAAACTTGCTGAACTCACCACTTTATAGTGAAACTGTTTAGTGCTTTCTATGGACTGCTAATGTCAGAAAAGATGCAGAATGGTTGCCATATTGTATACCACTGTAAATGAAAAGAAAGCAGTGCGAGTGAGATTAGGTATCGGAAGTGCAGATGAGAGAATGCGGAGGAAGTTCACGAGAGAGAGCACGTCTAAGAGATTGCAAGAGGATCTGCCGTTAGTCAATTTCTTCTGCATTCCCCTGGCGATGTCTTGTACCACAGTTCGTGAATCCTTGTTCTAGTACATTTAAAATAGTAAATAAAACTGTCAACACAGTGAAGAAGACTGACTGTTACTGTGAGCAGTGTTCAGTATCTAAAATAGCATAGGTGCTTTTTTTGTCATTAACACTGAAATTATATCTCAAATTAACAAACTATATATTCAGAAAGATGAAAATGTAGTGTTGGACCATCCGATGCATCTGTCAGCCTAATTGTCATAGGTTTAAATGTAGTGATGTCAAATTCAAATGACATTTTTGTGTTACGAACAGTTGAGGGGGGGTCACAAGGTTCCCCTCTTGTCCTTCCTCTTATTTGACTGCAACAGGGTTTTTTTTTAAAACAGTGGATGTGCTTCCCACCTCAGTGAGTGTTATACCTTTTTAGCTTTGTTGTGTTTGTAAAAGAACCAATCCGACAGGTTTTCTTGAGTTAAGCAAGAAAGAGGTGAGTTTATTATACTTTCAAAAAAAAATCTAAACTCTTATCTAAATAAAATAAAATTATGCTACACTTCCACACACACGCGGGAATCTCTCGCACACAAATAGATTACAGAGTGTTGTGGAATGGGTTTGTGTTGGATTCGAGTACAGAACAAATAACAATTATACAGTCTGTGGCATCTGATAGCTTCAGTGGTCTTCTGGTTGAATTCGTGGCCCTGAAGTTCTGCGTTGATCGTTTTTCTTGGAGACAGTTGAGCAGAGGGCTTCCTCCTTAGTGTTGTTATCTTGGATCTGGCAGCTGGGCTTTGCATGCCCCACCATGACTTCTGGCTTCTGCGCAGTGTGTGTCACTGGCTTGTCTAAAGAAAACTTCCTGCTTTCACAGAGATGAACAGATGGTCACATGACTGTATTCTCTAGTACATTCTAATGAGATTCAAGGCTAGGAATTTCCATCTCTCAAGCCTCAGGGTTTCATTTGTCATGAAAACTCTCTATGCCAAATGGGAAATATTGATTTAATCGGTTGGAACCTTACATTACACTTTTACTGGAAAATCTTACAAATAGCACTTTAAGAAAAAAGCAGCCAAAATGGGCACTGCAATTTACATTTGAAACACCAAAAGGTCAAACTGGAGACGACAAGTCTCATTCAACCTAGCCAGAACAATGGGGTGCTCTGTGATTAAATTACCTAGAATGGCCTTATCAACAGGGCCATCAAGGCCTTCTCCCTCCCCTTCTCCCCTTCCCATCCCCCTCCCCCTTCCCTCTTCCCCCCTCCCTCTTCCCCCCTACCTCCCTCTTCCCCCCTACCTCCCTCTTCCCCCCCCATCTCCCTCTTTCCCCCCCATCTCCCTCTTTCCCCCCTATCTCCCTCTTCCCCCCCTATCTCCCTCTTCCCCCCCTATCTCCCTCTTCCCCCCATCTCCCTCTTCCCCCCCTCTCCCTCTTCTTCCCCCCTCTCTCCCTCTTCTTCCCCCCTCTCTCCCTCTTCTTCCCCCCTCTCTCCCTCTTCCCCCCCCCTCTCTCCCTCTTCCCCCCCCTCTCTCCCTCTTCCCCCCCCTCTCTCCCTCTTCCCCCCCCTCTCTCCCTCTTCCCCCCCCCCTCTCTCCCTCTTCCCCCCCCTCTCTCCCTCTTCCCCCCCCTCTCTCCCTCTTCCCCCCCCTCTCTCCCTCTTCCCCCCCCCTCTCCCTCTTCCCCCCCCCTCTCCCTCTTCCCCCCCCCTCTCCCTCTTCCCCCCCCTCTCTCCTTCTTCCCCCCCCTCTCTCCTTCTTCCCCCCCCTCTCTCCCTCTTCCCCCCCCTCTCTCCCTCTTCCCCCCCCTCTCTCCCTCTTCCCCCCCCCTCTCTCCCTCTTCCCCCCCCCTCTCCCTCTTCCCCCCCCTCTCTCCCTCTTCCCCCCCCCTCTCTCCCTCTTCCCCCCCCTCTCTCCCTCTTCCCCCCCCTCTCTCCCTCTTCCCCCCCCTCTCTCCCTCTTCCCCCCCCCTCTCTCCCTCTTCCCCCCCCTCTCTCCCTCTTCCCCCCCCTCTCTCCCTCTTCCCCCCCCTCTCTCCCTCTTCCCCCCCCTCTCTCCCTCTTCCCCCCCCTCTCTCCCTCTTCCCCCCCCTCTCTCCCTCTTCCCCCCCCTCTCTCCCTCTTCCCCCCCCTCTCTCCCTCTTCCCCCCCCTCTCTCCCTCTTCCCCCCCCTCTCTCCCTCTTCCCCCCCTCTCTCCCTCTTCCCCCCCCCTCTCTCCCTCTTCCCCCCCCCTCTCTCCCTCTTCCCCCCCCTCTCTCCCTCTTCCCCCCCCTCTCTCCCTCTTCCCCCCCCTCTCTCCCTCTTCCCCCCCCTCTCTCCCTCTTCCCCCCCCTCTCTCCCTCTTCCCCCCCTCTCTCCCTCTTCCCCTCCTCTCTCCCTCTTCCCCTCCTCTCTCCCTCTTCCCCTCCTCTCTCCCTCTTCCCCTCCTCTCTCCCTCTTCCCCTCCTCTCTCCCTCTTCCCCTCCTCTCTCCCTCTTCCCCTCCTCTCTCCCTCTTCCCCTCCTCTCTCCCTCTTCCCCTCCTCTCTCCCTCTTCCCCTCCTCTCTCCCTCTTCCCCTCCTCTCTCCCTCTTCCCCTCCTCTCTCCCTCTTCCCCTCCTCTCTCCCTCTTCCCCTCCTCTCTCCCTCTTCCCCTCCTCTCTCCCTCTTCCCCTCCTCTCTCCCTCTTCCCCTCCTCTCTCCCTCTTCCCCTCCCCTCTCCCTCTTCCCCTCCCCTCTCCCTCTTCCCCTCCCCTCTCCCTCTTCCCCTCCCCTCTCCCTCTTTCCCCCCCCCCTCCTCTCTCCCTCTTCCCCTCCTCTCTTTCCCCCCCCCCCCCTCTCCCTCTCCCCTCCTCCTCTCTCCCGCCCTGCAGTAGCCATCAAGAGATGACCTGGCTGAAACTGGGAAATTCTCTCAATCCTACAGACCACCACTGCCAGCAACCAGGGGACAAGAATCAAACCCTCTTCTGATTTCAGGAGCCCTGAGAAAAGTAAGCCCACAACCATGCACATGGCTCAGCAAGGACTTCAGGACTACAATTTCTACTGAGGACTATGGGACTAATATACCGTATTCAAATTCCATTTATTCCAGACTTTAATCCAACTACCAAATCTGTTTTCCCTTTGTAATCTATTTGTGTGTGTGTATGTGTGACTCTCATGTGAATGTGTAGTGTATCTTTAGTATTTTTAACCGGGGTAGAGTGTTGTGTATAATAAACTTACATCTTTCTTGTTTAACTCAAGTAAACCAGTCTGGTTCTTTTGTAGTTACATTAGAGGAACAGGAGCAAGCGCTCACTGATGTGGTAACTTCAACCACTGTGTTACAGTCACACCAGAGAAGAGGCGAAAGGGAAGTCTGAGACCCCCTCCTCACCTGGCTGTAATGCAATGTTTTCTCCTGCAGGGTTTTTCCCTTTCAATATTAATGTCTCAGGATAACTTCGAATGTCTTGCTAATGAAAGCAATCTCGGGTAGTTCAACCAATTGGGCAAGCCATTGTTTTGGGTACAGGTTAATCAGACATGTGCCTCCACTTTGATTCCTTGGAATGTGCAAGGTTTTCAAATGCAAATAGTGGTGACCATTTTTAGCTGCAGCAAAGTCTTTGTAAAAGATGTCTAACATTCCAGTTTTCCTTTTTTTTTGAGTTTAATGTAAGTTTCCAACCGATGAATTAAAATTACTCATTCGGCATAGCATGTTTTCTTGACAGCAACAGAATAAAACTAGCCGAAATGAAATTTTTAATTCCGATTTAAATGCATACTACCTTAGGAGCTTGGAGTAGACTTTGCAAATGTTTTATCCTACTATCTTGATGTAAATTTTGGGATTCTTTGTCAGAATGTCAAGTACCTTAGAAGCTGGAAGCTAGCGTATGCTAGCAGACTGCCATGGGATAAACTTTTGATGTGGATGCAGCTGGGACGATGGAAATAAGATGCATTATACTGTTTGCCTCATATCATCCTTTGCCATCTGCCAGTGACCTGTTATTTTTAGTCCAAACTTAATGCGTTGGATAAAATGAATGGAATACATAATGTCTTAGAATAACCTTGAATGAGGTTCTAATTTCCCAAGACCAATTATCAATCAATGTCAAAATCTAATGAAGACAAACATCCGCCTCACGTGGTGTTTCATATTCTATTGTACATCAAACTGCAATTTGTAACCAGTTTTGCAATGACAAACAAGTTTTCAGATTGCAACAGTCATACTTGACATCATTTTTTTTATTTAACACCACAATGTTGATTATCATCAGACAAATGGGAATTAAATCTGAAGTTGTGTATCTCATCTGGGAATTAACAACATTTTCCTTAGTCTCCATATAGCTCAGTGTAGAAATCGATTATGTTTCCCATTCTATCTAAGTGCTGATTAAATAGTTACAAAATATAATCACATTTATTTTAAAAATGGAATGCTCTTCTTGGCGCAGGCTTTGGCTCAGTGGTAGCGCTCTTGCCTCTGAGTCAGATGGTCATGGGTTCATACCTGACTCGCGGACAAGCACGTAACCTTGGCTGACACTCCACTGCAGTTCGAGGAAGTGCTGCCTTTTGGAGGAAGTATAGAAAGATGGGCTGTTATTAGTCGATAACACACCAGGATCAGAACAGATGCATCGGAGGATACTGAGGGAAGTAAGGGTGGAAATTGCAGAGGTACTGACCATAATCTTCCAATCCTCCTTATGGTGTTGCCAGAGGATTGGGGAATTGAAATGTTGCACCCTTGTTCAAAAAAGGCCTCCTTCTGTTCTGTAGTCATTCTGTGAATGAAGGTCCTTCTACCTTCTGAGGTGGACATAAAAGCTCCAATGGCATTTATTGAAGTAGAGCAGGGAGGTTCTTGCTGTACTTTCCAATATCTATCCCTCGCAAACAACACCAGAATTGACTCTTCCAATGTTCTCTGGTCTGGCCCCTCACCCTATTTCACCCTCCATAAGCCTGAGTTCATCCAAAACTCTCCAGCTTGTTACCTAATCAGCACCAAGTCCCACTCCTCCTTCATCCCTATGCACACTGACTGACCCACAGTGACTCAAAGTTAAACTCTCATCCTTCTATTCAAGTCCTTGCTCATCCTCCAGCCCTACAACCATTCAAGGACTCTACATTCCTCCAACTCTGACTCTCTTGAAACCTCCACTGTGCACTGTTGATGATTGTCAAGCCTTCAGCCATCAAGGCCTAATTTCTGGAATTTCCTCCCTAATACTTTGGCTCGGTTTCAATTTTTGTCTGATTACACTCCTGTGGGATGTTGCCTACGTTGAAGGGGCAATAAGTGCAAGTTGTTACATCAGGCTTTTTCAATGAGAAAGCATTTACCAGCGGTACTGGTTGCAAATGTAGGCAGCACTGTGATTGGCAATTAAAATGTTACCTCACATTGGCTTCAAGCCCAGTACTGGAACTGCATTTTTGGTCTTATAGTTAAGTTACCTAAGCATTCAGTTTAAATCAAAACTCCTCCAAGTAAGGGAATCTCTCTCTTTTTTGACATTGCCTTTTGAAGCCATTTGTCCTCAACAGTGGCAGTAACTAGCCACAACAAAGTGAACAAAATTGAGCCAAAGATGATTTGAGGAGGGAATTCCAGAAATTAAGTCTAGATGGCTGAAGGCATGACTGTCATTAGCGGGGCACTAAGTGGAGGTTGCAAAGGAGTTGGAGGAGCGTAGAGTTCTTGTAGGATTGTAAGGCTGGAGGAAGTTAGAGATGTGGGAGGGTCAAGGATTTGAATGAGGATGAGAATTTTAAAAAATCAAGGTGAATGGCGCTCAAGCCAGCAGGGCTTGATGTCTAATGTCGAGAGCAGGGCATTTGCAAGGCTAAAATGCAGATCTGTGGACAAAGCTGGGTACCCGTTGGACTGAATTAAAAATTATGTAAAAACAGATCATAAAAGGAGTTTGTGGCATCAAGAAAGACCCTTAAAGGGGCAACTGCGTAGATGCAAACAATGCCAAAAGGTTATTCCAATACTACAACAGCAAAAGAGCAGTTAGGGATTTTTTTTTATTAGTTTATGGTGTGTGAGCGTCATGGGCAAGGCCAGAATTTATTGCAGATCTCTAATTGCCTTTGAGAACATGATGTTACGCCATAACCTTGAACTGCTGCAGGCCATGTGGCGTACATTCACAGTGCTGTTAGGCAGGGAGTTCAAGGATTTTCACCCAGTGTCAGTGAAGTAATGGCGATTATATTTCCAAGTCGGAATGGTGTGTGACTTGGAGGGGAGCTTGAGGGTGGTGTTCCCATATGCCTGCTGCCCTTGTTCTTCTAGACAGTAGAGCTGTAGGTTTGGAAGGTGCTGTTGAAGACCCATATGGAGTTGAAAATGAGAAACAGCAAGACAGCAAATTCTTGCAGGTATACTTTCACATAATAAAATATCCCAAGACACTTTTAGAGGAGTCAGTGACTATTAACCAGAAGTGACCAAATACGCACTGCACGAGATAGGTTTTGGCGCAACACAAAAAGGTTTAGGACTACTGGCCGTGTTAGCAGAAGTTCTGTCAGAAAGTGGGAATGCAAATAGACCAGAGTCCAATGGCACCACACTAGGAGTGACAGTGGATGCAGAGGAAATAAGAATGATAACCTCGCAAAGAGAACTTTACAGTATTAGCACCTTAATTGGACAGGTACAGAATGCTGCATTTTGGAAGTTCAAGTGTGAGGTACTCGTGAACACCAAAAAATGGTGGAGAGGAAAATGTTGACTGGTCCATCCAACCTGTCTTATACAGCTATGATGCCTCATTAATCACTAGCAAGTCAGATCATTCATCTCAAACTATGTTTTATTTTCTGTTCTGTGAATCCTACTTGAAGTACATTAATCACTGCAGATTTGAAGTAATATTTATTTCCCTCCTTTTAAAATAAGCAAATAATTAAAGGGTCTGTATTTTAATGTATTCTGATTTATTTAATTTTTTCCTGCTCAGACATTTCTGGCTGTGTATTAACTTGAAAGTTTGATTCAGTTTCAGACTCTGGATTGTCTTCATGTTTTTAAATTTAATTATTCAGCATGACTTGCTATTTTCTTAGATCTTATTGACAGAAATGGTTGTAAATACCACAAGAACTTGTTATAAACTTGGATTTATTTAAACTTGTTATCCAGTTATGGTAGCAATTATCTAAATTGCATGTACCTTTGTTCAATCTAAAATTGAGTTGCACTGCTCTGACAGTCTGCTGCAGGGTTTCTGTGTTTTTGTTAATTAGCCAGATAGCTGAAATGTCCTTCAACCCAGTTCAATGTCATTACTTGCCATTTTCACCCACCTTGTGAAAAAGGTATTTCCTTATTTGGCTTTAACCAAGATCAGCTCAAAGCAATATGTATTGAATAGTGGATTAACCTTTGCATATAGAAGTTCATTAAAGGAATATTCCAGGGTAAGGTTCTTCAGTGGTCTTGCATGTTTTTAGCTCCCAATAATCTGCTTTTTGAATATTTTGATATTGCTAGTCAAGTTGGGTGATGACTTTCATTGGCTTTTTTTTTAATTCATTCATGGGATATGAGCATCTCTGGCAAGGCCAGCATTTATTGCCCTTGAAGAGGTGGTGGTGAGCCGCTGCAGTCCACATGGGGTCAGTACGCCCATAGTGCTGTTCGGCAGGATTTTGACCCTGCAGCAGTGAAGGAACAGCAATATGGTTTCAAGTCAGGATGGTTTGCTTTGTTGTGAATAGTAAATAGCATTTAATTTTGAGGAATGCAAAATAACACATATTAGTGTTAAAATGGGTATAATTGTACAGCAAAATAGAAATATTAAAATGTAGCAGTCGTAATATTGAGTAAGATAGTTGGCTAAATATTAAAGTTTTCAACATGTAGCAACAATTGCCAAAGCAAATTATATGTATTCCACTAAATAGAAGTCCAAGCAGGTCTTCAAAACAATGAGTAAGAATAGATTTGAATATTACATCTATATTACTCATTGTCTCGATAAAAATCTGATCATTGGAAAGAGTTTAAATAAGGGCAACAGACATCATGGTGCTGGGCCTTAAATTACGAACATATGAACAATGGCAGATAGGAAAAGACCTTCTGGTCCATCCAAGCTGTGTGAAACAATTGTCATTACTTGTGTATCACAATAAATACACCCACCCTGTCCCAAAAGCCGTATGATCTCCTGGGAGACACAAAAATCAAGACCAATGTTTGGGGAAAGAAATTTGGGAAATTGCCCTGAAACCCATCTAGACAATCAAAACTAGTCCAGGAGGTCACTCTAGCCCAGAATTCCTTGCATTACCTACCTTTTGTAAGGGCTGATCTCCACTCCAGCTCTGGCTTGAAGACATTCAGCGAATTGGCATCCACCATGAGCCAGCAGCCTGATCATGATGTTCACTATTCTCTGGGAAAAGAACCACCACATGACATCTAATCTTGATCTGGCCATGCACAACTTGAATGAATTGTGAACAGTTAAGTAAGCTAGAATGGTTCTTGGGGGTGGGAGGAGATCCAAGCCAAGATTTTCAAGTTGAAGCAGCAAATTGATGGACAGGTAGATGTTGGACCCCTTAGTAAGAAAAGGGAGTGAGGAGACATGATTGTAAATTGAGAAAACCTTGAACTAAATGCCAATTAAGGTTTGACTATTTCACCATTAGAATTCTAATTTAAAGAGTCTTGTCTTTTATGAAAATGGCTAGGATCTGGTACAGTAAATTATTGATTTAGTTGAGGTTTTCAAAACAAACAACAAATAAGATATGGGTTTGGTTCAAAGTATAAAAAATGACATCCCAAGTGTTGTACACAGACTAAAGAGCAGAATTCTCTTTTCTTGACTAATGTTTTTAGATAATAGTATAAAAATAACCTATTTTCTGTCATCACAGTTACAATGTCATGTCTCAGCTACTTAGTATCAAACTACTTAAAGGAAATTGATTTCTTGTGTCTTTTTGAATTAGATGTAAAAAAGAAAATTACCATTGAATGACATCTATTCAACTTCTTGGGTATTCACTTTACTTTCCCCTATTTATGTGTGTGCTTTCCAATGATGCACATACATCCAGATCAGTAGAAAGAACCAGAGACCTCCTTTCAGCCGTCACTAATTGCTGCAGGGAACTATGGAAGTGCAGCCCTAATGTGACTGTCCTTTTTGTTTTGCTAATTAGGGAAAGCCAGCATAGATTTGTAAAAGGCAGAATGTGCTTGACTAATCTAATTGATTTTTTTTGATGAAGTAACAGAGAAGGTTGATGAAGGGAAAACAGTGGGTGTTGTCTATATGAATTTTAAGAAAGCCTTTGATAAAGTACCACATAAAAGGCTAGTTCCTGAAATTGAGGTTCATGAATAGGAGGGTCAGTGTCAGCTTGGATAAAAAAAATCGGTTCAAGGACAGAAAACGGTGAGTTGTGGTAAATAATTGTTTTTCAGACTAGAGGATGGTAGACAGTGGTGTTCTCCAAGGTGCAGTGCTTTTTTAATATACATTAATGACTTGGATATTGGAATACAGAATAAAATTTCAAAATTTGCCGATCATACCAAACCTGGAGATGTGGCAAACGGTGAGGATGATGCCAATCAACTGCAACAGAACATAGATTGGCTAGACAAGTGGTCGATGGAATTTAATACAGAGAAATGTGAGGGGATGCATTTTGGCAAGAAGGAGAGAGAGAGGCAATATAGACTAAATGGCACATTACAAAAGAATGTACAGGGACAGAGGGACCTGGGGGTTCATGTGCATAGATCTTTGAAGGTGGCAGGACATATTCAGAGAATAGTTAGAAAAGCATATGGGATCTAGGGCTTCATAAATAGAGGTATTGAGTACAAAAGCAAGGAGGTTATGCTGAACTGGTATAAAGCTCTGTTTTGGCCACAACGAGAGTATTGTGTCTAGTTCTGGTCACCACACTTTAGGAAGGGTGTGAGGGTCTTTGAGAGGGTGCAGAGGAGATTTACCAAAATGGTTCCAGGGATGAGGGATTTTCAGTGCAAGTTGGAGAAGCTGGGGTTGTTCTCCTTGGAGCAAAGAAGATTGAGGGGAGATTTGATAGAAATGTAAAGATTCTGACAGGTTTGGATAGGATAGACAAAGAAAAGCTGTTCTCTTTAGCTGATGATAAAAAGACTAGGGGACACAGATTTAAGGTTTTGGGTGAGCAATGCAAGGGGGATGCGAGGAAGAACTTGTCTTACTCAGTGAGTGGTAATGACTTGGAATTCTCTGCCTAAGAGGGTGGTGGAAGCAGGGATGATGAATGATTTCAAAAGGAAATTGAATGAGCACTTGAGGGAAATAAATTTACAGGGCTATGGGGATAAAGCCGGGCAATGGGACTGATTGGATCTCTCTACAAAGGGCTGACATGGACTCGATGGCCAAATAGGCTCCTTCTGTGCCATTATGACTTTATGACTCCTGCCGTTCCAAAGTCTGGTTTCAAATTTTTTTTTAAATTGAACAGCACTTGTTTGTTTCACATATTTCAGATTTAATTAAATTAAATGGTAAATGAATCAGGTTTTACTGCTAATTTTCTTTTATACATATTGGTTCTAGGCTGTAGAATCTTGAGACTGTTCAACTGTAAGTAGGTTAATTTTTCATGTGCCTCTCGACAGTATTGATGATGGAAATACTGCTGCCTTCATAAGCTTGTGTGTGTTTGACCATGAAAACACAGGCTTCAATTTATGATTTACAAGTATTTGAACCTGTGCTGTTCAATTCTAAATTTTTGGTTTTGTTATTTTCCTCTTTCAATAAGAGTTGAGAAGAAAGAACGAGCCAGGTTAAAGACTGTGAAATTCAATTCAAAATCAAGAGATAAAGGGGTAAGTGAAGTGGGAGTTTTATTTTACATGTCGTGATTCTCTGCATGTAAAAGTGCTTACACTCATTGAGGATTTGAAAGTCTATCTATTTGATTATAATTTAATTTTCTAAAAGATTTTTTTAAAAAGGTCTCAAGAACGTTGAACTGTTTCACTGTATATAGTATATATTAACTTTCTCTGCTGAACTGGAACGACAGGCTGGGAAAATTGCCTAATAAAGCATCATTATTCCTTCAAATGTGTGTATTTCCACACAATGTGATTAGTCTGTGGTATAAAGTGTGTTTGGAGATTGAGTACCTTAGGGTGTTTTTTATATGTTGCATTATGCTACATAAATGCAAATTGGCATTGCGTTTCAGCAGAAATCTAAGCTTATTCCATGTAATTCTGCAGCACTTGAGTGCTGAGGTGCTTCACTGATCGCTTCTTAAGGCTGAGTTCTCTCATCGTGGAGTAGTTTTAAGTACCTGGTTATTTATTGTCTAAGATAATTAGCATTCGTGTTCTATTAGAATGAGTGACCAGGTCTAGTAATCCAAGTGTCCTCTTGATTGAATATTAAAGGATAATGGCTGAATTGATGTCTGCCTCACCATTTGCAGGTACAAATGACTAATACTAAACTATGCTCCAATCAACTTATTTTATTAGCATTCACAACAAATTGCTGATATGGTGGAACATCTGAAACTAGTCAATAAAAACATGTTTTTTTAAAAGAAATTCAATAGCATTTCTACACTGAACTAAAGGTACAAGGTTTTAAGCAGGTTTCAAAATTAGATCTGATATCCCCTGTTAAGTTCCCAACATTGAATTTAAAAAGAGGCTTACTGAAGATTCTCAGGCCAACATAAATTGTGTTTTTTTAAATGAAAAAGCATTCCCAGTCAGATCTTCCACTGTAGTGTCTCTATTGGTAATTGGTCAAGTCAGGTTGGGGTGGGGAAGGAAAGAGAGGAAGGGTCAGCCAAACAAATAACCACTAAATAATTGCTGTAAGTGGTTCATCTTATTCCAATCTGGGGTCTTCATCTAACTTGAGGGGTTGAAATTGGAGTCAGTTTAAAATTTGCTCTAAACGAGAGATTTGTAATTTATGATCAACCCTAGAAACCCCTCCCAAAATGACAATACCTTTCTGGTGTTCAGCAATGCATTCCCACCCCGCCCATACCTAATGTCACTTCCACCTCTAGCAGTCACACTACAAAAAAAAAATGTTGTCTTCAATTCTTCAACTATATTACCAATTCCATCTCCAAGGACAATGTAAGCATGGGCTGAGTCTTCAGCCACCCCATCATTGCTTCCTTCCCCAACCATGGGTGGTACTTCAAGTCATCTTGACATTGCATTTTGATTCCCTATGGTGGACTATACTTTCAATTATTATGGTGGTTTATTTTTCATTTCCCTTCAGCTGTAGTAATGAAGTATCCTTCTCCATGCTCCATCACAAAATGCATAAAAAACTAAAGACACCACAACAATAAAGACAAAATCTTGATTCCTTTATACATTGCAGGCTGACAAAAGAAAAAGACTTGCATTTATATGGCACCTTTCATGACCACCAGGTGTTCCAAAGTGCTTTACAGCCAATGAAGTACTTCTGAAGTGTAAAAACCATTGTAATGCAGAAAGCGCAGCAGCTAATTTGCGCACAGCAAACTCTCACAAACAGCCATATGATAATGACCAGATAATAAGTTTGTGATGTTGCTTGAGGAATAAATAAATATTGGCCAGGGCACCAGGGACAATTTCCTTGATCCTCTTCGAAATAGTGCTGTGGGATCTTTTACGTCCACCTGAGAGGGCAGATGTGGTCTTGGTTTACCGTCTCAACCAAAAGACAGCACCTCTGACAGTGCAGCACTGCCTCAATTGCACTGGAGTGTCAGCCTAGATTGGTGTAGAGAGAGAGAGATACAGCACTGAAACAGGCCCTTCGGCCCACCGAGTCTGTGCTGACCATCAACCACCTATTTATACTAATCCTACATTAATCCCATATTCCCTACCACATCCTCTCCTACATTAATCCCATATTCCCTACCACACTCCTACCACCTACCTACACTAGGGGCAATTTACAATGGCCAATTTACCTATCAACCTGCAGTCTTTGGCGGTGGGAGGAAACCAGAGCACCCGGATTGGAGTGGATCGCGAATCCACAACCTTTCTGACTCGGAGGCAAGAGTGCTACCAGCTGAGCCACAGTTTACACGCTGGGTTAAATGTTTCTTGATTCAGTGTTTTTAAAAAGTTCTGTGACCAGTGAATTGGAAAAATAAAAATGTTAATGGATAGACTATTCCTCTAATGTGTGTCAGCAAAAGTAACATGTTCATGTACAGTTTATTTCTTTAAAATTGGGCATTAATGAATAATGAAAAATGCATTTTATCTTGGGTTCAGAGCACACTAGATACACTTTAGTGGCAAGTGGACTTTAGAGGTTAAAACTGATAGAAGTGCCCTGAAACACAGATAAATGCACATTCCTAAAAGTTAATTATCATTAGATTATGGGTATGGTATTTTCTGTTTCTAAAAATATATATTTTGACTAACTAGTGGTCATAGCTCTGAATTAGTGTATTTTGGGGAAAAAACCATCACCTTGAATGTATATTTATGATTTATCATATAACATTCTACGCATTTTTGTACTGATTTGTAGGAACAGTTTTCAGTGGAAAAAATTTAGATTACACAATTACCCGTGTCAGGAATACCAACTTCAGACAATTTAACTTTGGCACGTATGTGTGTTTTACGTGTTCATCATCCCTGAAGAGTTCTAAATTGCATTCCTCCCACTCTGTATCCGATATCTCTCTTGGGCGCACCAATTCTTGGTGAGAATTCATGCTGAAAAGCCAGGAACACTTTCTGCCTGAGCTGAATGATAGAATTCTGAGTAGAAGGTTTCTTTTTCACAATATTTTTTAAGCTGACCACCAAAGGTTAAAACGTAACCATCCTAGTATTTGGTTAGGCAACTATAGTCTTTCTTTCAGTGCTACTTGTTAACTTTGGGAAAGGGGGATAGAGAGAAGGGATGGCTGCCTTAATTAAATACTCTTTTTGGGGAAGGAATTACATTTCTGGTCAAATCTTTTCCTTACCCATAATCTAAAAATTACAAAATCAATTCTTTTAAAATTATGCTTTTGATTTATAAATATTGGAGTGCCAGATGTTTTTATAGGTATCTGTGCAGAAATTTGAATTATTGTTCTTCAAAAACATTCAGCCAGGAGTGAATAATGTAGATTATCATCATGCTGCATTGTTCTACCACTTGCTATATAGATTTATAGTAAGTGTTTTATGATCTTTAAGAGGGAATACCAATTTTTGTAGTTCTGCACATGTGTATATGTGGTTGGAACAATTGTGTACTAACGTGCGCAGAAACATGCATGCATTGTGTAGCTAAAGGAATGAGGAAATAAACTACGCTTGCCATTGATGAAGATCTGCATCCCAAAGGGCTGTCTCATTTAGTCACATTCAAACTCTGGCATGGCTTTGTCAGATGCCAAGCTTTAGCACGCTATGCATGCTTTCTACTTTTAAAAAAAAATTGACTTCTACAGCTCAAAATCCAATTTCTCTCTTTTTGGGTGTAGGCCTTAGTGACCTGATGCCATTTTTCGATTTAAACTGATGGGCATTTTCTTTTCCCTTGCTGGCTTGGTTTGAACAATTTGGAGACCAGTTTCAACATTCTATTATTACTAGACATAAAATAGATGGCTTTCAAATTAGTTACCTAAAATCCAATAGAGACTTCTTTAGTATTATTTCACAGATTTAATGTTATCCAAATCTTAAGTGATGGGGGGGTGAGAACTAGTATTTCAAGCAGGGTACAATATACATTGAACAATCAACAACATATAATTGGATCCTACTTGCTTAAGTTTTGTCACATAAATATTAATGCTGTATACATTAATAAAACATATTCTCTATATAAAGCTCTTGTATACATCTTCAGCAACTTCTTGCCCTCTATTTAGAGCTTATCTGTACAGATGGCTGTCTCACTCAATAAGTTGCTATTGCTCACAGTTCCTCTTACTCGCTTTCATGTGCATTCTCACATTTCCTCTTACTTTCTCTTTCTCTCTCCTTTTTTCTGTCCTCTGTCTCTTTTCTTCCACTCCCTTCCACCCAGTTGGCTCATTTACAGTTCTGCCATGCTTACTTCAGAGATTCTTCTTTCCCTCAATCTAGTCAAATATTTTGTAAAGCATGATGAAAAATATTTTGGAATAAGATTTGTTTTTAATAGTGTTTGTGTGAATTACTTGTTAGTCACTGATATCAATATTCTAATTTGGAATGAATAAGCCTTACTTGTAGATTCACCTGAAATTCTTGAGAAATTGGATTTTCATTTTTGGTGCGCTTTGATCTCTAGCTCTCATTCTACTACATTGGCTGTGGATTCAATTAATGAACTTCTTGCTGAAAGTTGGCAACAATCTATATTAAAGTTTATCAATAATCAAGACTTTAAATTGTAGGGCAGCATGCAGATAGCCACATCTCTTCCTGTCTCCTTGTTTCACAATCTTCAAAATCAAGCTGTGTTCATTTGAATCCATCTGAGTTTGTCTTTTTTCTAGAAGATTATTTTCTTTATCTCTTGCCAAAAGTCATTTTTTTAAATCCCTAATGTTGCCAACTGTTTTTATATCCATCTTGACCATTTTCTTCTATTTTATTTTGATTGTCTCAGATACAGAACCTGACTGATCTTACTCTTGTGGAAGTGACTCTAAGGCCGGCACATTTCTGTCTAGTCTTAACAATCTGATTCTGCACTTTAAAAAAAAAAAAATATATATATATATACATAATTTGCTAAATGTCCTGGAAGTTTCTCTGGATTGCTTTCTACAGATTTTCTGTCACAGTTTGAAGGAGATTTGCTGCAAGAGCAGGCTACATATTGTGCATCATTTTCTTGGCAAAGTTAACATTAAAACAAAATTTAAAAAAAAATTGCAAGGGATGGTGGCCCGAGTCAGTTTTCATGCATTTCTAGGGTTGGGCATTAATCACGTGGACATTAGACACCCCTTTTTTTGCCACTCCTTCTCTTCCTCAGCAGTCATTCAATGACAAGCGTAAAAAGAGCATCTTTTCCCGAAAATTTCCCTTCTACAAGAACAAGGAGCAGAGTGAGCAGGAAACCAGTGATCTTGAACGTAAGTAGCTGCAACCAAATACACCTGCAGAGAAGGTCAATCTCTCAAGTAGGGACCTTTACTGTGTTACCATGGCAACATGTTTTTGCTGAATACAACTGGTCTCCTCTTCATTTTTAACGAATTGGTGCATCTGTTCTGAGTTCCCAGTGTTAATATACCAATATACTGGCACTTTATGGCTAACTCCTGGGTTGCGAAACATCCAAACCAGTTATGTTCACACAAAACCGTCTGTCATGGTAGTAGTCTTGTTATGTGCCACTGACGTTTTTTTTTTCTTCTGTGATTGTTTTTTTTTCTTATTGCTTGCTGTCTGGGGACTACTCTACAGGAGATCCCCGGGTTAGGTGACGACGTTATGGGAACAAAAGGCCTGAGTAAGTGCCGGAAAATCCTCTCCATTCACATTTGCCTCCATCTGTTTTCTAAGCTAGTTTTTGTTCCTTTCTGTAATGGTTCGTAGGTTTCTGCTGGCATGGGGGAGGTTCATGGTTATTGGTTTTCCATCTTTATTTTTACTTTTTAATCATTACCATGCAAAGACAAGTTTTACAAGCTCTGGCAATATTTCCTATGTAAACCTTTTGAAATAAATTATAAATTTTGGTAACTAGGAAATGTGACCCTTGTGTAAAATTGTGTGTAAACATTCGATGGAGGCTAAAGTTTCTTACAAGTGTTTGTAACTTGGTCAGTTCTCTGACATGCATTTGTAAGTAAACATGCCAGCCTCTGTTCTGAAATAAAAGAATCAGTTCAGTATTCATTTGGAGCTGAAAGATCAGGTATTAAATGTTAACATAGGAAGTAGCTGGAGACCATTGCAAGTGATTGCATTTCTTTTTTATATAATGACGTCAATGCAATCTGTGTACTGTGAACTGGAGGAAAGATGATATAAATGAATTTCATTTTTAGTTTTTTTTTGAACTAGTAAACCTCACTGGGTTGGGGGTTCCATTTTCTTTTCATCCAAAATAAACATAATTTCAGTTGAGCCAAAAGCGTTGTATGCCAGGAAGTGCATTTTGCTCTCATGAAACAGAATGAACACTCACATCCAAAGGCCTGGAAATCACACTTTTAAAAAGAAAAATCCTGTTTGTTTTTCTGTTAGCTGCATTGTTAACTGGTTGTCATGTTGTGTGTGTAATTCTCCCCCCCCCCCCCCCCTCCGCAATTGTAACTGGGGGGTGCAGGCTGCTGTCAATGTTGTTGACTAGCTGATAGGGGCTTGATGGAGACTGACTTTCTCCTTTCCCAAAAACCACCTGGCCTCAGCTCTGCACCTTTGTGCCTTAAGAGATCAAAGTCTCAGGTGAGAGATTGAATCTGTGTCCTTCCTCTTCACAGTCATTTCTGTGTCAGTGCCACCTTGGTTATCTTATACTTTATTGATCAGTTTCTTAAAAACATAGAAAATAGGAGCAGGAGTAGGCTATTCAGCCCTTCGAGCTTGCTCTGCCATTCATTATGATCATGGCTGATCATCCAACTCAGTAGCCTGTTCCCGCTTTCGCCCCATACCCTTTGATCCCTTTAGACCCAAGAGCTATATCTAACTCCTTCTTGAAAACATACAATGTTTTGGCCTCAACTGCTTTCTGTGGTAGTGAACACCACAGGCTCACCACTCTGGGGGAAGAAATTTCTCCTCATCTCAGTCCTGAAAGGTTTACCCCGTATCCTTAGACTATGACCCCTGGTTCTGGACTCCCCCACCATCGGGAACATCCTTCCTGCATCTACCCTGTCAAGTCCTGTTGAAATTTTATAGGTTTCTATGAGATCTCCCCTCACTCTTCTGAACTCCAGTGAATATAATTCTAACTGACTCAATCTGCCCTCATACGTCAGTCCCACCACCCCAGGAATCAGTCTGGTAAGCCTTCACTGCACTCCCTCTATAGCAAGAACATCCTTCCTCAGATAAGGAGACCAACACTGCACACAATATTCCACGTGTGGCCTCACCAAGGTCCTGTATAATTGCAGATAGACATCCCTGCTCCTATACTCGAATCCTTTCGCTATGAAGGCCAACATACCATTTGCCTTTTTTACCACCTGTTGCACCTGCATGCTTACCTTCAGTGACTGATGTATGAGAACACCCAGGTGTGTCTGCATATTCCCCTCTCTCAGTTTATAGCCGTTCAGTTAATAATCTGTCTTCCTGTTTTTGCTACCAAAGTGGATAACCTCACATTTATGCACATTATACTGCACCTGCCATGCATCAGCCCACTCACTCAACTCGTCCAAATCACCCTGAAGCCTCTCTGCATTCTCCTCACAACTCACCTACCCCCACCCCCCCCTCCCCACTAGTTTTTGGAGATATTACATTTAATTCCCTCATCTAAATCATTAATGTATATTGTGAATAGCTGGGGTCCTAGCACTGATCCCTGCGGTACCCCACTAGTCACTGCCTGCCATTCAGAAAAAGACCCATTTATCCCTACTCTTTGTTTCTTGTCCGCCAACCAATTTTCTATCCATCGCAATACACTACCCCCAATCCCATGCACTTTAATTTTACATGCTAATCTCTTATGTGGGACTTTGTCGAAAGTCTTCTGAAAGTCCAAATAAACCACATCCACTGGCTCCCCCTCATCAACTCTATTAGTTACATCCTTGAAGAATTCTAGCAGATTTGTCAAGCACGATTTCCCTTTCATAAATCCATGCTGACTCTGCCCAATTCTACCACTGTTCTCCAAGTGCTCTGCTATAAAGTCTTTGATAACGGACTTTGAGAATTTTTCCCACTACTGACATCAGGCTGACTGGTCTATAATTCCCTGCTTTCTCTCTACCTCCTTTTTTTAAATAGTGGGGTTACATTAGCTACCCTCCAATCGGTAGGAACTGTTCCAGAGTCTATAGAATCTTGGAAGATGACCACCAATGCATCCACTATTTCTAGGGCCACTTCCTTAAGTGCTCTGGGATGCAGACCATCAGGCCCTGGGGATTTATCGGCCTTCAATCCCATCAATTTCCCCAACATCATTTCTCTACTAATACTGATTTCTTTCAGTTCCTCTCTCACTAAGCCCTGTGTTTCCTAACATTTCTGGTATGATCTTTGTGTCCTCCTTTGTGAAGACAGAACCAAAGTATGCATTTAGTTGGTCAGCCATTTCTTTATTCCCCGTAATAAATTCCCCTGTTTCTGACTGTAAGGGACCTCCATTTGTCTTCACCAATCTTTTTCTCTTCACATACCTATAGAAACTTTTACAGTCAGTTTTTATGTTCCCCGCAAGCTTGCTCTCGTACCCTTCTTAATCAATCCCTTGGTCCTCCTTTGCTGAATTCTAAACTGCTCCCAATCCTCAGGTCTGTTGTTTTTCCTGGCAAATTTATATGCCTCTTCCTTGGATCTAATGCTATCTCGAATTTCCCTTGTAAGCCATGGTTTGGCTACCTTTCCCGTTTTACTTTTGCGCCAGACAGGGATGAACAATTGTTGCAGTTCATCCATCCATTCTTGAAGTGTACTTAAAAACAAAACTAATTCATTCAGTTAGAAATGGGAAAATGTCCAAAAAGCCATAAAAGCAAATTGAAAAGAAGCCAAAATTTAAATTGTGGATAGTTCTGCCCATGGGTATCATTGTATTTCCCAAAGCTGAGAGCTTTAGTAGTAGTCATGACTTGTTTTATTAGGTGCAGGCAAAGTTAGGTTTTTACTACGTTTATGTTTCCATTTAATTTCAATGTTTCTCTTTCTGCCTCAAGTTTTTTTTTTACCCGATTAATTGATTTTAAGATTATAAATATGACTTCAGTTTTTGTTTACTCGATGGACTAGCATTAGTCTTTTATACCTTTTTTGTATTTCTGACTGAATGGGGGTCTTAGTCTGGCTAACATCTCCTTTCACTATGTTTGAGGTAAGACTAGAGAATTGGGTACTCTTTGTATTGTATGTTTTTTTTTCCAAAAAAGAATCTTGGGCTGTTTTGTGTTCAAACATTTCAATTTCAAGCATACTTAACTGCTTTAGTTTCGTGTTGAGCTTTTGGGGAGTGGTGATGCAGTAGGGGAATGTTGTCGCAGACTGTGAACCAAAATATGCCGTATGTTGTTTTTGAAAGTGTTAGAAACTGGCATTGTGCCTTTCTCAGTCAAACAAATGTAATTCTTCAGAGCAAGTTTTTCTGCTAGAAATAGAAGCACTTCTGTACTCTGTGCCAAAGCTCTATCAATCTTGACAACCTAGTGTATTTATTATTAGCGTAATGAGAAATTATCTGATTCTGTTGTCCATTGCTAACTCTGTACCTGCTGTTCTGTGTAAGAATTGTCTAAGTGTGTCAGTCTAAATATTCAGTGCCCCACAATGGACTTTAATATATCTTATTTGGTATCAGAGGTCAACAAAGTTCTTTTTTAAAAAAGAAATCTCCTAAAATACGTACAACAAAAGCTGCCTTTCTGTGTTTAATCTAGTGGATAAGTACACAACCTTTTGTGCTACTGAGCTACACAGATCAGGAAGGTCTGTTTGCTGATGCCAGCGTAGGGGACAGTATTTTCTAGAACTGGCCTTGGTATCTGGGCTAGGAATTGGGAAAATGTCTGCCTGTGATCTTGCATTGACTCTTGCTGGAAAGTATTCAAACATGGATGTTAGTGGAGGATAAGACCTGTTTGGTTGTAAATCCTCCATTCTATTGATATAGCTAGCTTAACATCTTCATGATCATTAATTTACATAATACTGAAGGGCTGCTTGCACAGAAAAGTCATGGCTGGTTTAAATCAGTGTCTGGAGGAGAGAAGGGTAATAAACTATTGGGGAAAAAATATGCTAATGTTGCCAGTGTTCCTCCTTTCCGTGTAGTTGTCTGTCAAAAAAAACCTTGTATTCTTCAAGTTTCCATTTCCTTTTGCACCTCATTGCATTTATTAAATGGAAAATGTTAGTAAGAGAATGAAACCAGCATGAAAAGATAAATAATGGGATTGAGAGAGAACAGTGCAGGAACAGGGAAGGAAGAACACAATATCACTAAGAATTGAGAGGTTGGAAGGAAATCAGTCGTGCAGTTTGGGGAAGGGGACACTAGAATAGCAACTCAATCTATTACATTCCTGCACCCTATTTATCATATAATATCATAAGATCCATGTATTGACGCTAAAATTGCATTGCTGGTCTATATGGCCAGGCTAATGAAGAGTGGTGAATAGATCCACTGTACAGCCTGATTACTTTACAGTCATAACCTGGTGAGGCCTTAACCTATGGTATAAATAACAACTGAAGTATTAAAACATCAAAAACAGTGTTTAAGCAGTTATCTTGGGCCAATCCTGCTGAATAGACTTGGTTTCAGTTCATAACTCCCCTTAATTCCATTTCATCTCTTGTTGCAAAACTTGCCACTCAGAAATTTATACAGAGCACTTGCTGAGCTTGTAAATAGCATGTGGTGTATCACAAAATATATAACTATAAAGCGGCGCTTGAGATGGCTTGGCCATGTGAGCTGCATGGAAGATGACAGGATCCCCAAGGACACATTGTACAGCGAGCTCGTCACTGGTATCAGACCCACCAGCCATCCATGTCTCCGCTTTAAAGACCTCTGCAAACGCGACATGAAGTCCTGTGACATTGACCACAAGTCGTGGGAGTCAGTTGCCAGTGATCGCCAGAGCTGGCGGACAGCCATAAAGGCGGGCCTAAAGAGTGGCGAGTCGAAGAGACTTGGCAGTTGGCAGGAAAAGAGACAGAAGCGCAAGGAGAGAGCCAACTGTGTAACAGCCCCATACAACCAATTTTATCTGCAGCGCCTGTGGAAGAGTCTGTCACTCGAGAATTGGTCTTTATAGCCACTCCAGGCGCTGCTCCACAAACCACTGACCACCTCCAGGCATTTACCCATTCTCTCTCGAGATAAGGAGGCCAAAAAAGAAGAAACATGTAACATCAATGACTTTATAAGCTTGAAAGATGAAAATATTTTAGGTGGGAGCTTCAAAACAAAGTGAGTGTGGTATGAATCACTCCAAGGATATATTTATTCTTAACAAAAGTATAGAGCTTTTGGAATGTTTCATTCTCAAGCAGTGGAAATATTTGATGTACATACTTCCCAGGATGTCAGAGGTTTACAAATATAGATTTTCTAAATTATGAAGGAGAAATTAAAATTGGAATACATCAGCTTGCAGCACATCCATTTCACCTACATGTTTTATGTACATTCATTAGAGTCCTGAAAACCTGCTGACAAATCATCAAGGCTTGTATTATGCTGTACAACTTTGGGAAAGTTCATTCATTTATTCTAAGTCGTAAATGTGCAATTTAGTGGAGTATATACTGAAGACTTAAATATTGCGGATATTAGCTATTCGGCAACATACATTAGGGCGAGATGATAAATATGTTTTCTATCCACTCCCTTGGATTATTGAATGATCTAAAATGTCCCACCAAGCATTTTTTTAAACCAGAATAACGTGTCTTAAGCAACTCTTGAAAATATTTTTTTTTTCTTTCTGTGCCATCCTTTCATCCACCAGAAAATGCTATTCCCTGATCAAATGACAGCTAGGTTGACCACCTAACCTCTGCCAGTGTCATTGTTCAGGCAGCTGCCAGGCATCCGCTTCATTCAAAGTAAATAACTTTTATTTCTTCCCCTCCTCCACCACCCCCCACCTCACTTCCTCTCTCTCCACTGAAGGGAAAATCTTATCCCCATTCTGTGCCTCCCCAATATGTTGCATCCAAAGCTCACTGTAGGGAATGCAATCACAATGCAGTAGAATATCCACTAATAATCAAAAGTGTATTCCTGAAAATGGAGACGTATTTTCGAAGATTTTTGTCTTGCACTCATCAGGACAATCCACAAGAATGTAAGGGAAAACAACAACTTTATGCTGTATGAAAAGAGAGTGCTGATTGGTTAGTGTGATAGGCAGGACGTCTTTTTGGCTTTACGGCATCCTATTCGTGACGAACACCGCACGTGTTGCTACTGCATAGTAGCAGTGTGAAACAGCTAGCTTCACCTGTTGCTCAAAATTTTGGGATACATTACCCTTCCAGGGTAATTTGAGGTAGACTGGGCACTTTACTGGGCCGAAAACGACACCCTCAGGCACATTCCGAAGTTTGTGCGATATACAGCGAGAAATGATCGTATCAGGGTAGCTATTGTCACGCAGGATGTCTTTGATTCGCCCTATTTCAGCATCAAGCTTGCATGGTAAGCAAATGGCTTGGGCCCTGTTTGAGGTTGCAGATAAGGCCAATCTTAGAACGCGTGGAATTGTAAGAATCCCAATGCGTGTATTGACCAGTGAAGGTAAACTGTGCGGTAGATTGCAGTAGAGAAACCCGTAGACATCCTGCGTGGATAAAACTGTAAACCTTCTATATTGTCAAACACTTGCACCTTATATGGGAGAACATGTTTTTTTTATATATATATTTATATATATATATAACTTGGCTCCTCTACAATGCCTCAACTTTAAGCTCAGTCTAAGTGCCCACCACTACAACAGTGTGGTGTTTGTTTCCTACACAAACCACATTTGTAATTTCTTTGAAAATTACAATCTCTGGAAATTGTCGTATTATTTGAGACTCAAGTCGTGGCTTTATATCATTTATCTTAACAGTCAGATTATCAGCATTATCATTCGAGGTCACCAACAGATAGTTTTATAAATGTGCAAAAATGCCTGAAAGCCTCTCAGTATACTATGGGACAGTTCCCTAAATGGAGCATAGGGGTCTCAAATTACATGGACATTGACTTTAAATAAAATAATATTTACACTGAAATACTTCAATAATTTTTTTCAGAAATGTAATTCCTACTTCTCCCCTCATACAAAGGTTGTATTTCAAGCTTGATCAATAGCTGCAGCATGCAGAAGTTAAAGTTATATTTTAGGCAAGCTGAGTGAGAATTCAACTGCACGGTCAAGTTACCTCTACTAATATATCCAATCATTGAGCCTTAAATTACATACATCTCTTATTGCTTCTGACGCTAGGTCTGAAGACCAATAGCCAGTTAATCTCCTGTTGAGTCATAGGAACCCTTTAAAATCAATTTTATTAATAAGTAATAAACCATTCTGGTCTAAAATGTGCTTGGGATTGATAAAGCTGAGATATTAATTTGTATACAAGGAATATATCAGAATCTGAAATGCCAAGGGTCAGTATTATCATTATTTATCACCCATTCAATTGAATATTTGCATTTTAGAGAATTTAGTGTTGGGATATATTTAGAAAATATCAATTGATAGCGAACATATTTTCCCACCTGGTCAGATAAGCAGAGAGCTCTGCTCATGCCATTCTTAGATGACTAGTGGATAACCCAAGAATGATGCCCCCTCTGGTGGTTCTGTGCTGGATTGAGTGACAATCTCGCGTTGAGCAGTCAGGTGGTATTCAGTAAGGCTCTACTGACAACTTATGGTGGGAGGAATATTGCTGCATGTGTGGCATTGTATATGTATGTGGTACCATTGCTCTGTCCATTTTAAGGTATGGTGCTCTTTTTTTGGTTTTCAGTCTGATAGAGTGTTTTAAAGGTTTTGGGGTTTTCTCAAATTTATTGTGTGTGGGGGGATACTTTAGCACAAGAAGTCAAGTTTCCCAGTTCACAGTAATTACATCATCTAAACGATTGTTATGCATTTCATGAGTCCATGGTTTGCTTTGCATATTGTTGAAATGCATAATTTATCAACCGTAATTTGTATAAAATGTTGCATTTGCTTATGTTGCTTATTTTTCTTTTATTATGATTTCAGAGCATGTAACCTCTAATGCCAGTGATAGTGAAAGTAGTTACCGTAAGTTGTTTCTTGTTCGCTTTTGAGTTTACCCGAGACTCCCTCTGTGTTACCATACAGAGTTTTCAATACTGCTGCCCACTGATAAGCTCCATGTTGTTGGTAATCTTCTAGCAAAGAAGGGAAACTGTTCATATATGGCTATTGTATATTACCATGCAGTTTCTGGCGATGAATTAACATACATTGGGCCAATCCTATACAGATTCAGCCTGCCACAGTATTCCCACTGAATTTTAAACCCAAATTTCATTGGGATCTCTTCTGGTGCAGAGGTGACCTGTACAAGAGGGACGGGTTGCATCTGAACTGGAAGGGGACCAATATCCTTGCGGGGAGGTTTGCTAGTACTACTTGGGAGGGTTTAAACTAATCTTGCAGGGGGTTGGGACCCAAAGTAGTAGTCTCTCCGATGAGATAGTGGAGGCAAATGTAGAGGTTAAAGCAAGCAAGTCCAGTAGGCAGGCAGGGCAGGGGCAGGGCAGGGAGCGTGGAAGGTCTGGTAGGCTAAACTGCATTTACTTTAATGCAAGAAGCCTTGCAGGTAAGGCAGATGCACTCAGAGCATGGATCGGTACATGGGGTTGTGATATTATAGTTATTACGGAAACGTGGTTGAGGGATGGGCAGGACTGGCAGCTCAATGTCCCAGGGGGGACATCCAGTGGGGCCATGTGGGTAGAACTTAGAAATAAGAAAGGGGTGATCACTTTGATGGGATTATACTATAGGCCCCCCAGTAGTCAGAGGGAATTGGAGGAGCATATATGTAGGGAAATCACAGATGGGTGTAGGAATTATAAGGTTGTAATAGGTGATTTTAACTTCCCTGATATTGACTGGGACTGCCTTAGTGCTAAGGGTTCAGATGGGGAAGAATTTAAGTGTGTCCAGGCTAGTTTTCTGATGCAGTATGTGGATGGCCCTACTAGAGAAGGGGCTACACTCGACCTCCTCTTAGTAAATGAGGATGGGCAGGTGGTTGATGTGTCAGTTGGGGAGCACTTTGGGATCAGTGACCATAACTATTAGCTTCAAGATAGTTATGGAAAAGGATAGGACTGGTCCTCCGGTTGAAGTCCTAAATTGGGGGAAGGCTAATTTCGATGACATCAGACAGGAACTCTGAATGGGAGAGGCTGTTTACAGGTAAAGGGATGTCTGGCAAGTGGGAGGCTTTTAAAAGTGAGATAGGAAGGGCAAGGCTGGCAAGTTTAGGGAACCTTGGTTGACGAGGGATATTGAGGGTCTGGTCAGGACAAAGAAGGAGGCATATGTCAGGTATAGGCAGCTGGGATCAAGTGAGTCCCTCGGAGTATAGGAGATGTAGGAGTATACTTAAGAAGGATACTTGAGCGGCGCAGTGGTTAGCACCGCAGCCTCACAGCTCCAGGGACCCGGGTTCGATTCCGGGTTCTGCCTGTGTGGAGTTTGCAAGTTCTCCCTGTGTCTGCGTGGGTTTTCTCCGGGTGCTCCGGTTTCCTCCCACAAGCCAAAAGACTTGCAGGTTGATAGGTAAATTGGCCATTATAAATTGTCATTAGTATAGGTAGGTGGTAGGGAAATATAGGGACAGGTGGGGATGTTTGGTAGGAATATGGGATTAGTGTAGGATTAGTATAAATGGGTGGTTGATCGGCACAGACTCAGTGGGCCGAAGGGCCTGTTTCAGTTCTAATCTAAAAAAGGAAATTAGGAGGGCGAAAAGGGGCCATGAGATTTCCCTGGCAGATAAGATAAAGGAGAATCCTAAAAGATTCTATAAGTATATTAAGAGTAAAAGGGTAGCTAGGGAGAGAGTAGGTCCCCTTAAGAATCAGTGTGGTAATCTATGTGTGGAGCCACGGGAGAGGTCTTAAATGAATACTTGTCATCTGTATTTACCATGGAGAAGGTCATGGAAGCTCGTGAGTTCAAGGGAGGGAACAGCGATATCCTGGAGCATATCAACATTACAAAGGAGGAGGTGTTGGAGGTTTTGAAGCACATTAAGGTGGATAATTCCCCAGGGCCTGACCAGGTGTATCCTAGGATGCAAGGGAGGAGATTGCTGGGGCCCTGGCAGAGATTTTTGCATCATTGTTAGCCGCGGGTGAGGTACCGGAAGACTGGAGGATAGTTAATGTGCCTTTATTTAAGAAGGGCAGCAGGGATAAGCCAGGGAACTACAGGCCGGTGAGCCTTACATCAGTGGTGGGAAAGTTATTGGAAGGGATTCTGAGACTGGATTTATATACATTTGGAAAGGCAGGGTCTGATTAGGGATAGTCAGCATGGCTTTGTGCGTGGGAAATCATGTCTCACGAATTTGAGTTTTTTGAGGAAGTGACCAAGAGGATTGACGAGGGCAGAGCAATGGACGTTGTCTACATGGACTTTAGCAAAGCCTTTGACAAGGTCCCGCATGGTAGGCTGGTCCAGAAGGTTCGAACGCATGGGATCTCGGGTGAACTAGCCAATTGGATACAAAATTGGCTTGGTGATGGGAGGCAGAGGGTGGTAGTGGAAGGTTGTTTTTCAGATTGGAGGCCGGTGACCAGTGGTATGCCGCAGGATCGGTCCTGGGCTCTCTGTTGTTTGTCATATATATTAATGACTTGGATGTGTGTTGTTTGTCATATATATTAATGACTTGGATGTGAAGGTAGGGGGCATGATTAGTAAGTTTGCAGATGACACCAAAATTGGTGGTATAGTGGACAGTGAAAAAGGTTGTCTAAGGTTACAACAGGATATAGATCAACTGGGAAAGTGGACAAGGGATTAGCAAATGGAATTTAATGCAGACAAGTGCGAAGTGATGCATTTTGGAAGTTAAACCAGGGCAGGACATAGACAGTGAATGGCAGGGCCCTAGAGAGTGTTGTTAACAGAGAGATCTTGGGGTGCAAGTACATAGTTTCCTGAAAGTGGCAACACAGGTAGACAGGGTGGTGAAGGCGGCATGCTTGCTTTCATCAGCCGAGGCATTGAGTACAAGAGTTGGGACGTCATGTTACAGTTGTACATAATGTTGGTTAGGCTGCATTTGGAATACTGTGTGCAGTTCTGGTCGCGCACGACAGGAAAGATGTGATTAAGCTAGAGAGGGTGCAGAAAAGATTCACAAGGATGTTGCCTGGTTTGGAGAGCTTGAGTTATAAAGAGAGATTGGATAGGCTGGGTCTGTTTTCCCTGGAGCGAAGGAGGCTGAGAGAGGACAAGATAGAGGTATATAAAATTATGAGATGCATAGATAGGGTAGCTAGCCAGAGTCTCTTTCCCATGGTAGGGGTGATTAAAACTAGAGGGCATAGATTTAAAGTGAGAGGGAGGAGGTTTAAAGGGGATCAAAGGGGTAAATTGTTCACACAAAGAATAGTGGGTATCTGGAATGAGCTGCCAGAGGAGGTGGTGGAGGCAGGAACAGTAGCAACATTTAAGAGGCATCTGGACAGGTACTTGAATAAGAACGGCACAGAGGGATATGGAATTAATGCAGGCAGGTGGGATTAGAATAGATAGACATTATGGTCGGCATGGACGCGGTGGGCCGAAAGGCCTGTTTCTATGCTGTGCAACTCTATGGCTCTAAATTTATATTGGAAATGTAAATTTGGTTTATTTAACAATGGAGTAACTAAATTCCCTATCTTTTTGTGGTGTTTTTGTACTGTTTTTTGTAGTTAAGTTGTTACACTAACCCAAGCAGCCCACGCAGTCATGGGCATCTTGTTAAGTTTGCTTCCTCCTGTAGGTATCTCCATGACCTGCACCATTTCCTTATTGAGTGGACTGTTAACATGCTCTCAAATACCTGTCAGTACCTACATTTTTGCTCGACAGAAAATGGGCAAGTTCTGTCTGGACTGACTTGTACTCTAGTTTGAAATTTTAAAAATCATCTTCGATTCATATACCTTACAATATGTCTAGTTCACCAGACCAAAGTCCTCTGGAGTCCTGTAAATTAATCCAGCTCCATTTTTGAGGTTGTTTTAAGATTTTTTTCAATTCCCATCAGTTACTTATAAGTTATAGTGGCAATCAGTCTAAGAGCACTATACTTTCTGAAAAAGCGAAAACCCAAGTTCTCCCTGTGTCTGTGTGGGTTTTCGCCGGGTGCTCCGGTTTCCTCCCACATCCAAAGACTTGCAGGTGATAGGTAAATTGGCCGTTGTAAATTGCCCCTAGTGTAGTGAGGTGATAGGGAATATGGGATTAGTGTAGGGTTAGTATAAATGGGTGGTTGTTGGTCGGCACAGACTCGGTGGGCCGAAGGGCCTGTTTCAGTGCTGTATCTCTAAATAAATAAATAAAAATAGATAAACTGATCGTTGAGAGAGGCACAAATGTTGAAATTCTGGAAATCTTATAGGTTGGCAAGTCTGTCATTAAACATTTGTGGGAATTTTAAAATCTAAAAATTTATCAAATTGGTTAATAAATTGACCAGTTTACAGTAATCACAAAAATTGAAATGTTAATTTTGCATCTGTGTAAACTTAAACATTTTTATTGTAAATATGGACATAGGAATTTATAATACCTATGTATATTTGCAATACTGTAACTACACCCTCCTGCCAGTGGAGGTGCTGCAATGCCAGTACTGGCAGGAGGGCAATTACAACCTCATAAGTATATATAGGAAGTTTTCATTCTAAATGTGAGTTTATGACATTCAATTGTAAAAAATTAAGAATAAGAACGGATTGTATGTCTTCAAAGTATGACTGAATTATGCCTGCGTGCCCTAGTCCAATTATATTCTCCTCTCATCCTCTTCATCTGAAGACTATGTTGATCTTAACTTCCTGGGTGCAATGCCAGAGGAGATTGATGTGGTACATAAAAGCTCTTCTCAAAGATAACTTCTATCGTTGTTCAATGGAAAGGACTTCCAGAAGGAAAAGTTCTTATTTTCTGATCTACAATAGACCAATTTCAATTTTTGAAGCTTCAGTTTTCTTGCCAAAAATTTGTTACTGACATACATCTCTTCACTGAGCATTTTTTTTTACATTAAAAGTTCTCCATCGGGGGAAGGAACAATCAAGAGGGGTAGGAAGTTCTACAATTTTGAGGTTCTGGGAAAGAATGTACTATGAGTATGTAAGAAGGAGGAAGGTGCATGGGACGACATTTCTGGAACTTAGAAAAAAATAAGGGGTGAAAATTCAGATCAGCACTAGCAACACGAGTACTGATAAAACAGTGATGGATGAAAAGGGTTCCAATGAGACAGAGAGATTGGAGGTTTGATGTATGAGGGTGGGGAGGGATGCCACCCATCGGGGAAACAAAATGGAATAGATGTAATCCATTGAACTGAATAACTGTTCAAGTCTAAAAGAATCCACGTAATCAACGATCTAGTAGTCTGATTAGTTCCATCAAAGCTACGAAATTCTGTTTGCTGTCACAAGGAAGAAAATTTGGGTGCTAGCTCATTGAAAGCGCAGCTGACTCATCCTGCAAATTTACCATCTTTGGAACCTCGTGGCCAAAGAGGCAAGTCAACAGAATAGATGGTATGAAATCTAGCTTGATGTATTTAAATTTAATTAAAATCCCATCCCTAACATACAAGATGTAAGACCACTTACATTTGCCTTTACACATGGTGCATGTGTAATTTTTATAGGAAGCATGTGTCATCTGAGGCACGAGGCAAACAAGCAACAGTTTATGCATCCACCATCAAAACAGCTTGTTCCACTTTGAAATCTGGCTCCACCCCTTACTAGCACTTCCTGTTCCAACTATTAAGCACCAAGCTCCTTTACTGTAGTATGTATATAAAGTATGTGTGCACATGCATAAGCTGTCACTCGCTGTAAGATACTAGCCATATATGAATTGCTACCTTTTAACCAAATGTGCAGTATGATTGATATTAAATTTGAAGAGCCACAGACATGAAAGGGCGGCCAGCACTGAAGTGATTATCACTGACCTAGTTTTGCGTGATGTGCCGCACAGCAAGATCAATGGATAAAAGGACTGAATCTCTTAAATACTTTTAAAGTGTGCTGTATTGCAAATTTTACTTCTTCCCTTTCTCCTTCTGCCTTCCCTCTTTCATAACAGAAATCATGATTACGGATGAGTATGGTGAAACAAGAGGTTAATTTCAGCCCGTTCTGATTATGTATCTCTCCTCAAATGTACATTGTTTCTCATCAGCCCTGCTTTTGCATGAGTTGCTTGTACTCTGAATTTTGTTTTGTACAAGTTGTTTATTTTTTGATCAACTTTTAACAAAGTCTGCTTGAAAACAGTTAAAGTTGTACATTCACCTGGTTAATTAGTAATCGTTGTGTTTGACAGATTGGAAATTCAACTACGTAGCCCAGTGTTCTCCTAATGTCTTGCACAATGCATTGGGAGGAGACTACATATTTGTAAAGGTACTGACTGAGGGCTGAAGTGTCCATGAGATAATTTATCGTGGAACATTCACAGAGATCAGTGTTAGCAGTGGTGATATGGAGTCATCCTTGCCTCATTCACTCTAATGTACTTGAGTCAACTAACTCTCAGCTCATTGCTAACTGTAACATGGAAATAGCACTTCACGAGCGAAAACTTTTGAGTGCAGAAGTCTTCAGGAAGTATTTCAGTAACAAAGCTGAATTGTTTGTGGAAAAAGTGACTACTTTATGTTTTTGGATTAAATCTTCTATGATAGTTTGTGAATGTGCTACTTTAACTGAAGCGATAACTGCAAAAGCCCTTCACCTGCCATTCTATGCTGGTCACTTGGATTCTGAAATGTTATTTAAACAATGACTGACAGGAAGAAACCCTCTGGTCTATCCGGTCTTTCCCACACAAAATGTGATATCTTGTACATCACATTTTATACACTTCCTACCCCGCCCAAAACCATGTAATTTCCTGGGCAAGGTGAAAATACATTTTTTTTAAAAGCCAGGCCAGTTTGTGGAGGGCAGTGGGGCAATCTAGGAAATTCCCTCTCACCCTCCCCTCCCCCTCCCTCTTGGGTGATCCAAACTAGTCCAGATCATCACTCTGGTCCCAATAATCCTGTAAGGTACTTTGGACCTCCCTTGGACAAAATGTAATCTTCGTCCCACCCAGAAACTGCTCTCGCCTGAAATAATTCAGAGAATGGGCATTCACTGCACAAGCCAGCAACCTGTTCCAGAGGTCCAATATTCTCTGGGGAAAACGGGCATTTCCTTGCCTCTAACCTAGAACTGGCCTTTCCTAACCTGTTTAATTGGAACAAACCGTCAACTCGAACACCATCTATTGATTCCATCATCTTTTTAAAGCTTCATCAAATCAGGTACTTCAGGTAATGAGTGCAAAAGTAATAAATCCCATGTATAAATTCTATATCTGATACAATCTGTAATATTACTGCTTGAGTTAAAAGTGTAGGAATGTCCCTTTTTTAATATATCTTTAATAATTGTAGACAGGTAAGAAAGCGTCACTCAACTGAGATAAGTATCTCTTCAGTGGCAGGTGAAGTGTTCATTTGAATTGCAATGGGCATCCATATCAAACAAGGACATGCTTTAACCAGCTGACCACTGATGTGTTGGCCCTGTTTGTTGCTGATGTGCAACTGTTCAGTACTGTGAAGTGGATAGTCTGTCCTTTTTGCTTTAAATTATACTTTGTGGTGTATATGCCTTTGTGTTAAAATGGCATTGAAAAACTGAAATCATACTGCACAGAAACAGGCCATTTAACCAGTCAGGCCTGTTCCAGTGTTTTTCTCCACAAGAGCTGCCAAATTTAATCCTACTCTCATCATTTCCCATACCCTTTAATATTCCTGTTTTTTCCAAGTAACTAGTAAACATGCGAGCATCCATACGAACATGGAGCAGTTGTAGGCCATTCGGCCCCTCGGGCCTGCTGTGCCATTCAATAAGTTCATGGCTGAACTGATTTCTCCACATTACCATCTGCCCCCAATAACCTTTCACCGCCTTGCTTACAAGAATCTATCTACCTCTGCCGTAACCATATTCAAAGACTCTGCTTCCGCCACCTTTTGAGGAAGTGAGTTCCAAAGACTCACGACCCTTTGAGAGAAAAAAATTCTCCTCATCTCTGTCTTAAATGGGCGACCCCTTATTTTTTAACAGTGACCCCTGGTTCTAGATTTTCCCACAAGGGGAAAACGACTTGCTTTTTAAAATATTTATATGAATTATCTTTTGAATCTGTTTATATCCAATTTGACATTCCAAATGCACCCTATAGCAAGGATCCAAGCTCTCCAAATTGGACAAACTAACCATCTAATAAAGGACAGGGAAGAATTGATACCCTTACTAAAGATCACTTATAGACTTAGTCATTGCAATTTTACATCCTATGTACAGGGCATTATTAACATGCCAAAGATTTCTACATTTTCACTCATTTGGTACAGTATCAGTAATGAAAGCTAGACCTGGGAATCTGAATCAGAATCCAAGATTTTCTGGGAGTGATTTTATCCAATTTACCTTCTCTGGAATAGATGCAGAGCTGATTGGCACAGTCCTGTAACTGCAAATCCCAAGTCTTAGACTCTTGTATAATCTATAATTCAAATCACAGTCTCAACTGATATTCATTCATGGGTGGTGCTACCCAGCCAAGAGTGCACAACTTTATTAAAATCTGCTATTAACAATTGGACTTAAATTTTGGTGCAATATTTAATACATTCATCACATTTGCATATCCAAATCTTTTCTGTTTAATCTGGAGCGTAGCTTATGCACTGACTTCATAAAACTGATTTGATGTAAAACATTTTTAATATCAACTTTAATTAAACAGCAATTTACTAGTCATGAACTAAAACTGCCTTTAATAATGTTAATTGTTGTCGATCACGTAAAAGGACTTCTGCAATGTAACTGATTTGGAAAAGTTTGATTTTTAGACTGAGAATAGAAAATAAGGTTTTAATTATAGTGTTGTGCATTATCTTAGTAAATGAGAATGCAATACTGATCCTCCCCTGCGCGCGCACCCCCACCCCCAGTCCCAAAACAGTGTTTCAACACCATGCTTTTAGTAGGCTATTGCTATGTTCTTTCTAATGTTGTGAAGTTGATTTTTAAACTATCTGTTTTTTGGGACAGGTGGTCAGGAAGATTACGTTCTCTCCTATGAACCTGTTGGCCAACAGGAGGGTAAGTGGACACTGACGAAAAGATGCAACAGTAAAGGAAAGTTAAACAATTTTTGTCCTGCTCCCCTTCTAACCAATCTGTATAGTTTATTGAAAATTATTTTTCTCTTTACCCCTAATGTCTCCATTTTACACACACCGTGCCCCTTCTCAGTGAAGAAGGTGTGGAGGTGGAGGCCCACAACAGAGCCTCTGCAAATGCTACTCTGTGACTGAGCGGCACAGTGGCACAGTGGTTAGCACCGCAGCCTCACAGCTCCAGGGACCCGGGTTCGATTCCGGCTACTGCCTGTGTGGAGTTTGCAAGTTCTCCCAGTGTCTGCGTGGGTTTTCTCCGGGTGCTCCGGTTTCCTCCCACAAGCCAAAAGACTTGCAGGTTGATAGGTAAATTGGCCGTTATAAATTGTCACTAGTGTAGGTGGTAGGGAAATATAGGGACAGGTGGGGATGTTTGGTAAGAATATGGGATTAGTGTAGGATTAGTATAAATGGGTGGCTGATGTTCGGCACAGACTCGGTGGGCCGAAGGGCCTGTTTCAGTGCTGTATCTCTAATCTAATCTAATTAGTCCAAAACAATTTTCCAACCAGATTTCTCTCTCCCTATGAAGACTTGCCATTTGTTCCATGCTACTTGATCATATTTAAAAATCGCAACACAAATCTTTATGCCATACCACACTGCCAAATAGTGTGTTGGTTATATTTTTTGAGGTGCCAGTCTTTGCATTGACAGCAGTCTCTTCAGGCCATTTTCTTCCTTCTCACCTGCTTGCTTCACGCACACATCTATTTTCATGTTGTACAAGAGCGGACAGTTGCTTATGCTGGTGTAGTCTTTGGGCCAGCTAGATCAAGGGAGTGCTACTTTCCCCTCTTCTTTCTTTAAAAAGAGGACAAGAAATCACTCCATGTTTGACTTCCATCCCAGCATTGAGGCCATCTGGTCAAAGTCACCAGCAATATCCTGTGTGCACTTCCAGCTGCAGAATCTTATCTCTTCTCTCTGTCTTTTCTGTATCCTTCAGTACTACTCTGTACTTTTTCACCACCTCTCTCCCTGTGGCCCACCTCCGCAGCAGTGCACTTTCATGATTCCCGTCCTACCTTTGCCAACATAGCCAACAATCTGCTGCAATAACTTCTCCATTGCTGATAGTTAAAGATTTTATCCTCAGGCTGCTAATAGACTTCATGCATCTGAGTTGTCATTTGTAAGCATAGCATGTCAGCCCATCTTCAATTCTCTGCCATCACCCTTGACTGTCCAACTGGTGCTCATCCAATATTAAGTCATGGACGACCAATTGCTTCCTCAACCTAAACATTGGTAAGACCAAAGCAATTCTGGTTGGTTCTCACTGGACACTTTGCACCCGAACCCCTGATCCCACCTAATTCCCTAGCTGCCGACTCAGACTAAATCTAATGGTGCACTTTCTCAGTGTGCTGCTTGACCCTGAACTGAGCTCCAAAGCCTACATCTAGTCAGTTACTGAGACTGCCTAGTTCTGCCTCTGCATTACAGCCTTCCTCACTGCCACCACTATGACCAGTGATACCCTTCTTACCTCCAAGCTCAGTTTCTCCAATACTCTCCTCGCTAGCTTCCCGAGGTCTTCTCTTCATAAATTTCAACTCCATCAAAATTCTTAAGCCTGCATCTATCCTGTACGATGTCTCACATATTTACCAGTCTCCATTCATTTGGGGTATGGTAGTGGTAATGTTAATAGACTAGTAATCCAGAGGCTCTGGGAGCACGAGTTCAAATCCCACCACAGCAGCTGGTAGAATATAAATTCAATTAATAAATTTGGAATAAAAAGCTAGTCTCAGTAATGGTGACCATGAAACTAGTGGATTGTTGTAAACACCCATCTGGTTCAATAATGTCCTTTGGAGAATTAAATCTGCCATCCTTACCTGGTCTGGTCTACATGCGACTCCAGACCCACAGCAATGTGGTTGATTCTTAACTGCCCTCTGAAATTGACTAGCAAGCCACTCAGCAGTACCAAACCACTACAGAAAAGTTGAACAAGAATAAAACCGGACTGACCAACCGGAAACAACAAACGTATACCCTGCCTAGTTGACCCTGCAAAGTTCACCCAAATAACAGCTGGGGGCTTGTGCCAAAACTGGGAAAGCTGTCCCACAGACTAGTCAAGCGACAGCCTGACACAGGTTCAGTGAGTATGATTTATAGCCAATATCCCAGACTCCTCCATTACCATACCTGTATATGTCCTGTCCCACCAGAAGTGACGGCACAGTGGTATAGTCTGGAGAGAGTTGCCCTCGGAGTCCTGAACATAGACTCCAGACCCCAGACCCCATGAAGTCTCATGGCATCAGGTCAAACATGGGAAAGAAAACCTCCTGCTGATTACCACCTACTGCCCTCCCACCCTCCTTCATGTTGAACACCACTTGGAAGAAGCACTGAAGGTAGCAAGGGCACAGAATGTACTCTGGATGGGGGAGCTTCAGTGCCCATCACCAAGAGTGGCTTGGTGGCACAACTACTAACTGAGCAACCCAAGTCCTGAAGGGCAGATATGCCCTTCTGGGTATTCAGGTGGTGAGACCAGTAACAAGAGGGAAAAATCTACTTGACCTTGTTATTACCAATCTACCTGTCACAAATGCATTGTCTATGACTGTCAGTATTGGTAAGAGTGGCCACCGCACAGTTCTTGTGGAGATGATGGACACGGAATTGGCTGAGCGACAGAAAACAAAGCATAGTGATTAATGGGTGTTTTTCGGGCTGGAGGAAGGTTTGTAGTTGAGTTCCCCAGAGGTCGGTGTTGGGACCCTTGCTTTTCCATATATATGTTAATGACCTAGACCTTGGTGTACAGGGCACAGTTTCAGATTTTGTGAACGATATGAAAGTTGCAAGCATTGTGAACTGTGAGGAAGATAGTGTAGAACTTCAAAAGGACATAGACAAGTTGGTGGAATGGGCGAACAGGCGATAGATGAAGTTCAATGTGGAGAAATGTGGAGTGATACATTTTGGTAGGAAGAACATGGAGAGACATTACAAAATAAAGGGTACAATTCTAAAGGGGTTGCAGGGGCAGAGGGACCTAGGTGTATAAGTGCATAAGTTATTGAAGGTGGCAGGACAGGTTGAGAGCGCAGTTAATAAAGCATGCAGTGTCCTGGGCTTTATTAATAGGAGCATAGAGTACAAGAGCAAGGAGGTTATGTTAAACTTGCATAAGACGCCAGTTTGGCCTCGGCTGGAGTAGTGTGTCCCGTTCTGGGCGCTGCACTTTAGGAAATATGTGAAGGCGTTCGAGAGAATGCAGAAAAGATTCACAAGAATGGTTCCAGGGATGAGGAACTTCAGTTATGAAGATTGGAGAAGTTGGGACTGATTTCCTTGGAGAAGGCTGAGAGGTGATTTGGTAGAGGTATTCAAAATCATGAAAGGTCTGGACAGAGTAGATAGGGAGAAACTGTTCCCACTCGAGAAAGGATCGAGATGAGAAGGCATAGATTTAAAGTAATTGGTAAAAGAAGCAAAAGCGACATAAGGAAAATCTTTTTCACACAGCAAGTGGTTAAGGTCTGAAATGCACTGCCTGAGATTGTGGTGAAGGTGGGTTCAATTGAAGCATTCAAAAGGAAATTAGACTGTTATATGAAAAGGAAGAATGTGCAATGTTATGGGGAGAAGGCGGGGGGAATGGCACTCCGTGAATTGCTCATCCGGAGAGCCAGTGCAGACACAATGGGCCAAATGGTGGCCTCCTGCATTGTAACAATTCTGTGATTTCACACTGAGGATACCATCCATTGTGATGTGTGGCACTACAACTATGCTAAATGGAATAAATTCAGAAGAGATCTCATAGCTCAAAACTGGGCATGCATGAGGCTCTGGACCATCAGCAGCAGAATTGTATTCAAGCACGATCTGAAACCTTATGGCCTGGCATATCTCTCACTGTACCATCACCATCAAGCTGGGAGATCAACTCTGGTTCAATGAGGAGTACAGGCGAGCATGCCAGGAGCAGCACCAGGCATACCTAAAGATGAAGTGCCAACCTGGTGAAGCTCAGATTAAAAACCTGGAACTCCCTCTCTAATAGCACTGTGGGTGTACCTACACCTAATGAACTGCAGTGGTTCAAGAAGACAGCTCACCACCTTCTCAAGGGCAGTTTTTTTTTTTATTTGTTCTGGGGATGTGGGCATTGCTGGCTATACCAGCATTTATTACCCACCCCTAATTGCCCTTAAGGTGGTGGTGAGCTGCCTTCTTGAACTGCTGCAGTCCTTGGGGTGTAGATACACAACAGTGCTGTTAGGAAGGGAGTTCCATAAATTTGGCGCACTCAGTGAAGGATGGTGTGTGGCTTGGAGGGGAGTTAGCAGGTGGTGGTGTTCCCCCACATGTGCTGCTCTTGTCCTTCTAGGTAGAAGAGGTCGCAGGTTTGGAAGGTGCTGTCGAAGGAGCATTGGTGAGTTGCTGCAGTGCATCTTGCATATGGTACACACTGCTGCCACTGTCGGTTGGTGTTGGAGGGAGTGACTGTTGAAGGTGGTGGATGAGGTGCTGCTCCAGCAGGCTGCTTTGTCCTGGATGGAGTCAAGCTTCTTGAGTGTTGTTGGAGCTGAACCCATCCAGGCAAGTGGAGAGTATTCCATCACAATCATGACTTGTGCCTTGTAGATGGTGGACAGGCATTGAGAAGACAGGAACTGAGTTAGTCACCACAGAATTCCCAGCCTCTGTCCTGCTCTTGGAGCCACAGCATTTATGTGGCTGGTCCAGTTCAGTTTCTGGTCAATGGTGACCCCCCCCCAAGGATGTTGATGGTGAGGGATTCAGCGATATAATGCCATTGGACGTCAAGGGGAGATGGTTAGATTCTCTCTTGTTTGAAGTGGTCATTGCCTGGCACTTGTGTGGCACAGTTGGGGATGGGCAATAAATGCTAGCCTTACCAGTGATGTTCACATCCCATAAAAGAATAAGATTCCCAACCCACAATATGGTAACTTCAGCCTCGTTCTTAGCCATATATCCCCATGTGACCTCATTCCACCCTATCTTGCAATCTTCTCCAGTACTCCGTCCAAGCTGATACCCTCCATTCTTCTGTGTATGGAATACTTTGCTTCTTACATTTTGCCTCTGCCCCAGATATTCCCGTCTTTGTGCTTTACCATCAGAGGCAGAATCTTCAAGCTTTTATAACCTTCATGAATTGTCTCCCAGATCTGCATCATCATGCTTCATCTGTCATCTTCAAAAGCTTCCTTCTTCACCATCATCTTTGGCCACGTTCCCTAACTCTTCTCCCAACTCCTGCTTGGTAGTTCTTTTTTCCTCCTTTTCTGGAGTGCTTTAAAGCATTTTGCTACGTTAAAAGTGTCCATTAATTAAAATTGTTACTTGGAGTGAGTCCTGCTGGAATAAGAGAGAGAGGTTTAATGGCCGACCTTCTGGGGAGTTGATATTTTAAGTGTCTGCCATGTGGAAAGGAGTTGGTGGCTTAATGTCAGGCCTAGGGATGGTCAGGTAAAGCCTGGTTACCCAACCCGAACCCAACTAGACTCGACTAAATGTGTCGGGTTCGGGTCAGGTTGAAATTCCGAGTCCAGTATTCGGGGTCGGGTCGGGCTGGACAGTGCTTCCGGGAAGTAATGGGATCAGGCTTACCCATGATTCACCACAACTCCAGCTGCGGGACAACCTGCTGCCGGAAGAGATGAAGGAGATTCATGTCGGGTCAGAAACGAAAAAAAAATTAAAGAGCTTAGGTCAGGTTCAGGTTGGCTGTAGCCGGGTCGGGCCTGGGTCGGGTTTTAATTTTATACCTGAGCCAGGCTTTATGGTCAGCTAGTTTTAATGGGAGTGTGGCTTAACAATAAATCTAATGGTGTATGGGAGGTTTTCAATTTTCTGTTGAAAACAAACCTCATCATAGTGAGAACTACTACAAGAGAAAGGAATGTCTGTAACTGCAGCCAAAATGAACAGCTTGTGACTGATCTGGTAAGCTAGATTTTACTACTGTAGGAATGCAGTAAATATTACAAAATGTCTACTTCTCATTGAGTTTCTTTTTTTGTCATATAGTCCATTATTCTCGTCCTGTTATCATTCTGGGACCCATGAAAGATCGAATTAATGATGATCTGATCTCTGAGTTTCCAGACAAGTTTGGATCTTGTGTTCCACGTAAGTACATTATCATTGTCAATTAAATTGCTGTAGGATATAACCAATGATTAATGGAGTATATTCTACTGAATTGGCTGTTATAAAGGGAGGTGCCTCTATTCTCACTAGTATGCCTCAGTCAAATGGCCATCTGCTTACAGTCACATGCAAGGCATCACCTGGGATGAGGAGAAACTCTGCACAGACATCGGCTCCCAAACCACGTCTATTCATCAGTTAGATAGTAAGGAACCTTGAGATACAGAATGATTGAGGCACCAGTGACAGTTTGGATATCTGTTATAAATTTTAGGATAATGGGGAAATTAAATGGGATATGTCAATATTTTCACTTTAACCTATCATCTCAACCATTGTTAGCTTGAGACCGTTTTGTCAACATTTTTTTTTTAATTGGTGTACTTAATTGTTAGAAGCTAAGTTACTATCAGACTACAGCTCCCCTTTGACTGCTCAGTGATCATTGCACCACACTCCAGCTGTCTGGCCAATGGCCATTAATTTCCTCATACGGTTATAATCTTTAAACATTAACATCTGCATTAGAACACAGCAGGTAAAGTAACTGCAAGTTTCTGCACAATGGAATAAATGGCTTAAATATGTAAAAGTTTTCCCCTCCCTCACACCTCAATTTATTCTTCATGTCCCACCATTCCAGCATTACCTTTGCATTCAGAAACTATATCAGTTTCAGGGGTCTGTCAACTTCAGTTTAAAATTTAATCATTTTGAAAGAACATTTTTACTTGTTTTTTTTAAATCCATTCTGGTCATTGGCAAGGCCAACACTTATTGCCCATCACTGGTTTCCCTGAGGAAGTGGTAGTGACAAACCACTTTTTTAAACTGCTGCAGTTTGCAGGTTTGATAAACTGAGTGGCTTACTCCACTTCAGAGGGCAGTTCAGAGTCAATCACGTTGGTGTTGGCTTCGCACTTTATAAGCATGAATAGTGCGTACTTACAAAGTTTTAATTGTTCAACAGATGGGAGCTAGTTAATGCAATGGTTCTGCTCATTACCATTTCACCTAAGATCTGAAACCAGGCCAGACTGACTGAAAAAAATCCTTTTACTGCTGAAAGTAAAGGTTTTGAGTGAAATATGTTTGGACTATCTCAACCAAACTCCAATTGGGTGGGGGTGGTGAATTGGTTTGAACTGTCTATAATTCAATACTTGGCACTAAACCTCAAGAGTGGCTTGTGTACAACAAAGAAGATGTCACTGAGGTTTTTTCTAAGGTTGGGAGTTAGCTGGAGAGGGGCAATGTGCAGGGAGCTTTATGCTGCACAGAACTCCTACGCCTGACTTGCGAAGTTGATCCTGACACCAGGTCTTAAATTCTCAACACATCATCTTGAAATTTGATCATGAATCAGCAAGGAAGAAGCAAAAGAATAAATGGTTTAATGGAAGTGTTTCACTTTCTCCAGATACAACTAGACCAAAGCGTGATTATGAAGTTGATGGACGAGACTATCATTTTGTTGCATCTAGAGAGCAAATGGAAAAGGACATTCAAGATCACAAATTTATTGAAGCTGGACAATACAACAACCATCTGTATGGCACCAGTGTGCAGTCCGTAAGAGAAGTAGCAGAAAAGGTAAAGGAAATCCATAAGCGTATTGTTAAACCATTTTAACACTTACCCTCTAAATCAAGAAGAATACATCATTTTGCACCACACAGCAAAATTTGATTTTATTATCAAGGAAAGTGTAACCTTTAATAATGCATAGCTGTTATGACACAAAGTACTACTTTCCAATAGAGCTAAATCGATCAAAATGCAGAATAGCTATTCCGTCTTACATATGCAAACAGATACCTTTGAACAATCTAGAACCTTGAACCTTTTAAGTTTGGTACCCATGCTTTAAAATTTCCCCTTGTTTATTCTTTAGGGTAAACACTGTATACTGGATGTGTCAGGAAATGCTATTAAGAGGCTTCAAATAGCCCAGCTGCACCCAATTGCTATCTTCATCAAACCAAAATCAATTGAAAACATCATGTGAGTATAGACTTCAGCCCTATAACCAGGATTTTCAGAATTCATTTCTGGGGCATGATTTTCTTTTTTTCTTGCAGCTTAGTTCTATTTACCAATACAACACCGAAGCTTTCAAGGCATTCCCTAGGATGAGAGCCAAATGTGGCCTTATCTTCAAGTCGTTGGAGTTACATCTGACCCCTGCACGAAACATGAATTCTGTTTTGAACTGCATTGGTGATGCAAAATGTATACAGTCTCTCCACTTCTCGGACATGAGTTCAAGTCCAACCCAAACTGCTAACCTAAAATAATTTTACAACATTTCTGGGCAGCCTGAACTCAGTCTCAACAAGTACAGGCCAGAAGCACTGTCTGTAATAGAGCTTAAATTGGGACTAAATGACTTAGAGCAAAATTCAAACTGATGCCACAGAGGATCCTCTTTTGCAATTGCAGCAAAGCAGACTAGGGGACAGTTTTCTGTTAAATTGGTCCATGTTTACCTCAGCTGGGAATGGTTATCATAAAGTTCCCTGGCATAAACTTCTTAAGTAAACAAAATTCACTAAGGGGTGTTGGGGGGTGGGGGGTGGTGGTGGGGGTTGGTGTGAGATGGATCTTGTGTTGTGATTGGCTTCAGTATTGGGACTGCCATCTTAAGACTCTGTGCCCAGTACCCCAAAAGCACAAAAGTGTCACAATTTGGAGTCACAGCTTCTAAGACAACAGAAAGGTAGCTGGTGATCCCAGGTACTGCTTCAGAACTTTTAGAACTAACTTGATGGTATTTCGGTGTAAGAAGCTAAAGGCAGCAGTGCTGCTGGGTCTTGTTTTTCTGGAGCATTCATACTAAAGCTTTAGTGGCCCATAACTTTGAGGAGGTTGGTGGGATTGATGGTGTGAGCTGAGCAGGAAACCGTCACCTAAACACAACTTTGCTAAGTGAGCATTTTTTTGACCTTTTACAAGATCATTATCCCCTTGTTACATTGTTCCAGCATTTCTGTGGTTGCCTTGGGGAGGTGGAGCTGGGCCTGCAGTAGCAATTATTTTCATTTGTTTATGGGATGTAGGTGTTGCTGACAAGGCCAGCATTTATTGTCCATCTCTAATTGACCTTGAGAAGGTGTTGGTGAGCCACTGCAGTCCATGTAGTGTAGGTACACCTGTTGGATGGAGAGTTCCAGGATGTTGACCCAGCGGCAATGAAGGATTGGCAAAATAGTTGTCATTTAAAAGAGAAGGCTTGGTCCAGTTTTCCACATTTTTTTCCTGCAGATTCAGCCCAGGGGAGCCTCAATAAAGCTGGGGTTGGGCTTGCAGTAGGAATCCTCCCCACCCCAGACTTGGTCTATCAGCAGGCCAAAGAGATGGGCAAGTCTAAGATTTGTTTTTACTTAGCCAGTGGATCTTTAGAGTCTTCTGGCAGCTGCTCTCCAGATCGGAAAGGCATGCAACTACACTTAAATTCTCTCCCATACTCATCAAGTCCCTTTTTGCGATTGGCTCAGTCATGCAGGAGCCAGTCTGCATCAAGGGTGCCTTCAGGTCTTTTTAACAGTCCTGGAGAGAAAGCACTGACACTCCAAGCCCTTGATAGGCACAGCACACTTTAGATATGCTGCTCCTGTTCAGTGCCAGGTGTGGGAGTAGGAAAATTGGATCAGAAATCTTCTGTTGTGCAAACTGTTGCAATGCTGATGTTTCTCTGTTGGTGGTGCTAAACAGCTGCAATTCCTTTGTGCTGTCAGCAAGATTGGAATCTGAATTCTGTTATCTTAGCCTATTAATTTCGCATGGCACTGATTTAGGTGATAATTTCACAAGTTATGAGGAAAAGGGCTCTGCAGAATCTGACAGTTATAGTTTTAGATAAACCGGTTTGAATATTAAGCAGGTTGTGCTTGAGGTTTTAACTAGTCTGGATAAAGGGACAGAATATTTTTTGGGGACAAAGAAGCAGTTAGGAGAAAGAAAGGGAGAGTATTGGGTATTTCTTAACTTTGGGGCCAGCTTGAGTGACCACGCCAGTCCTTTTACAGCATTGTGCATTTGTATATTCCTTACCTGCCCTGTGTTAGCACAGGCTTCACTTATGATCAAAGTATAGCTGTTTCACAGACTGAGGGTAAAGGCTTCTGCTCTCTTCCTTTACAGGGAAATGAATAAGCGATTAACGGAAGATCAAGCAAGGAAAACTTTTGAGAGAGCCGTAAAACTTGAACTGGAATTTACAGAACACTTCACAAGTTAGTATCATTGCCTGATACATGCATACGAATTAGGAGCAGAAGTAGGCCTATTGGCCCCTTGAGCCTGCTCTGCCATTTAGTAAGATCATGGCTGATCTGTTTGTGTTTCGACTTCCACTCCCATCTACCCCAATAACCTTAAGATTCTTGTTAAGCAAGGGAATCAATCTACCTCCGCCTTAAAAATATTCAATGACCCCACTTCTGAGGCAGCGAGTTCCAAAGTCGCACAACCGTCAGAGAAAAATATTCTCCTCATCTCTGTCCTAAAAGGGTGACCCCTAATTTTAAAACAGTGCCCCCTAGTTCTGGACTCACCCACAAGATGAAACACCCCCGCCACATTCACCTTGTCAAGACCGTTCAGGATCTTATATACTTCTTTCAAATCTCCCCTCACTCGTCTAAACTCCAGTGAAAACAAGCCTAGTCAGTCCAACCTTTCCTCATAAGACAACCCACTCATTCCAGGTATCAATCTAGTAAACCTCCTCTGAACCGCCTCCAACACATTTGCATCCTTTCTTAAATAAGGAGACCAAAACTGTACACAGTATTCAAGATGTGGTCTCACCAATGCCCTGTATGACTAAAGCATAACATTCTCAATTTTATTTTCAATTCCTCTTGTCATAAAGGGTAGCATTCCATTAGCCTTTATTACTTGCTGTACCTGCATACTACCCTTTTGTGACTCATGCACTAGAACACCTAGATCCCTCTGCAACTTGGAATTCTGCGGTCGTTCTCTGTTTAAGTAATACTCTGCTTTTTTATTCTTCCTGCCAAAGTGAACAACTTCACATTTTCCCACATTATGCTCCATCTGCCAGATTTTTGCCCACTCACTCAACTTATTTTTATCGGTCTGTAACCTACTTATGTCCTCTTCACAACATACTTTCCTACCTATCTTTGTGTCATCTGCAAATTTAGCTACCATGTCATCACTTCCCTCATCTAAGTCATTGATATAAATTGTGAAGAGTTGAGGCCCCAAACCCGGACCCCTGCGGAATTCCACTCATCACATCCTGTCACTCAGAAAAGGACCCATTTATGCATACTCTCTGTTTTCTGCCAGCCAGCCAGTCAATCTTCTATCCATGTTAATATGTTACCCCCTGCACCATGAGCTCTTACTTTGCACAGTAACCTTTTATGTGGCACCTTGTTAAATGCCTTCTGGAAATCCAAGGACAGTACGTCAACGGGCTCCCCTTTATCCACAGAGTATGTTACTCCTTCAAAGAACTCCAATAAATTGATTAAACATGATTTCCCTTTCACAAAATCATGCTGACGATTCCCGATGACCTTGAGTTTTTCTAAGTGCCCAGCTATAACCTCCATAATGGTCGATTCTAACACCTTCCCCATGACAGACATCTAGCTAACTGGCCTATAGTTATCTGTTTTCTGCCTTCACCACCGCTCCCCACCACCTTCAACCCTTCTTGAATAGAGGGGTTATATTTGCTACTTTCCAGTCTGATGGAACCTTTCCAGAATCTAGTGAATTTTGAAAAATTAACCCCAATGCTAGTACCTCATTATCCACCTCTTAAGACCCTAGGATGAAGCCCATCAGGACCAGGGGTCTTGTCAGTCCCCAGCTCCATCAGTTTGCTCACTACCACTTCCCTGGTGATTGTAATTTCACCAAGTTCCTCTCTTCCTTCCACCTCCTGATTTATAGCTGTGACTAGAATGTTTTTTGCATCCTCTATTGTGAAGACAGAAGCAAAATGTTTGTTCATTTCATCCGCCATTTCCCTATTATCTACTATTAACTTCCCATTCTCACTCTCTGGAGGACCAACTTTACTTACTCTTATCCTTTTTAAATACCTACAGAAACTCTTGCTAGCTAGCTTCCTCTCATACTCTAATTTCTTTCTCCTGATTAATTTTTTAGTCATTCTCTGCTGTTTTTTATATTCTGACCAATCATCTGACCTGCCACTCACCTTTGCACAATTATATGCGTTTTCCTTAAGTTTGATGCTTTCTTGAAATTCTTTAGTTAACCACGGATGGTGGGTCCTCTCCTTAGAATTTTTCTTTATTGTAGCAGTATACTTATTCTGAGTATTCTGAAATATCCCCTTAAATGTCTGTTACTGCTTCTATTGATCTATTTCCTATCCTAGTAACCCTTCAGCTAGCTCAGCTTTCATGCCCATATAGTTGCCCTTGTTTAAGCTTAAAATGCTAGTCTTAGACCCACTTTTATCTCTTTCAAACTGGATGTAAAATTCTATCGTATTGTGGTCGCTGCTACCTAGGGGTGCCTTTATGAGGTCATTAATTAATCCTGTCACATTACACAATGCCAAGTCTAATGTAATTTGCTCTCGTTGATTCCAGAATTTGCTGCTCTAAGAAACTATCTCGAAAGCATTCAGTGAACTCCTCATCCAAGCTACTGTTGCCAATCTGACTTTTCCAGTTTTATACGTAGATTAAAATCACCCATGATTATTGCCGTCCCTTTCTTACAAGCAACTAGTATTTCTTCTTGTATACTTCCTACATTGTGGTTACTGTTAGGGGGCCAATAGACCACTCCCACTAGCAACTTCTTTCCCCTACTATTTTTCATCTCTACCCAAATGATTCTACATCCTTATCTCCTGAACCAAGGTCATCTCTACTATTGCACCAATGCCATCCTTGGTTAAGAGTGCTATCCCTCCACCTTTATCTAGCTTCCTATTCTTCTTGAATGTCATATACCCCTCAATATTCAGGAATCAATCCTTGTCATCCTGCAGCCACGTCTCCAGAATGGCTATCAGATTATATTTATTTACTTCAATGTGCGCTATCTTTAGTTTTATTTTTTTGTTATCTTTGTTACATCCAGTCATGACTGTTGGTGTGTTCTTAGGTTTTTTCTCTCTGTCCCTTCCTGCCATTCTCTGACCTTCATTTCCCATGTTACTCTTCTGCTCTCCTGCCTTGACTCTACCCCTTGATTTGCTACATCTACCCAAGCTTGATCCCTCACCCCCGTATTTAGTTTAAAGCCCTCTCCACTTCCCTGGGTATACGGTTTGCTAGAACACTGGTCCCAGCACGGTTCAGGTGCAGACAGTCCCAGCCATCCCCATTTTCCCCAGTATTGGTGCCATTGCCCCACGAACCGAAACCCACTTCTCCCACACCAGTCCTTGAGCCACATATTCATTTCACTAATCTTATGTGACGTCTGCCAATTGGCACGTGGCTCAGGTAACAATCCACAGATTATTACTTTTGAGGTTCTGCTCTTCAATTTGGTGCCACGCTCCTCATGCTGTCTAAGCAGAATCTCTTTCCTAGTCCTACCTATGTGGTTGGTACCTACATGGACCACAACAACTGGATCCTTCCCTTCCCACTCCCAGTTCCTGTCCAGCCTTGAGTGGATGTCCCGAACCCTGGCACCGCGTAGGCAAAGCAGCCTTCTGAACTCACGCTTTTGGCTGCACAGAACAGTCAATCCCTCTCCGTGTTTGCAGTTTGGCTTCCAGATCAATAATCCTGATTGGAATTCCTCTAGCTGCTTACACTTTCTGCAGACGTGTTTGTCCTGGATCGCCTTGGCATGCAAAAGCTCCCACGTACCACAGCTGCAACATAACATCTGTCCTGCCATTGTTACTCATGCTATTAGTTAATTTACTTTAATTACTTTCTTAGTTAACTTAGAATAAGTCCTTCAAATAATGATGTGACAACTATCTGTACAGTTAAATTAAAATGTGTCCATAATTGTTAATTACACGTTTACCCATAGACAAGAGTGATGTTGCTTTATAAGTGAATCGTTGAGGAAGTTGAATTAAAATTAACTAAGAGTTACCTGCTCCGTCCATGTGCATCCTTGTTGATAAGGCTCCAAGATATAATATAGCTTGTCCCACTTTTTTCTATGTTGATCACTTTTTGTGTGAAGTTCTTCCTGACATCTGTCGTAAATTTTACTTTCACCTATGTCCCTTTGTTCTAGCCACAAAGTAGTGTTTCAGATTAACCTCATCATGCAAGTTCAGGTGGGACCTTACAGTAAAAGAAAGAGGGCTTTCATTGCTTCAGTTTGAATTAGATATGAACCTCGATCCTAGAAGCAAAAGAACAGTGTGTTCTGCCCCAATTCCTTTTGCTATCCTGAAATAAACCAGAAAACACTGAAAATGCAAAACCAGTTAGTCAGCATATGTAACGAGTAGAGACAACTTATGAAACTTTGGGTACCCTTCATCAGAATTCCATTCCAACCTTTCTCTTGTTTAAGATGCTGTGTCTTCTGAATTTTATTTCAAATTTCCAGCATGTATTTATTTTTCTTCTGCTATCGTGTGTTGGATATAATGATAAAGAATGGCACAAATCTCGGCTTGCAAAATATTAATTATTCTTTCTTTGATGGTCAGGTATTGTACAGGGAGACTTGCTGGAGGAAATTTACAACCAGGTGAAGCAGATTATTGAAGAGCAGTCGGGGCCTTACATCTGGGTTCCAACCAAGGAGAAACTGTGAAGTCTGTTCATAATAACCATCATCCATTGCTCATGATGGTCTGGACCCCCTTCTACAGGATTCACTCTTGCTCCTGCTGATCACAAATCTCTCTCTCTCTCTCTCTCTCTCTCTCTCTCTGTGTCATGAAAAGTAATTTGTCTTTCACTAGGGGACGTTCACATCTCCTGTTTGTGAAAACTGCTTGTACGTGATACCTGATAAAAATTACCACCATAGTTTTTTTTTAAATGAAGGGGAAAGGCCTGACTAACTGTTGAAGGGAGATTCTATGGTACAGTTCCTTAATGTTTAAGGGCAACAATTCTTCAGCAATTTTCAGAAAAGCTTTATATATATTTTTCTTTTAATAATAAACTGAAAGAAAGGAAAAGTAATCTTCATGTTTAGCATTGGGTTTGGAAACTAATTCTAAGCAGCTTTTTGCACGATGAACTTTGGAAGCATGGTTTGGCAGTGGAAATCCTGATGGTTTTATTGTTGTCTCCTCCTGCATTACTTGCTCAGGCCACTATTTGAGTTGTCTCTGATTTTTAATTTCTGTACTGGTTCAGTAATTCCCACTTTTGTTGAACAAGTTATAACTCATCAGCCTTTAAAGTGCAACGGATTTTTTATTCACTTTACGAATGTTCTTGACAGACCATGCTTTTATTTTTGTTTTTCCTTTTGCCAATTGAAGTGCACGATAAATAGATAAAAATGTTTATATTGAATGCTGATTAGAATGTGTACCTGTGACACTGAGAATAATTACTTTCACTCTTGTAGAGAGTCTACTTTTATGAATTTGATTATTGAGTGGGGAGAGGGGGGAAGCAAAGAGTAGCCAGTAAATATAATGACTATTTTAAATGATAACTGACGGGATTTTCAATAGGACTTTTCAAATAAGAATGATCTGGGAGGTGGAGGTGAGTATAAATAAGGACGTGGATTTGGCTGAGGAACAGAGCTGAAACCTAATCATGACTATTTGTAATGGGACATAAGATTTGAGATTTTAAGATATATAAGTAATTAACCCTCAGTAACTATGTATTTTGATATAAATGATCAACTATATTAAGCGTACTTTTAACAAATACACTATATAACTTACCAAGAATGTTTCTTTAAAATAGCTGCACATATATTTTCTTTCCTTCTAACCATCTCTCTCCATGAATATGTTTTTTTTAATTCCAAGTAGACATGAATTAGTGTTTTATCATCTTTAACCATGAGAGTTATATGGGAAATGTGGTGTTGGGGTGAAACAGTATTTTGAGAATAAATGCAAGAATTAAAACCCAAAAGAAGCCAGTTTTCCTCTCTTTTCCCCCCTACCCACCCCTGTGAATTCTGTGTGAGGTTATTCAAAGTGATGCTGTGCATGTTTTCAAAATGTTAAAAGCAATTTTAAATAAAATAATTTTTACATTTTATGTACATTTGCAAGTGGGAATTGCAAAGATGTCATATCTTCCATTGTAGTTCTCAATCAGAGGCTTCTGTGTTGAGAAAATATATTTTAGCAATTATAGGGTATGTTCTCAAATGAAACTCTTAACACTACATTTAGATTAACTGCCTGGTACCTGACCTCTGCTAGTAATTTGGAGATGACTTGTTTTATATAGGAATAATGTGCTTACAAGCAGTTCAGTACACCTGACCCTTCTGGTGCTGCAGTTTGTACAGACTCTCATCTATATCCATTCCATTGTCAAGAGGGGAACAGCTAATAAACTTTAATGTACAATTTACTTCTTTGTGATGTGTTTTCTTTTAACTTGTTCCAATTCAAAATCATCAATATGGAAAAACAAAAGCAATGAAATGTGGTGATATGGGGGTCAAGCATGGTGTTTTTCCAAGTGGCAGGTCAAAGATTCAGAGCCATAGTTTCTCATGCAGAGGTCCCCTCTCAAACCTTCATGGTGGGGCGATTCCCCAGAAGTAGAAAAACAAAAGGGTGAATTGACTCCGGTAGTAACACTGGACTAGTAACCTTACAGAGCTCAGAGAACAGCATACCTCCCCATTCTGGTCATGGATAAGTATGTGATGCAGTGGAACATAAATGAGGGAGAAAGAAAACAAAACAGTCATGAATAAAAGATTCAGGGTTCCACTAGAATAAACTTAATGCTTTGTTAATGCAGACCAATAATGTCACAGGTTCAATCCTTGAGTGTGCTGATATAAACTGGATAAGGATAGATATTCCACAGTTGGCTTCTGTTCAGAAGGTACATTTGGAAAATTCAGACAGAATCACTATTCCTGATTGCTACCCAGAAATATTTGCTGCAAAGGATAAATGTATGGATATTGACTGAGGGCAAGATTGGGTTTGGCTGTGGTGCCCCGTAGTCAAATAGTTTTTCAAAATTTGTTCGGCTCGTACTGGGTAGCTGTTGGTGTTTGCTACTCCAACATGAGTGTGTGATATAAGAAGGGTAAATTAAATGAATCTAATGCTGCCTTATCTTAAGCTATAGATGACAGTATGAATACCTGTACTGTCATCTCCTGAAGTCTGCTTGATTGGGGTGGGGGCAGCTAGAGAAGAATTTTCCAGAGTATCTTAAATTGGCCAAGGTTTTTCCTTTTTTTGCCTATCCAAGGAGTTTGCATGACTGCGGGTAAGGGGTCACAATACATGTAGATTACATGTCTAATGGAAAGACTAGATGGGCTAGTTGGTCTTTTTTTCAGATTGTGGACCTACTGCTGCCCCAGATGCGATTGGTTTTAACTGAAATTATGCATGCATAAAATATGGGCCAGTACTTTATAAGTAAACTAGAAAAAGAGAAAAAGGAGTAGCAAGATATCCTGAAAGACTAAGATGGGGTAGATAGAATGGGAGAAGACTTGGGAGTATAAATACCAGCAGAGACAAGTTAAGCCAAATGGACTGTTTCTATGCTATATTTTGCATGTAATTCTATGTAGATAATACAGCACAGATCAGGGATTGAACCTGGAACTTCTTTGGAAGCTACACATTGAACCAGTAAGGAACTTTCCTCATTTCATCAATTTTATTCTCTTATCCTCTGGTTAAACAATCCAATGACAAATGTATTATCTCTTTAGAATTATGAAGACCAGGATCTTGTTCTCGGTCAGTCCTTCTCCAGTTGGAAGCAGATATTGGTTTTGTATCTTCACTCTTTATCATTTGAGTCATGGAATCATTCTCCTTGTACCTCCTTCAATATCCTTTTTCCAACTATAATCAAAATTGCACAAAACATTCCAAATGTAGCTACACTAATGAGTTAATAACAGTTAAATATTTACGTGGAGAATTTGTCTCCTGCTCTCCTGTCGTATCTTTAGCAGAAACCACACACATGGTGTAAACGGCACAGTGGCGCAGTGGTTAGCACCACAGCCTCACAGCTCCAGCTACCCGGGTTCAATTCTGGGTACTGCCTGTGTGGAGTTTGCAAGTTCTCCCTGTGTCTACGTGGGTTTTCTCTGGGTGCTCCGGTTTCCTCCCACATGCCAAAAGATTTGCAGGTTGATGGGTAAATTGGCCATTATAAATTGCCCCTAGTATAGGTAGGTGGTAGGGAAATATAGGGACAGGTAGGGATGTGGTAGGAATATGGAATTAGTGTAGGATTAGTATAAATGGGTGGTTGATGGTCGGCACAGACTCGGTGGGCCGAAGGGCCTGTTTCAGTGCTGTATCTCTAAATAAAAAAATAAAGTTGCAGCGGGAGACTGGGAAGACTGTTGTGGAAACTACTGATCGTTGGTCTTAAGGGTACACTTTTCCCTTTAAGTCAGTTGATTGAGGGTTCAAACATCAGCATGGAATTGACATCATTTAGGCTGGCACTCCATTGTAGGTTTGGTTCCACGATTCCCCAAAATTATGACTTCCTAGTCTGTTGATGAAAGCGGGTGTACTGTTACCAATTCTTTGCATTATGAATAACTCTATTGCATTCTCCTAAGCAGACTAAGCAGGATACCAATGATAAATAAATCAAAGACAAAAAAAATTTAAGACCAATGTGTTGTGATAAATTGTGAAGCCAGTAAAGAAGGCAGGGTACAAAACCAAGGAGCTCTAACTAAGCACCATCTCATTGGATCATCAGATGTGGATGCAAGTGGATATTGACACTAGAGATAACTGGAGCAGGGAAAACACATTAAGCTTATGTAGGAATAATGCTCTTTGGCATGATTCCCAAGCAACACCTGTGTAATTTAAACAAAGGACCTCTTAAAGATGCTGAAAGGCAGGCTAGTATAAAGTGACTGAGCAATGTGAGAACTACAAACCTAGAAAAAGGCCGTTTGAAATAGAAATTGCTCCAGGATATGGTCTGTTCCAAAGTTCTCAATCACAAGCCATCATTCAATTTAACGTGGAAGTGACGGCGAGCAGAAGCTGTTCTGTGTGTTTAACTGAGAAAGCAGGAGATCTACTTTAGAGGCGGTGAGGCTTGTTCCCCTAGCTGGGAAGTCTAAAACTAGCAGTCAGCCATTCAGGGCTGAGATGAGAAATTTCTTCATTCAAAGGGTTGTGAATCTTTGAAATTCTCTAACACAGAGGGCTGTGAATGCTCAGCCTTGAATATATTCACGACAGATCAATACATTTTTGGATATCAAGAGATGTGGGGGAAATGTGGAGTTGAAGTAGATGATCAGTCATGATCATATTGAGTGGTGGCACAGGCTCGAATGGCCTACTCCTATTATGTTTTAAAAGGAAATGTGTTGATATAATTGAAATGAGCAGTAAATACTGAGGCTGATACATGTCAGATGTTTGCTAGCTTGAAAGAAAGTTTTTCAAAAAGTTGCTATTTATAGGATTTCACTCAAATTTTGTGTCACTGATTTCAGCTGCAGAACAGACTAGCCAGGATGATGCAAGCTGAGAGGGTTTCCAATGGTGTATTTCCCATTGCTGTCAGTATAACCATTTCTATGTGTTTAGCAAATGCTTAGTGGAGACTTTGAAAAGTCTATCATCAGGCCCTGAACAATGATGAGAAGTGGCTGTGGCAAAGAGCATGCATTTTGTCTTTGGCTATTAATCAGATTCTCTCGGTGAACACTACAGTTGCGAGAAAGGTCAGTCACTGTTCGCAGTTTCTACAGTCAGCTCATTTTCACTTCTCAGGGCAATAGCAGAGATGTGCATCATTCAGATAGTCATTTATCAGTATGGTTTCATTGTTCTCATTATACCTAGTCGGGAATCTATGAGTTTAAAGTATTTGATATATATCAATGAATCGAGATATTCCAATCTATTCATTTGATAACCTCAGCTATGGTTAGATAGAGGCAATTAGGAAAATGCCTTTGAGCATTGCTGAAAAATGCTGATATACCTGTGTGGACAAACATCCTATTGTTGAAGTTAAACTGATCTAGTTACCAGACCGTTGTTGCATTAGTAAATGTGCAAAGGCTATTGAATAATATATCTATGTCTGTCTTTATGCTACTTGGCAGTCAGTCTAAAGCTAACAAGAAAACTGAGCTTGTATTAATGGTTCCATTAAAAGCCAAACCTTTTGGCTTGTAAGAAGTCAGCGGCCAAACTTATGTTGAGATTATTTGTTGTTTTGACATTTCAAAGATTGTAAAGCTATAAATATACTATTTGTGCTGAATACTGTTCATTTACCTGTTCAATATTCAATAATGTCTGTTGGTTTATAGCTTGAGCCTTGGTCTGATAGAGTGTATACTCAGTTTAAAGATGACCATATCACACGATGGCAAGTAATATTTTCCATGAAGCCAGAATGCAATGAGGAGAGTTCTGTTTTATCCCAGGTCTTCCAACACTTACCTAGATATTGGTTAAAGTATGGTTCATAAGGGAGTGAGGTCCACTTACAGGAGTGACCATTGATACTGAACTCGTTGTAAATCTAATATGATACTCTTTATATTAAAAAAAAAACATATCAGAGGGCACATTGCAGAGGGATGCACTTAGCCTACATCATCCCACCATGTCTACTCCATTAGTTGATGTAAAACTAATTTAGTAAAACTAATTGTTCGAAAAGAAAAATCATGCACCTTTGAATATTTTAAAGTATTTATTAAAAGTGCTTCTACAGGCCAGGGCTGCCATTGTTGCCCTTTTTTGCAATATGTTCTAGTAAAAATGACATCACTGGGCTTGCTAGCAGTACTGTACAATTTACCACGAAATATTAACTTGTAAATAAAAAGGATATTATTGTTTACAAACTAACATTCTCTGGAAGGTTTGTCATACTTTGGCATAGCCATAGTACATGCTGGCCGTAATGTTAACCTTGCAGCTGGTTAATGATCTACGGTGCTTGGTGACCTGAAGAGTGAATTGGTGGGAAATAAATATCTTCAAAATTCTTGCAGCCACAGAAAGGTTAGTGCTAATGCTAGGAATATTATTTTTGTTATTAGGTTTACTAAGCACATCGATCGAACTGAATCACCAGTGTCCGTGGTAAAAATTTTGGGGCCCGTGACTGGTAATTTCAGGGTTGAGAAATTTCCTATTGACTTCTTTCAACCTGTCAGTTTTTTAAAAAAATAATCGCTGCTGTCCGTTCCAGAGCTGATGTGTTTAGAGTAGGACCAGCGCTTCCAATTCGGACAACTTCGGGCTTTTCCAGCGGGTTCCTTTTTTTTTTAAAAGCCCGGCAGGAAAACTCGAACTTGTCCAAATTGGAAATACTGGTCCTGCTCTAAACACGTGTCAGCTGTGAAACTGACAGCTGTGATTTTTTTTAAAACTGACCAATCTCAAAGCTGAGAGTTGCCACTTGCTGCAACTATCACAGAGAGGGGGAAGGGGAGGGAGGGAGTGGGGCAGAGAGGGAGGGGGAGACAGCGACACAGAGACAGACGCAGTGAGACAGCGATCGTGATCACTCCCGACAATAGACATCTATCCCTAATACTCCGCATTGCTACAAGTGTGAGCAAACATTGACTACTTGTGCAAGCAAAAAAAATGCTAGGTGTCTCGCTAAATCAGTGTCCAACATAGTGACCAGAAAGTCAATAAATTAACCTCATTCAAAGCTTCTTCACAAAAATGCACCTTTGTTGTTGTTTTGATGAATAGTAAGATAAATTTTTAATGCCTTTATCTTTCTGAAATTGTCTCACCAGCCCCCCTATGTAAGACAAAAATTGTAATGTGGCCCCCCACGCGAAAAGCATCCAAGTAGTACAAATCCGGCATATGCACCAAAATAGCATCCTGTACCTGCATCAAACTAATCATACAGTACATATTAAAGAGCAAAGCTCCCTCTACATTGTTCTAGCAATACGCCCTAGCCCAACCTCTGAAGAGAAGCCCTGGATGCACTAGTCACTTGCTATCCCAAGCATTCTTGTAGACACTTTGAGCAAGCTGCCAACTTAGACCCAATTTATAAGCAGTTTTGTACTTTGGATTCATGTCCATATTTAGTTTGTCCAAGCTCATTTTACTAGGATCTTACATCTTGAAGAGACTGGATTGAAAGCCAAGTATCAGATCTAAATTACATATCTAATCCTTTTCTTTTATTCAAAATGCCACAGGAAAGAAGGAAATTGATTACTTTTCCCAAGTGATCTCCAACTTTTCCTCATCTACTTATGACTAGGGTGTCAAAGATGAACTTTCAGTTCGTTTGGAAACCAAGAGCTTTAAATAGAAAAGCTAGAAATTGTGCTTTATAGGATATTACAGCACTGAAGGAGCCCATTGCTTCTGTGCTGGCTTTCTCTTAATCCTGTCTTTTTGCCCTTTTTCATTACCTTCCAAATTTTTCTTCTTTCATTTTTCAGGAATGCCACAAGCCATGCCCTCTGTTACCCGCATTGACTCTTTTCCATTCCATTTCTACTTTCTATCACAGCTGAAGTTTTCTCCTCCAAAAAAATTAATGAATAGCATCTTGGGAATATTTACTAAAGTTTCTGCAAAGAAAAAACAGGTTTGCAGGAACTTTGCATCTAACTTATAAATGTTATTGAGCAGAAGCTGACATAAAGTATGACTGCTGGGAGAACAATTATACTTAGAAGATATGATACTGTTGTGTAACAGCAATTGCATACACACTGATATGGCTATTGCCTTTAGAGATGGTATGCTGCACAGGATAAGTAACAGATAATTATTTATGTTCTGGCACATTCGCCTAAGCAGAAGTGTTTGAAACAGGTACTACTGAAAATGCTGTATAGGCGATCCCTATATTGTAAAGCATTCTGCATAAATCATTTTGTGGTATAAGTTGTTCCATTATATGCAAACAGTATCAACTAAGTATTTCTACAGCAGTATTTATACCAGTAAATAATATGCAATGTACACACACTGATGTAGCATCTGCTTTTACAGAAATACTGCTAAGTAACAAGAACTGAATGCAACTAATAAATTACTGCACGCAATGACCTCCTCTAAACAGTCATGATCAACCCCAAATCATTTTTCTACCACTTGCACAAATAACATGTTTAAATCTACAAATTACTCATCAATCAGCTGCTTTGTGCTTTGCTCTGAGCTGTCGTGACATTACCGAGCTCAGGAAAACTAACTGTCCTTTATTCTTTTAATGTGTCTATTGTTGCAGCTCGGTAGCTGTTTAAATCGTGAACTCGTTCTGTCTGATGCAGTGTTTTTGCTTTTGTTTCAGTTCCTCTCCTCGAGTAGTTCGGTTCAACAAGGATGAATTGCCCGCAAATCTCGGATTTGAAACGGGTCATGTGGCAGATCACGGACAGGAGATTACATGAAGAAACTGTGTAGCATTAAAATGAGCAGACACAACGATGACATCCCAGATGGAATCACTGGAAGAAAGATAGGTAATCTGAGAGAAATACATCAGTAATCTATCTGTATAAAAATGAAAATTCATTATAGCATCTCATAGCTTTGTCAATGTCACAAAGCTCTTCACATAATGAATTATATTTTGGAATCTTGTGAATTTTATGTAAAAAAAAAAGGAAGAAGCAGGTTAGCAGCTGTGGAACTAAAAAATAACAATATTTTTAATCCTGTCAGTATTATTTAGCATTCACATTTAGTGCTGTCTGCACAATATTAACACATACCTTAACCTAATTAGTTTTTTTAATGAAGGCTATAAATATGCCAATTAAATTAAAATGCATTTTTGGGATTGTGAATATTTTAAAAAGTGTAAGTTGGCCACTAATGACATGCTAACCAGAATGAACTGTACTTTGTAAATGAAGGTAAACTGGGCTTCCCCCAGTGGTAAAGGGGGTGCAACTGAGACATGTGGGGCCAGAAATCCTAGATTTCATTCTTAGTTTATGTTAACTTTCTTAAATCATCCAAAGTAATAGGACTACAATTGGGTTCAGCCTTCCTAAGCTCGAGAGGCGGGCAAGAAATAGCCGGGGTTCCTATTCCTGATAGCTATCCAGCCCCCAAAGTCTGCTTGTGTGAACATTGGACAGGCCAGAAATAACTGTGATGGCTCCCCATTGTCATTGACTGGACTCGCAAGTGAACAAGGTTCACTTAAGTGATGTGTGCAAGTGTCCAGCACTTGTGGAACCATGAAGTACCGCAGGGTGCCCAGGACCGGTGGAACTGTAATCCAATATGACTCTATTCCTTCAGGAGAGTCGATAAGAAAAGAAAACTGATGGACAAAAACGATAAGTAAAGCACTGAAATACAGCATCGAAATATGGAAATATAGAAGCTGACAGGTGTGTAACTCACTTGCGCCAGAACATTCAATCCTTTTAATTGCCTCCAGATAGTTTTTTCCAAGCCAATCTTCGTAAGTAGTTTTCTCCCCAACTGATATGATTCTAACGGTAGAATCTTTAAAGAGCAGATCACTTCCACCATAGGCCGATGAATTAAACATTTTAAAGTCATTGGGATTACTATTGTACCCAAAGAAATCCTAGAAGAAAAGATGTTAATTTATACAGCAACTGAAATTGTTTTACATACAACAGGTTACTTTGAAGTGACTGTCATGCAGCCAAGCAATGGCACCTATTCGATACACAGCAGACGAGATACCACCAAAAGATATCAATCTGTTTTTGGTGGTATTTGAATAAAGAATGTTGGCCGGAACACAAAGGGGGCTCCCTATTTTCCTTTGAATAGTACCATGGAATCTTTAATGTCCACCTAAGCCATTGAAACAAGCAGGTAGAGTTTATCATCCAACCTGAATAGCAGCACCTCTGACAATGCAGCACTGTTCTCAGTACTTCATTGTAAGATTAGCTCAGATAACGTACTTAAATCTTGAATTCTGACTCAAAGGTGAACTGACTAGACAGAAGAAATCAGTAATGGAAGAGTTAACATCACATTGTAAGCTGTAATTAAAATAATAGTGCCTTGCCCTTTAACTATATTGATCCAAAGAGTTTCTACAATATCAGAAGTTTACCCATGAGAAATGTGCTGTAAACACAAGGGTTGATTTGTGATATTGTGCTCCCAAAGGGGAGGCCCACTTGAAAGAACCATGGTCAGAGATAGCCCTACAACACTGCAACCCTGATCCTTTGGCCTGTGTCTCTATCAAGTACAGTTCCCTACTGAATGTGCAAAATCTATTACTCATTCTCGACAGATTTGATTTTTATTCTACCAAAATCAGAGTTTTCACATTTACTGGTGACCACTGCCCTCTGCTCTTCAACCCAACATTTACATTTTGTTTTACATTCACCTTATAGATTTTAAAAAATCATTTTGTACAACACCCTCTTCGTTCTCCTCCACCACCCCCCAATAAAAATGTGGATGAGTTCCAATAACTTTTATTCTACATGTGCTTCAGTATGTTATATTAGAATCTCAAAATGATATCTTATGCCTTCTGAAGTTGCCAATGTAGGTATGGAAGAGGAAGGGACCAAGGATAGATCCTTGGGAACTCCAAATATAACCGTGTGGAAAGAGAAAAGAAGCGATTGCTGGAGATGCATTAGCTATACTTGGATAGGTAGAATTGGAACCATGGAAGGACAGCACCGTGGAGCTAGATGATAGAAGAGTCATTGGAAAAGGATGACTACTAAGTCAACTGTGTCACTGTAGAAAAGTCAAGGACGGTGAGGAAGGATAATGCACCATGCTCACGGTTAAAAAGGATACTAATCGTGCTTTGACCGTTCGAGTGCTGGGAGAAGGTTAGAAACCAGATTGCAGTTATTCAAAGGGGGAGAGTTTCAGGAAGATTGAACATGGAGCTGGACATATTCAAGGATTCAAGAGAGGAAAGGCAGGTTGTAATATGTCAGCGGTTATAGACGATGGACATATACATGATGGGATTTTGAGAAAGGGGTGATGATGGCAGTTTTGAAAGGCAACTGTTGTTAATATCTGCTAACATGGAGGCCAGGAAGGAGAGTTAATTCATCAACAATTGAGTAGGAAAGGGACAAGGATGAAGAAGTTATTGGGCTTATGGATAAAGATGAGCTGGCAGAGATGGGGTGAATCTCCAGTAAGACGGAGATTCAGGACTGGAATAGGTGGTGCAAGGTTGGGAACTCGGGGACAGCAGAGGTGAGAGAGCTGCACAGATTATATCAATCTTGGAGACAACAAAATACAAACTCCTCACAGTTTGTAAAAGCAAAATACTGCGGATGCTGGAAATCTGAAATAAAAACAAGAAATGCTGGATTCACTCAGCAGGTCTGGCAGCATCTGTGAAAAGAGAAGCAGAGTTAACGTTTCGGGTCAGTGACCCTTCTTCGGAACTGACAAATATTAGAAAAGTCACAGGTTATAACCCCCCACCTCACTTGCTTATAACCTGTGATTTTTCTAATATTTGTCAGTTCCGAAGGGTCACTGACCCGAAACGTTAACTCTGCTTCTCTTTTCACAGATGTTGCCAGACCTGCTTAGTGGTTCCAGCATTTCTTGTTTTTATTTCCTCACAGTTTGTGTTTGAGTTAAAAGTAGAGAGGGATTTAAAGAGATGATTAATCTACAGTTGGTGAGATGGCACCCAAAAGTCAAATTGTTTGATCTTCCGCTTTTAGTCAGATATTTATTTTGATAGTTCTTTTACTGCTTAAAAATACAACTGAAGTACAGATAAGTGCTTGAAATACTTACCTGTGCTTTATCAAGCAAACCAAAGACAACTGTGGTGGATGTGGAAGGATCGACCATCACTGCATGAGATGGAACCTTAGCCAAATTACACTCTTTGAACTGATTCACTTCTGCCCGTGCACCATTCAGGCACAGTAGTTGATAATCACTGGATTTTAGATTCATAGCCCAAGGTTCCTGGTTTTTTCCTAATGGAAAAAAAAATCACATTAATATATTTATGAAGTTTGACTATCTTGTCCAGCTCAACAAGTACAATTTAAAAACAATATGTTATCCCAGGTCAGAGTGTATAGATAAAAGGAATATATGGATTTCCAGATGTTTGATGTGGCGTACACAAATGTTTTGTTCTAAAAATTAAGGCACTTGGTAGTAAAAACAATGTAACTGCCTGGTTTGGGGAGTTGTTAAGGAACTGAAAGCAAAGAGTTGGACTAAATATTTTTGGCTTGGCAGGATGTGGGTACTGGGGTATGCCCCAGGGTAAAGGGCAAACTGTGAGCAAGAATGTAGAAAATTAGAGATTAGTGGACTGGGCAGATAGGTTGATAGATTAATTTCAAAGCAGAGAAATATGAAGTAGTATGTTTTGAAAAAAAGAACCGTGAGCAGTCAAAAAATGATGGGAATGGTTACAAATGCATTATTTAATATATGTAGAGAATTTTAGAACACATTTTCTAGCCAGCAACAGGAATGGAAACACAATCCATTTTAGCTTTTAGAAGGGGAATGGATAAATATTTGAAGAAGTAAGATTTAAAAAGGGATTGGAGAAAGGGTCAGGGAAGGGGACTAAAGGAATAGCACTTTGAGAGCCAGCATAGGCACATTTAGCCAAATGTTATAAAGGTCTGTAATTCTAAGAAAATATGCAACAGCAGTTTGTGTAGGTGGGGAGGGAGTCACCATATTATAAGAAGCACAAAATGACACTAAAAATGATGTAGCAAAATGCTGACTGATATTAGATATCAGAGTTACAAGGAGAGACGATAGAAGCTGAGCTTGTTTACAGTACAGAAAACTGCGAGGCAATATTGTTGAGGTAATGGCCCAGATTTTGCGTTAAAAATAACACTGAGATTGTCAGTGCTCACCGTTATTAAGGAATAAATTGCACAGCAACCCTGGAGTCCACAAGTGCACAGTTAGACACAGAAATCTGGATGTTGCTGTCCGACTTTCCCTGCTCCTCCACAAGCTTCGCTACACCAGTACCTCAGTGTGACAGCCATGTAAGGTTGTGAATTTACTGCGCTTACCCACTGGTTACCCATTATACATGTCAGAAAAAGTTACATTTGGTACATTCAAGGTGTAAGAGAATTTTTAATGGTATGATGAATCTTAATTACTGCCAAACAATCCTCTGGCATGGAAAATTTAATTTTACAAGTGTGGAGTCTCATTCCCTCAGAATTTATTGTTGGAGATTTCTTTAGAAAAAATCTAACTTTTCTGTCTTTTATCTTTCTCTTTCAATCCTGTCTTTCTTTCCCCCTCTATTGCTTTCTGTATATGATATTATAATGAATTAAATATGCTAATTTGTACTTCCTCATTAGACTCTGCATGCCTGAGAAAGGATTCTTCAATCTGATTGGTTGAAGAGACATGCCATTGCTTACTCTGCTCTCACATGTCTTGTAAAGGGAGCAAGACTTGAAATGATCTCTATTAACTAAGTTGCTGCTCAAAAACCCACGAAAAGTCTGTAGGCAGCTGTCAGTGTGATGCACAGCAAACAATGTTCCTTGGCAGCTGACCACAAAATACGGGCCGCTAAACATTGCTAAGGGTATTGATGCGATGAATCCTGAGAACTGTTTACTATAGTCCTCAATAATGACAATGAAGGGGCATGGAATGAAGCTCAGAAGAGGCAACTGATAATGACATGAGAAATTTTAAGATGGAGTTGACAGGCATTTGGTGATGAGATTAGTTAAGGGATATAAATTGATAGTGAACTGCGTATTCAGTTTTTGAACTTTGGAGCTGGATAGATGGTATTTCCTGGTTCTACGCATTACCACATTCCTATGACCAGGACAATGAGAAAGGAGAAAAATGGACAATGGTGAGGAGAGAAATAAAAAGATACATTGGAAAGAAAAATGGGCAGGAAGATTGTTGAGAGAATGGAATGGAAAATGATAAGATATGAAGAGGAGAAATATGTAGGGCAAGTGTGGGAGAAAAGTGGGTAGAATTGCAGTTGAAAGGAAACTAGATAGAGGGTTTGAGATAGCATGGAAGATGAAGAAACAGGCAGAAGAGCCAACTAGACTTACCATCAGTGTTGGCAAAAACTGTTGTGTGTTTAACAAATGCTACATCTCCCACTTCTGCAAGGCACCTATTGATTTTAAAGAAAATAAGTTATTCATTTCTACAACATACAAAAATTATGCCGGTACAATAGTGCAATATGCTGATGCAATAACATGCTATTGTATAAAGTTTCAAAACATCAATTCTCCCTTGTAATCCTGTATGCAATGAGTTCCCAATTTCTGAGTCTGTGCTTAAAAATTCAGTTCAGTTAAATGCAGCTGTTTCATTCTCCTTATTTTGTGCTTTTACCAACTCTACCAATGACACATTTATTAGCCATGTAAAGTACCTTATGCAGGGGGCTACGCTGTACAATTAGATTTTGCAGTCAGCAGCAAAGCAATGGCACTCATCACTGACCTTGAAGAAAAGTGCCACAAAGATCTAGCGATCCCTGTGGCATGGATTTCATCTTTCCCAATGACAGTTTAAATCTAACGCCAAGTCAAGAGGATTTTCAAACATGCAGCAGCCAATCACATTAAAGTATTCTCCCAGACAGCAAACCAGACATTTAAAAAAAATTGAATCCCTTCACTTTTAACTTAAATTCTCAGATAGCAAAATAAATTATTATGATTAGATTAAGATAGAAGGTAATATATTAAACTTTTTTAAAAATTAAAATATGGATTTTTTTTATCATAATGGAGAAATTGACATTTCAATAATTAGCTTTTCAGGTTCAGTGAGGATGTTTAGCAGTAATTATGAACTTAGTATGTTAAAACCCAGTTTTGTTTTATCATGCTTCTGTAAAGTGCCTTGGGACTTTTTATTATGTTTAATGGCTATATAAATATAAATAGTCATTGTTGTTACACCTCATTCAACAAGATGTAACTTTTTCAAGGGTTTTTACAGCGAGACTATACAAAAGTGGAATTTTTTGTCAATTCACTAATTGCTTAAGGATTGCAGTCTGGTGGACCTCAACAGTGCACCCTCTGGAGGAGCACAGAATCACTGATAGCATACCAGAAATATTAAAGTTATCAGGAAAAATTGCACAGGTTAGGGTTTTTTCTTTAGAAAAGAGGAGACATAGAAGGGACCTGATAGAGGTCTCTAAAATTATGAATGGGTTGGATTAGGTAGATATGGAAAAAAATGTTTCCACTTGTACGAGAATCCAAAACTAGGGGCGATAAATATAAGATTCATTAAATCCAATAGGGAAATAAGGAGAAACTTCTTTGGTCAGAGAGTGGTTAGAATGTGGAGTTCGCTACTACGAGAAGTGGTTGAGGCAAACAGCTTACATGTTTTCAAAAAGAAATTAGACAAGTACATGAGAGAAAAGGGATATGCTGCAAGGCTGAGATGAGGTAGATGGAATAGGAGGATACGTATGTGGAGTATAAACAGCAGCACAGACTGGTTGGGCCAAATGGCCTGTTTCTGTGCTGTATATTATATGTATGTAATTTGGATTTCAGCATTATTCTGTGCATGTGCGAAAATCCGAAGTTGCAGTCAGTTTCATTGGAATAATGAAGTTGAATGCTGATAGTTTCACTGTCATTATCACCCAAAATCCGGGCCAAGATGTCACTTAATAGAATCTATGATTCAGCTGTAAATGAATGCAGTAAATGCTGCATAATTTTGTAGGTGCCTTATTATCACCCCTTCCAATTCTGTTCCTGTAAATTATAACAACATTTCTGTTTCCCCCACCACAGTAATCATTAAGCCATCCTTTACAACATGTAAACCTTTTGTTAAACCAATGAATGCTAAGATTTTATTGTTTTAATGAACAGTATTTTATAGCCTCAGGTGCTGACTGAGCTATATCATATCATGCAGTATAAAGTAGTTGTCTTGTACAGCCATAAATTCTTGAGCTATCACCTTTGGCTCTGAACTGTGATCAAATTTGCATTTAACTAACTGCAGATAAATTTCTACCTCACTTTCGCACTGCAGCACTGCCAAATCTTAGCTGTCTCATTCACTACCTGGATTAACCATCATGCAGTGAGATGAGCAAAATATTCATCTAAATATTACGTGAAAAAGCATAAATATCATTTTGCAGTAGCATGCTCTTTAATTTCTCTGTAACTGAAACTCTCCCTGAGCTACTTTATTACTCTGGTAAAGATCATCTCCCTCCCATCCTAAGTCACTCAGTTCCTTGACATATTGATCTGTGTTTATTTAAAAAAAAGTTGCTTCCTATATTCCTTCTCTCCCAACATACACTGCAGAGATGCTGACAAACAGGAGAGTGAATAACATAAATATTAAATGAATGTTTTATAATCAATTCAGTATATTACACCCTCTCTACCATAAAAGAATTTCTTTAAATTATCAATTATGCTAGATTGCTATTTTTGTTCTCAGTAGAATCTCTTTCTAGCAAATCTGCAATGAACTTCTGCCCTGGTCTTCTGCCCCCGCTGAAGTCAGGACAGATGTTGAGATCTTAGTGAGATGAAAATGATAAGACCAAGGTTATTGGTCCTGTGTTTGTATTAACAAAGTTCAAGTTGTGTCAATGATTTCAACAAAAGCAATCTGGGAAGGAACTAGGAACTTTTAACCCTTTAGATTGCTTTTACACTCTGAGAAACTATTCTGCATCTTTCGTTTGTAATTCCTAACCTTATTCTAATGATTTTCCCTATTTCTTTGGGCGCCATGCATAATTTTGTGGTTAAAGAGGCAGGTTGAAGATCATCTTACAGGGCCTTGCCAGAGACACACTGTAGTTTACTATTACACAGTGCGTGAGAGTGACACAGGTTGCTGTAATTTCACCTTCCAATTATCCCCCATTGGCAAGAGATCTCGGGGTTGATTTTTCAATTGTCACCTGGGTGTAAAACTGTCCATTGCAGTTCAGCCTCTCGTTATAAAAACAGCCCAATTTTCATATTCATTGATTTCAATAGAAATGAAAAGCAGGTGGCTGATCCAGAAAACAAGTTTTCTACCTGGATGGCAAGTTTAAAAATCTACCCCCTAGATTCCAAGAAACCCTGTGTGGAATGACCCAACTGCATGCACATCCTCCCACCCATATCACAGAATTGATATGCCAATGGGCCCCAAGAGGTGACTTTTGCTCCTTCAGTTTGCAGTGCCACTGTAAACTCTTGAATTGTAATAGACTCAGACCCCGCTATCATTCAACGTACTTTATTCTATCAGATTACCTGAATGCTCCTGTATAGCCACTGTATCGTTCCTCTGCACTGAAGACGCACTTTGACTTCCCTTTGGCATCTCCAATGCACAATTCACAAAGACTTGATGGATCACCCGGCTGATTGGCACCTGGCACACAGCTTGCAGAAAAAAACTCACTGACCGCTGTACAGGGGAGACAATGAAATTGTCAACCATCTCCATATTTGTTACAGTAACTCATGTTACTGCATATATTAATTTAAAGATCATTCCTCCAGTGGCAAAGGCTGGTGTGCATGTTTGGACTACTGTCATTTTGATTAGTTCTGCAGCGCTTAGATGCACCTACGTGCAGATTAAGTCAGAGCAGCACTTAATGCATCAGTATTGCTATGATTCCTACAGCTTAGGATGCAGGTCATTTTTTAAGTTGTACAATAAAACTGAGATATTATTTGTACATTAGCAGGAATAAGTTAATTTTAGTGTATGTGGGGAGAAGAAAGGATTACAATTTTAAGGACTGATTGACTCTATTGTTTCATGACAAAGATGTAGACATAGAGTCATCGAGAGATACAGCACTGAAACAGACCCTTCGGCCCACCAAGTCTGTGCGGACCAACAACCACCCATTTATACTAATCCTACATTAATCCCATATTCCCTACCACATCCCCACCTTCCCTCAATTCTCCTACTACTACTCTAGGGGCAATTTACAATGGCCAATTTACCTATCAACGTGCAAGTCTTTGGCTGTGGGAGGAAACCGGAGCACCCGGCGGAAACCCACGCAGTCACAAGGAGAACTTGCAAACTCCGCACAGGCAGTACCCAGAACTGAACCCGGGTCACTGTGAGGCTTCGGTGCTAACCACTGCGCCACTGTGCCGCCCATACCACTCCATATATGCAGGAAAAGCAACTTTTAATTGCCAATCTCAGCATGATTTAAACCATTATTTAATTTATTTTTTTTCTTATTTCCTGCTTTTGTTTCAATGACCATTGACTCCATCTGCTAGAAATTATGGACTGATCCCACTTTTCTATTTCTCAGTAATGGGTTGAGAGGGCAGTGCTTCTGTGAATTTTTCCTCCAATTGATGCAGAAAGACTGTCACTGCTACAAAAATCCATCCAGAAGGCAACAGTAACCTGTATTTGTAAAGCACATTGAACAAAAGAAACTATCCCAAGGTGAGAAGAGGGATGGAATGAATCTTGAGCCGATATTCTGTGGTTCTTGAGTTTGTGACAACCTCATGCATATCATGAGTGTACAATTTATTCTCTTAATAATTTTGATTACTTGAATAATATCGCCCTTCAACCTTCACTTTTCCAGAGTAAATAATCCCAGGCTATATGGCTTAGAAGCCTTAGGTTATATTTTAATTCAGTTGCCCTTTTCTACACAGCCTCAACAACTTGTATTTATATAGTGCCTTTAACATAGAAAAACCTCCCAAGGTACTTCACAGGAGTGTTATAAGACAAAATTTGGCAACAACCCACATAAAGAGATATGAGGCAGATGATCAAAAGCTTGGTCAAAAAGGTAGATTTTCAGAAGCACCTTTAAGAGGGGAAAGAGAAGATTTGGGACAGAATCCCATAGCTAAGGGCCCAGGCAGTGCATGTGCACTCCTCAGTGCAAAATCTTCCCTGTGTGAAGAAGATAGAATCGGGCATGCTCAAGAGGCCTGAATTAGAGTAGCACAGTACCTTGTAGGGTTGTCGGGCCAGAGGAGATTACAAAGATAGGGTGGAGCGTGCCATCGACAGGTTTAAAAACAAGGTTGTGAATTTTTAAATGGAGGCATTGCTTTACCCAGAGCCAATTTTTTTTGTTTGTTCTTGGGATGTGGCATCACTGGCAGACAGTGCTGTTAGGGAGGGAGTTCCAGGATTTTTACCCAGTGACAGTGAAGGAACAGTGACATAGTTCCAAGTCAGGATGGTGTTTGGCTTGGAGGAAACTTGCAGGTGGTGCATCTGCCGCCCTTGTCCTCCTAGGTGGTAGAGGTCACGGGTTTGGAAGATGGTGTCGAAGGAAGCTTGGTGAGTTGTTACAGTGCATCCTGTAGATGATGCACACTGCTGCCACTGTGCACCAATGGTGGAGGGAGTGACTTTTTAAGGTGACTAACGGGGTGTCGATCAAGCGGACTGATTTTTCCTGGGTGGTGTCGAGCTTCTTGAGTGTTTTTAGAGCTGTACTTATCCAGGCAAGTGGACAGTGTTCCATCACATTCCTGACTTGTGCTTTGGGGAAAGAAAGAAAGGAAAGACTTGCATTTATATACCACCATTCACAACCACTAGATGTTTCAAAGCATTTTACAACCAATGAAGTACTTTTGAAGCGTAGTCACTGGGAGTTAGGATGTGAGTTGCTTGCAGCAGAATACCCAGCCTCTGACCTGCTCATGTAGCCACAGTAATTATATAGAAACATAGAAAATAGGAGGAGAAGGCCATTCGGTCTTTCGAGCCTGCACCGCCATTTAATACAATCCTGGCTGATCGTCCAAACTCAGTTCCCTGTTCCCACTTTCTCCCCGTATCCCTTGATTCCTTTAGCCCCAAGAACTATATCTAACTCTTTCTTGAATATGTTTAATGATTTGGCCTCAACTGCTTTCTGTGGTAGAGAATTCCACAGGGTCATCACACTCTGGGTGAAGAAATCCCTCATCATCTCAGTCCTTAAATGGCTTACCCCTTATCCTTAGATTATGACCCCTTGTCCTGGACTCGCCCGCCATCGGGAACATCCTTCCTGCATCTAGTCGGTCCAGTCCTTTAGAATTTTGTAGGGTTCTATGAGATCCCCCCTCATTCTTCTAAACTCCAGCGAATACAAGCCTAATCGACTCAATCTCTCTTCATACGTCAGTCCTGCCATCCTAGGAATCAGTCTGGTGAACCTTTGCTGCACTCCTTCCATAGCAAGAACATCCTTCCTCAGATAAGGAGACCAAAACTTTACACAATACTCCAGATGTGATCTCACCAAGGCCTTGTATAATTGCAGTAAGACATCCTCGCTCCTGTACTCAAATCCTCTCGCTACAAAGGCCAACATACCATTTGCCTTCTTAACTGCCTGCTGCACTTGCATGCTTTCAGCGACTGGTGCACAAGGACATCCAGGTATCGCTGCATCTCCTGCTTTCCCAATCTATCGCCATTCAGATAATCTGCCTTTCTGTTTTTGCCACCAAAGTGGATAACCTCACATTTATCCACATTATACTGCATCTGCCATGTATTTGCCAACCTGTCCAAATCACACTGGAGCTTTTCTGCATCCTCCTCACAGCTCACCCTCCCACCCAGCTTTGTGTCGTCTGCAAACTTGGATATATTACATTTAATTCCCTCATCTATATCATTAATATATATTGTGAATAGCTGGGGTCCCAGCACTGATCCCTGTGGTACCCCACTAGTCACTGCCTGCCACTTGGAAAAAGACCCACTTATTCAAAGAACAAAGATACAAAGAACAAAGATAATTACAGCACAGGAACAGGCCCTTCGGCCCTCCAAGCCTGCGCCAATCCAGATCCTCTCTCTAAACATGTCGCCTATTTTCTAAGGTTCTGTATCTCTTTTCTTCCTGCCCATTCATGTATCTGTCTAGGTACATCTTAAAAGATGCCATCGTGCCCGCATCTACCACCTCCGCTGGCAATGCGTTCCAGGCACCCACCACCCTCTGCGTAAAGAACTTTCCACGCATATCCCCCCTAAACTTTTCCCCTTTCACTTTGAACTCGTGTCCTCTAGTAATTGAATCCCCCACTCTGGGAAAAAGCCTCTTGCTATCCACCCTGTCAAAACCTCTCATGATTTTGTACACCTCAATCAGGTCCCCCCTCAACCTCCGTCTTTCTAATGAAAATAATCCTAATCTACTCAACCTCTCTTCATAGCTAGCGCCCTCCATACCAGGCAACATCCTGGTGAACCTCCTCTGCACCCTCTCCAAAGCATCCACATCCTTTTGGTAATGTGGCGACCAGAACTGTACGCAGTATTCCAAATGTGGCCGAACCAAAGTCCTATACAACTGTAACATGACCTGCCAACTCTTGTACTCAATACCCCGTCCGATGAAGGAAAGCATGCCGTATGCCTTCTTGACCACTCTATTTACCTGCGTTGCCACCTTCAGGGAACAGTGGACCTGAACACCCAAATCTCTCTGGACATCAATTTTCCCCAGGACTTTTCCATTTACTGTATAGTTCACTCTTGAATTGGATCTTCCAAAATGCATCACCTCGCATTTGCCCGGATTGAACTCCATCTGCCATTTCTCTGCCCAACTCCCCAATCTATCTATATTCTGCTGTATTCTCTGACAGTCCCCTTCACTATCTGCTACTCCACCAATCTTAGTGTCGTCTGCAAACTTGCTAATCAGTCCACCTATACTTTCCTCCAAATCATTAATGTATATCACAAACAACAGTGGTCCCAGCACGGATCCCTGTGGAACACCACTGGTCACACGTCTCCATTTTGAGAAACTCCCTTCTACTGCTACTCTCTGTCTCCTGTTGCCCAGCCAGTTCTTTATCCATCTAGCTAGTACACCTTGGACCCCATGCGCCTTCACTTTCTCCATCAGCCTGCCATGGGGAACCTTATCAAACGCCTTACTGAAGTCCATGTATATGACATCGACAGCCCTTCCCTCATCAATCAACTTTGTCACTTCCTCAAAGAATTCTATTGAGTTGGTAAGACATGACCTTCCCTGCACAAAACCATGTTGCCTATCACTGATAAGCCCATTTTCTTCCAAATGGGAATAGATCCTATCCCTCAGTATCTTCTCCAGCAGCTTCCCTACCACTGACGTCAGGCTCACCGGTCTATAATTACCTGGATTATCCCTGCTACCCTTCTTAAACAAGGGGACAACATTAGCAATTCTCCAGTCCTCCGGGACCTCACCCGTGTTTAAGGATGCTGCAAAGATATTTGTTAAGGCCCCAGCTATTTCCTCTCTCGCTTCCCTCAGTAACCTGGGATATTCCTACTCTTTGTTTCCTGTCTGCCAACCAGTTCTCTATCCATGTCAGTACCTTACCCCCAATCCCATGAGCTTTAATTTTGCATGCTAGTCTCTTATGTGGGACCTTATCGATAGCCTTCTGTAAGTCCAAATACACCACATGCACTGGTTCTCCCTTATCTATTCTCCTAGTTACATCCTCAAAAAATTCCATTAGATTTGTCAAGCATGATTTCCCTTTCGTAAATCCATGTTGACTTTGTCTGATCATGTCATTGTTTTCCAAGTGCTCTACTATTACATCTTTTATAATGGACTCTAGCATTTTCCCCACTACCGATGTCAGACTAACCGGTCTATAATTCTGTTTTCTCTCTGCCACCTTTTTTAAATAGTGGGGTTACATTAGCTACCCTCCAATCCATTGGAACTGTTCCAGAGTCTATAGAATTCTGAAAAATGACCAGTAATGCATCTACTATTTCAAGGGCCACTTCCTTAAGTACACTGGGATGTAGATTATCAGGCCCTGGGATTTATCGGCCTTCAATCCCATCAATTTCCGTAACACCATTTCCCTACTAATGCTGATTTCATACAGTTCCTCCTCCTCACTGAACCCTATGTTCCCCAACATTTCTGGGAGGTAATTTGTGTCCTCCTTTATGAAGATAGAACGAAAGTATGTATTTAATTGGTCTGCCATTTCTTTGTTCCCCATTATAAATTCCCCCGTTTCTGACTGTAAGGGACCCACATTTGTCTTCACTAATCTTTTTCTCTTCACATATCTATAGAAGCTTTTACAGTCAGTTTTTATGTTCTCTGGAAGCTTACTCTCATACTCTATTTTCCCCTTCTTAATCAATCCCTTTGTCCTACTTTGCTAAATTCTAAACTGCTCCCAATCCTCAGGTTTGCTGCTTGTTCTGGCCATTTTATATTTCTCCTCCTTGGATCTAATACTATCCCTAATTTCTTTTGTAAGCCACGGTTGAGCCCCCTTCCAGTTTTATTTTTGTGCCAGACAGGAATGAACAATTGTTGTAATTCATCCATGCGCTTTTTAAATGCTAGCCATTGCCTATCCACTGTCAACCCTTTAAGTAACGATCCCCAATCTATCATAGCCAACTCGCGCCTCATACCTTCATGGTTTCCTTTATTTAGATTCAGGACCCTAGTCTCGGAATCAACTCCCTCACTCTCCATCTTAATGAAGAATTCTGTCATGTTATGGTCGCTCTTCCCCAAGCAAGATTGGGGAACAACAAGATTGTTAACTAATCTTTTCTCATTACACAATACCGAGTCTAGGATGGCCTGTTCTCTTGTTGGTTCCTCAATGTATTGGTCCAAAAATAAAACCCATCACGTACGCACTCCAGGAACTGCTCCTCTACAGTATTATTGCTAATTTGGTTTGCCCAATCTATATGTAGATTAAATTCACCCATAATTACAGTTGCACCCTTATTGCATGGATCTCTAATTTCTTGTTTAATGCCATCCTCTACATCACCACTGCTGTTTGGGTGTCTATATACAACCCCCACCAACGTTTTCTGCCCCTTGGTGTTTCTTAGCTCCACCCATACAGATTCCACATCAGAATTCTCTGAGCTAATATCCTTCCTCACTATTGTATTTATCTCCTCTTTTATTAACAACGCTACTCCACCTCCTTTCCTTTTTTGCCTGTCCTTCCGAAATACTGAATACCCCTGGATGTTCAGTTCCCATCCTTGGTCACCCTGCAGCCATGTCTCTGTAATCGCAACTATATCTTATCCATTTACATCTATTTGCATGGTTAATTCACCTACCTTACTGTGAATGCTCCGCGCATTGAGCCACAATGCCTTCAGGCTTGTCTTTTTAACATTCTTAGTCATTTTAGCATTATTTCGCACTATGGTCCTATTTGCTTCTTGGCCTTGATTTGTATGCCTTCCACTTTTGCCTTTTTGTTTCCTGTCTTTCGTTCTATCCTTGTTTCCTCCTCCTTAGTCTCCCCACTCAGGTTCCCATCCCATCCCCCTGCTATTCTGGTTTAAATCCTCCCCAACAGCACTAGCAAATGCCCCTGCGAGGACACTTGTACAGGTCCCACCTTCCCCAGAACCGGTCCCGATGTCCCAGGAATCTAAATCCCTCCCTCCTGCACCATTTCTCCAGCCACGCATTCATCAGGTCTATTCTGTTCTTCTGTTCACTAACACGTGGCACAGGAAGTAATCCTGAGATTACCACCTTTGAGGTCCTGCTTTTTAATTTAGCTCCTAACTCCTTAAATTCATCTTGCAGGACCCCATCACTTTTTCTACCTATGTTGTTGGTACCGACATGTACCACGACGACTGGCTGTTCACCCTCCCCCTTCAGAATGTCCTGCAGCCGCTCCGAGACATCCTTGACTCTAGCACCACAGAGGCAACATACCATCCTGGAGTCTTGTTTGCAGCCACAGAAACGCCTGTCTGTTCCCCTTACAATTGAATCTCCTATCACTTTGGCTCTCCCAGTCTTTTTCCTCCCCTCTTGTGCAGCAGAGCCATCTGTGGTGCCACGAATTTGGCTGTTGCTGCTTTCCCCTGGGAGGCCATCCCCCCAAACAGTATCCAAAGCGGTATATCTGTTTGAGAGGGGGATGGCCACAGGGGACTCCTGCACTACCTGCCTGCGCCTACTACTCCGCCTGGTGGTCAACCATCCATTTTCTGCCTGTGCAGTCATTACCTGCGTGTGACCACCTCACTAAACGTGCTATCCACGACGTCCTCAGCATCACGGATGCTCCACAGTGAATCCAACCGCAGCACCAACGCTGTAATGTGGGTAGCCAGTTGCTGCAGATGGATACACTTCCTACACACATGGTCGTCAGGCACACTGGAAGTGTCCCTGATTTCCCACATAGCGCAGGAGGAGCATATCACGGGTGCGAGCTCTCCTGCCATGACTTACCTTTAGATTAATTAGTTACTCCCTTTAAAAAATACTAATTACCCTAGGAGCCTTGTTCTACTCCAAACACTGCCCACTACAATCTCAAGTCCTAATCAATTACACTAATTAAAAAAAAACACACTTTAGCAGTACTCACCTTATCACTTGAGGTTTTTTTTTCAAAATAAAACTTTCCCCTTTTTTAAGCTACTTAAATGCACTAACAGCTGTTACTTACGCAACCAATCATCTTGCAGATTTCCCATGATGTCACTAAGTCTTTTTTTCCTCTTTTGAGTCTCAGCACGCGCCGGCAGAGAGAGCCTGCCGCCGCTCCGGTCACCAGAAAAGTAAGGGCCTCGAGCCCCGCTGTCTCCTTTTCAGCTCCCGCTCAGGATGCGATTCCTCCCAGGTCCGCCTGCCGCCGCTCCAGTCTCCAGGTAAGTGGATGATTCAGTTAAGTTTCTGGTCAATGGTAACCCCCAGGATATTAATGGTGGCAGATTCAGTGATGGTAATGCTGTTGAATTTCAAGGGGAGATGGTTAAATTCTCTCTTGCTGGAGATAGTCATTGTCTGGCACTTGTGTGGGGCGAATGTTACTTGCCACTTATCGGCCCAAACCTGAATGTTGTCTAGGTCTTGCTGTATGCGGGCATGGACTGCTTTAGTATCTGAGGAGTCGTGAATGGCATGGAACATTGTGCAAACATCAGCGCACATCCCCACTTCTGACCTTATGATGAAGCAGCTGAAGATGTTTGGGTCTCGGACACCGCCCTGAGGAACTCTTCCAGCAACGTCCTGAGGCTGAGATGATTTGGCTTCCAAAAACTACAGCCATCTTTCTTTGTTCCAGGCATGACTCCAACCAATGGAGAGTTTTCCACTTGATTCCCATTGACTTCAATTTTGCTAGGGCTCCTTGATGCCATACTCGATCTAATGCTGCTTTGATATCCAAGGCAGTCACTCTCACCTCACCTCTGGAAATCTGCTCTTTTATTCATATTTGGACCAAGGCTGTAATAAGGTCTGGAGCTGAGTAGCCCTGGTGGTAGGTTAGTGAGCGCAGGGTGATGGGTGAACAGGACATGGGCAGCAGAGTTTTGGATGACCTGAACTTTATGCTGGTTGAACATGGGAACCCAGCTAGGAGTACATTGAAATATTCTAGTCCAGAGGTAACAAAGGCATGGGATGAGGATTTCAGCAGCAGATGAGCTGAGGCAGGAGCAGAGTCAGGCGATATTATGGAGGTGGAAATAGGCAGCCTTCGTGATGGTGCAGATATGTGATCAGATGCACATCTTGGAGTCAAATATGATACCAAGGTTGCGAACAGTCTGTATCGGCCTCAAACAGTTGCCAGGAAGAGGGATGAAGTCAGTGGCGAGGGAGCAGAGTTTGTGGTGGGGACAGAAGATGATGGCTTTGGTCTGCCAAATACTTAGTTGGAGAATGTTGCTGGTCATCCTGTCCTGGATATCGGACAAGCAGTCTGACAATTTACAGAAGTGGAAGGGTCAAGAAAGATGTGGTGAAGTAGAGCTGGGCGTCCATTAACGCCCTCTCTGTACTAATGCTTTGACTTTCAGCATACCATTAACATACTGTCTGCCTTTTCTCCATGACCTTCTGGTCAGTTATTCCCTGTGACCTTGTCCTATCAACACCTTTTTTGCTATCTCTTGCCCCACCCCCGCTTTACTTGCTTAAAACCTATTACATTTCTAATACCTGCCAGTTCTGATGAAGGGCCACTGACCTGAAACGTTAACTCTGCTCTCTCCACAGATGCTGCCAGACCTGCTGAGTATTTCCTGCATTTCTTGTTTGTGTTTCAGATTTCCAGCCTCTGCAGTATTTTGCTTTTATTTTAGTGCTTAATTCACTGTCACTTCTCTTCCAGGAATGCCTACCTTGAAGAAGTTCTGCTCTTCTCTCCGACGGGATTTTCGGTTGTCTCTTTTACTTTGTTCACCTTCATTGCTTTCTATTTCCCTCCTGATATTTGATAAAGTGTCTACCAAAACTCGTTTTGACAGCCACACCTCCTTCCTCAGTGACTGTCTCCGGCTCTGACTTATTCCACGTGGCTTCCAACTGCAGTTTCACCCATCATGTTTTGAATCCACCCAGGATCACAGGTATCTCCGAGAAATACAATGTTCCTCGGACTGCTGTTCTCGCCGCATCCTGAGAGATACACTCAGTGCTATGCACCGCCACATGTACACACTGAACCTCTCTCTCCAGCAGCACCGCCTCACCTTATCTCAAAACTGTTCTACTCCGCAGTTTCATTTCATCCTTCGTCGTATCCAACGCATTAACAAAAAACTTTTTTTCTTCCTTTCAGGTGTTAAGGAACTCAAGCTCCAGCAGCTGATGGGGACTAATGCCCCTCCAGATCCTTCTTCCCCTTCACTTCCCTCTGACCCCACCCCTTCTGATCTGATCCCTTGCCATGTATTCACTATACCCTCTGACCTTCCCCTCTCTGACGCTGAACGTTCTGTACTCAGCAAAGGGCTCCGTTTTATCACCTTCCACCCCCACCGCAATGAATTCCATGCTCGGCATGACGTTGAGCTCTTCTTCTGTCGCCTCCGCCTCCAGGCTCACTTCTTTGACCAGGAGTCCTCCCCCCGACCAGCAGACCCATTCACCCGCCTCCAGCATTCTCCCTCCGCCTGGACCCCTCCTTCTGGCCTCTTAAATAAGAACATAAGAACTAGGAGCAGGAGTAGGCAATTCAGCCCCTCGAGCCTGCCCCACCATTCAATACGATCATGGCTGATCTCATCTCGGCCTCAACTCCGCTTTCCCGCCCGTTCTCTATAACCCTTCAACCCATTACTAATTAAAAATCTGCCTATCTCCTCCTTAAATTTATTCAATGTCGCGGCATCCATCACACTCCCCCCCCCCCCCCCCCCCACTGTGGTTGACAGGGCCCTCAATCGTGTCCGGCCCATTTCCTGCACCTCTACCCTCACCCCTTCCCCTCCTCCTCAGAACCGCGACAGGGTTCCCCTTGTCCTCACTTTCCACCTCACCAGCCTCCACATCCAAAGAATCATCCTCCGCCATTTCTGCCAGCTCCAGCGTGATGCCACTACCAAGCGCATCTTCCCCTCCCTTCCCCTGTCAGAATTCCGAAGGGATTGTTCGCTCTGCAACAGCCTGGTCCACTCCTCCATTATCCCCACCACCTTGTCCCCTTTCCATGGCACCTTCCCCTGCAATCGCAGGAGGTGTAATACCTGCCCATTTACCTCCTTTCTCCTCACTATCCCAGGCCCCAAACACTCCTTTCAGGTGAAGCAGCGATTTACTTGTAGTTCTTTCAATGTAGTATACTGTATTCACTGCCCACAATGCAGTCTCCTCTACAATGGGGAGACCAAATGCAGACTGTGTGACTGTTTTGCGGAACACCTCCGCTCAGTCCGAAAGCATGACCCCGAGCTTCCAGTGGCTGGCCATTTCAACACTCCCCCCTGCTCTCATGCTCACATCTCTGTCCTGAGATTGCTGCAGTGTTCCAGTGATCAACGCAAGCTCGAGGAACAGCACCTCATTTACTGATTAAGCATGCTACAGCCTGCCGGACTGAACATTGAGTTCAATAATTTCAGAGCATGACGGGCCCCCACTTATTTTTATTATTCAGTTATTTTTTCTTTTTTATGTGTTTATTTTATTTTAGTTTGTTTAGTTTGTTTCTACTGTGCCTACCCACTTTTTTTCATGTTTGTGCTTGGGGCCACGCTGCTCGAATTTCTGTCCATTAACATCCTCTCTGTACTAATGCTTTGTCTTTCAGCACACCATTAACATACCATTTGCCTTTGCTCCATGACCACCTGGTCATTTATTCTCTGTGACCTTGTCCTATCAACACCTCTTTTGTTATCTCTTGCCCCACCCCCGCTTTAATTGCTTAAAACCTATTACATTTCTAATATCTGCCAGTTCTGAGGGTCACTGACCTGAAACGTTAACTCTGCTTCTCTCTCCAGATGCTGCCAGACCTGCTGAGTATTTCCATCATTTCTTGTTTGTGTTTCGGATTTCCAGCATCTGCAGTATTTTGCTTTTATTTTAGAGCTGGGTGTGGTTGACGTACATGTGGAATTTTCAGATGATATCGCAGAGGGGCAGCATTAAGATGAGAAAAAGGAGGAGGTCAAGGAAAGATCCTTGGGGGCACCAGAGGTAATGGTGCGGGAGCAGGAAGAGAAGCCATTGCAGTTGGTTCACTGGCCATGCTTCGATAGATAAAAATGAAACCAGGTGAGTGCAGTCCCACCCAGCTGGACAACAGTGGAGAGATGTTGAAGGAGGATGATGTGGTCAACTATGTCAAAAGTTCAGACAGATCAAGAAGGATGAGGAGGGACAGCTTACTTTTGTCACAGTCACATCGGATGTTATTTGTAACTGGTAAGAGTCATTTTGGTACTGCGGTGGGGTGAAAACCTGATTGGATGGATTCAAACATGGAGTTCCGGGAAAGACAGGCATAGATTTTGGGAGGCAACAACACATTCAAGGACTTTGGAGAGGAAAGGGAAATTGGAAAAGGAGCAGTAATTTGCAAGGACACGGGGTTCAAGTCTCCAATGCTTGAATATCCTTATTTTAGTATAATGACCAGAACCATATTCACTTCAGGTGTGACCTTACCAATGCCTTGTTCAGACTCATTATCACCTCTTGGAATTTGTGCTCCATACTTGAAGGGGAAAAGTTTGCAGGCTATCAGAAAGGGCAGGGAAATTGGACCAATTAGATAGCTCTTTCAAAGAACCGGCAGAGATATGATGGGCCAAATGCAATTGTCTTATTTTATTATTTATTTATTTAGAGATACAGCACTGAAACAGGCCCTTTGGCCCACCAAGTCTGTGCTGACCATCAACCACCCATTTATACTAATCCTACATTAATCCCAATTTGGCCTAACCATCAGGCTCAAGAAAACGAACATCATGGGACAAGACGTCACAAATGCCCCATCCATAAATATCGGCGACCACACTCTGGAAGTGGTTCAAGAGTTCACCTACCTCGGCTCAACTATCACCAGTAACCTGTCTCTCGATGCAGAAATCAACAGTGCATGGGAAAGGCTTCCACTGCTATGTCCAGACTGGCCAAGAGAGTGTGGGAAAATGGCGCACTGACACAGAACACAAAAGTCCAAGTGTATCAAGCCTGTGTCCTCAGTACCTTGCTCTACGGCAGCGAGGCCTGGACAACGTACGTCAGCCAAGAGCGACATCTCAATTCATTCCATCTTCGCTGCCTCTGGAGAATCCTTGGCATCAGGTGGCAGGACCGTATCTCCAACGCAGAAGTCTTCGAGGCGGCCAACATCCCCAGCATATACACCCTACTAAGCCAGCGGCGCCTGAGATGGCTTGGCCATGTGAGCCGCATGGAAGATGGCAGGATCCCCAAGGACACATTGTACAGCGAGTGCGTCACTGGTATAAGACCCACCGGCCGCCCTTGTCTCCGCTTCAAAGACGTCTGCAAACGCGACATGAAGTCCTGTGACATTGATCACAAGTCGTGGGAGTCAGTTGCCAGTGATCGCCAGAGCTGGCGGGCAACCATAAAGGCGGGGCTAAAGCGTGGCGAGTCGAAGAGACTTAGCAGTTGGCAGGAAAAAAGTCAGAGGCGCAAGGAGAGAGCCAACTGTGTAACAACCCTGTCAACCAATTTTATCTGCAGCACCAGTGGAAGAGTCTGCCACTCTAGAATTGGCCTTTATAGCCACTCCAGGCGCTGCTTCACAAACCACTGACCACCTCCAGGCGCTTACCCATTGAATCTCGAGACAAGGAGGCCAAAGAAGACAATCCCATATTCCTACCACATCCCCACCTTCCCTCAATTCCCCGACCACCTACCTATACTAGGGGCAATTTATAATGTCCAATTTACCTATCAATCTGTAAGTCTTTGGCTGTGGGAGGAAACCGGAGCACCTGGCGAAAACCCATGCGGTCACAGAAAAATTGCAAACTCCGCACAGGCAGTACCTAGAATTGAACCCGGGTCGCTGGAGCTGTGAGACTGCGGTGCTAACCATGATTCTATGATTCCCACTGATTATGCTGGTTACCTTTCCATACCACTGCTGCACACCATGCTATTGGTATCAGTGAGGTATCCACCAATAGGCCGGGAACTTACGAGCATAGCCAAGGAGCTGATGCTGGGGCCAGAAGTGGATGGTGCTGCACTCCCAACCGCACTGCTATCTTGCGCTGGCTGGCCAATTCACTGCCGTGGGAGGGAGGGGGTGTGGGGGACCATTCTGAGGTTGGAGGCGGCCATTTAGGTGGCTGTCGCAGCATCAGCTGACACCGATGGATGTGCAGGCGCCATCTTTAAAGGGCTGCCAGCACTGGAACACAACTGAAGCCAGCCTTCTGTGGTAGTCCTCCTCGAGTGAAGCCAGCCTTCCCTGAAGATCCAGCCAGCTGTACAGGCCTGCGGGACAACCTGCTTTTTCTGGATGCCCATGGCAGGTGGGCATTCTGTGTCAAGAACCACTCTCCCAGATGCTTCCTCCAACCACCCAGATGCTTCCTCCAACCACCCCACCCACTCTCAGCTCTCTTTCAATGCATCCAAGTGCCAGCAGACGGATGGCACCTATTTCCTCCTCACTGCAAAATGCAGCAATGACCTGAGCTGCCACCTCATTGCAGATATAACTGATGGGGCTCTGACCCCCAGTACACTTTGAAGAAAATTGGAGTGGGCCCATAAAATACCTGTCAATTCACATTTTAATTGCTTAAGTATCTTTTTTTTCCAAAACAATGCACCATTCCGTCTAGACTTGCCGTCCAGCCCTCGTAAAATCTAGACCTGGCTTGATATCAGAACGGCCGCCCCACACGATTTTACGGCCCCCTTCCCCACCTCCAAGGCCATCCATAAAGGGGGCCGGAAAATCCCGGCAATAGCCGCAGATCCTGTGTTGTGTCATGTAGCCTAGAGCCATAAAGTTTATATTCCTACCGTTTACTTCCATCCCCTAGTCTCATTAAATTGCAGTTATGCTTTAAATAACTCTTGCCACTCATCAGCCCATCTTCCCACCTATCCAGCTCCTTTAGTACCACATGTGCCTGTTCACTGTTATTTGAACACCCTGCCCCAAAATTTGCAGTTATCTACAAAATTAGAGAGCTTTGCTTCTGTTCCCAACTCCAAATAATTTTTATACCCTGTAAGCTGCACTACTCCCACTGGTGATTCCTTGCTCTGTTAACATGGCTCCTATCAGAGTCACCTTTTGCTTTCTCTGGCTTATCTAACTTTTAATCCACCTGAGAAACCTGCCTCTAATTTCATTGCTTCCTACCGTGTGGATTAAGCATTTGTGTGACAAGCGTGAAATCTAAACTCATCATATCCACAGAATTTCTTCTGTCAACAAGGTCAGTGTTTCCTTTGAGAACAGCAGTAAATTTGTTAAGCAAGATCTCTCATTAATGTACGTTGACTTCCTCTTATGTTTAATCATCCCTTTCAGGATGCCATCTAAACAGATGCAATGCTTACGAGCTAAAAGTGGCCTAAGACATTTCAGTGCCCCTTTTTAAAGATTTGTGTAATGTTGGCTACTTTTCAGTTCTGGGGCACAACTCCAGTTTGTAGTAATTGCCTAAAGATAGTGGCCATATATCAAGTAAAATCATTCCAGATTAGCAAATAAAAAAAAAAGTCTTTGTTGAGCATCTGAAAACCAATTATGTTTTGTGCTGAAGAAATCTCCCTCACCTTTGACAATATTACATTTGTTGAACTTAATTTCACCCCTCTCAATTAGGATACCAATCGGGATGTTCCAGCCAGCTGTCCTGGACAACCCAGTGTGACAGGACTTCTTTCCTTTCAGCTGATTGATGGTGAAGGCATTATGACTTGACTTTTTTACTACTGCCACAGCATAATATCCATCATTATCACCTAATAAATAAAAAAAAATACATTAATATCAGACTGTATGCATTGGGAGTGAAATTCAACATTGCAGAGGGTACAAAACAGGTGATGGATCAGCCAACTGGGCACTTCAACTTTAACAAGAAAGTCAATGGAGAGGGAAAATAAGGGACAGCCGATCCCCTATCATCTGTTTTGGGTCTCTGCCAAAGTTGAATTTAACCACTGGTGTAACTGTAACATATGGAAGTGAGCTTGTTGAATGAGACACATGTTCTGGTCATGCAGCAGGTTATTTGTCCCCACCGGGACCTTTATAATTCAGAACCCAATCCAACCTACCTGATGCTCTACATTGCCTTCATTTAATACCATTTCTTTGTAGCCTCATGTCAATAAAGTAAAACACGGTAAGAGTACGAACATTTCACTATCATTTGCCTAAAAACCAGCATCACAAACCTCCCACCACCCATGGCCAAAGTATCTATCCTAAGGAGAAATGCCATGCACATCATACAATGTAATATGTCAAAAGCCCATATTTGTCAGGGCACCCTCAAATAATTGTTTCGCAAATTCAGAATTCTCAATCAAATGCTCAGAAAAGATATGGGATCAGAACCAAAGGCAGCATTTTCACTTGAAAAAAGATGAGCTTGGGTAACTAACACTTGTACTAAAAATCACTTCTTTAAGGAAAGTAAATTGTAACTGTAAAATAACTTATAAAAGCACCAAAAAAATCTACTGCTGAAGAGCCAACTGGTGGTCAGGATCTGGAAATGCACAGAGTTAAATGCCTAGTTTACAGTCAGATATTGCTTTTCTAAACTAGTGTTATGTGACATACTTATAACATTGTACAGTCATAGCATAGCAGCACTTAAATACAATGGCTGCTGCAGGTAAATGTGGACACTTTTAGAATGGAATAGTTCCACAGGAGAGCCTCACATAGGGGTTTTCCATTTATTTTGAAATTCAATTCAATTACAATTGAATTACAATTCAATTGTAAGGGGAATAGATAGGCGTTTCTGTGGCTGCAAAAGAGACTCCAGGATGGTATGTTGCCTCCATGGTGCTAGGGTCAAGGATGTCTCAGAGCGGTTACAGGACATTCTGAAGGGGGAGGGTGAACAGCCAGTGGTCGTGGTACACATTGGTACAAACGACATAGGTTAAAAAAAAAAGGTTGAGGACCTAAAAGTAGAATATAGGGAGCTAGGAAGTAAGTTGAAAAGTAGGACCTCAAAGGGAGTGATTTCAGGATTACTACCAGTGCCACGTGCTAGTCAGAGTAGAAATAGCAGGATATATCGGATGAATACGTGGCTGAAGAGATGGTGTGAGGTGGAGGGTTATAGATTTCTGGGGGAGGTGGGACCAGTACAAACTGGACGGGTTACATCTGGACAGGACCGGGACTGATGTCCTAGGGGGAGTATTTGCTAGAGTGGTTGGGGAGGGTTTAAACTAAAATGACAGGGGGATGGGAACCTTTGCAAGGAGTCGGAGGAGGGCGGATCAAAGACAAGAACAAAAGACAGTAAGGGGAATAAGAAAAGTGATAGGCAGAGAAATCAAGGGCCAGATCAAACAGGGCCACAGTGAAAAATATTGGGAAGGGGACAAGTAATGTTAAAAAGACAAGCCTTAAGGTTTTGTGCCTTAACGTGCGGAGCGTTCGCAATAAAGTGGATGAATTAATCGTGCAAATAATGTAAACGGGTATGATATAGTTGGGATTACGGAGACATGGCTGCAAGATGACCAGGGATGGGAAATGAACATCCAGGGATATTCAGTATTTAGGAAGGACAGACCAAAAGCAAAAGGCAGTGGAGTTGCATTGCTGGTTAAAGAGGAAATTAATGCAATAGTGAGGAAAGATATTAGCTGTGACGATGTGGAATCTGTATGGGTAGAGCTGAGAAACACTAAGGGGCAAAAAAGCAAGTGGGGGTTGTATATAGACCCCCAAACTGTAGTGGTGATGTTGGAATGGCATTAAACAGGAAATTAGAGATGCATGCGATAAAGGAACATCTGTAATTATGGATAACTTTAATCTGCATGTAGATTGGGCAAATCAAATTAGTCACAATACCGCAGAGGAGGAATTCTTGGAGTGTATACGGGATGGTTTTCTGGACCAATACGTTGAGGAACCAACTAGAGAACAGGCCACCTAGAAGTGGGTATTGTGTAATGAGAGAGGAATAATTGACAATCTAGTGGTGCGAAATCCCTTGGGGACGAGTGACCATAATATGATAGAATTCTTCATCAAGTTGGAGAGTGACTCAGTTGATTCTGAGACAAGGGTCCTGAATCTTAGTAAAGGAAACTACGAAGGTATGAGGTGCAAGTTGACCATGACGGATTGGGAAATGTTACTTAAAGGGATGACAGTGGATAGGCAATGGCAAACATTTAAAGAGTGCATGGATGAACTGCAACAATTGTTTATCCCTGTCTGGCACAGAAGTAAAATGGGAAAGGTAGCCAAACCATGGCTTACAAGGGAAATTGGAGATAGCATTAGATCCAAGGAAGAGGCATATAAATTTGCCAGGAAAAACAACAGACCTGAGGATTGGGAGCAGTTTAGAATTCAGAAAAGGAGGACCAAGGGATTGATTAAGAAGGAGAAAATAGAATACGAGAGCAAGCTTGCGGGGAACATAAAAACTGACTGTAAAAGTTTCTATAGGTATGTGAAGAGAAAAAGATTGGTGAAGACAAATGTAGTAGGTCCCTTACAGTCAGAAACAGGGGAATTTATTATGGGGAATAAAGAAATGGCTGACCAACTAAATGCATACTTTGGTTCTGCTTTCACAAAGGAGGACACAAATATCATACCAGAAATGTTGGGGAACACAGGGCTTAGTGAGAGAGAGGAACTGAAAAAAATCAGTATTAGTAGAGAAATGGTGTTGGGGAAATTAACGGGATTGAAGGCCGATAAATCCCCAGGGTCTGATGGTATGCATCCCAGAGTACTTAAGGAAGTGGCCCTCGAAATAGTGGATGCATTGGTGGTCATCTTCCACGATTTTATAGACTCTGGAACAGTTCCTACATATTGGAGGGTAGCTAATGTAACCCCACCAATTAAAAAGGGAGATAGAGAGAAAGCAGGGAATTATAGACCAGCCAGCCTGACGTTGGGGAAAACCTGACCTGGTAGTGGGGAAAATTCTAGAGTCCATTATCAAAGATTTTATAGCAGAGCACTTAGAGAACAGTGATAGAATCGGGTAGAGTCAGCATGGATTTACGAAAGGTAAATCATGCTTGACAAATCTATTAGAATTTTTCGAGGATGTAACTAGTGGAGATGATGAGGGGGAGACAGTGGATGTGGTTTATTTGGACTTTCAGAAGGCTTTGGACAAAGTCCCACATAAGAGATTAGCATGTAAAATTAAAGTGCATGGGATTGGGGGTAGTGTATTGCGATGGATAGAAAATTGGTTGGCGGACAAGAAACAAAGAGTAGGGATAAAATGGGTCTTTTTCCGAATGGCAGGCAGTGACTAATGGGGTACCACAGGGATCGAAGCTAGGACCCCAGCTATTCACAATATCCATTCATGATTTGGATGAGGGAACTAAATGTAATATCTCCAAATTTGAAGATGACACAAAACTGGGTGGGAGGGTGAGTTGTGAGAAGGATGCAGAGAGGCTTCAGGGTGATGTGGACAAGTTGAGTGAGTGGGCTAATGCATGGCCGATGCAGTATAATGTGCATAAATGTGAGGTTATCCACTTTGGTAGCAAAAACAGGAAGGCAGATTATTATCTGAATGGCTATAAAGTAAGAGAGGGGAATATGCAGTGAGACTTGGGTGTTCTCGTACACCAGTCGCTGAAGGTAAGCATGCAGGTGCAAAAGGCGGTAAAAAAAGCAAATGGTATGTTGGCCTTCATAGCGAGAGGATTCGAGTACAGGAGCAGGGATGTCTTGCTGCAATTATACAGGACCTCGGTGAGGCCACACGTGGAATATTATGTGCAGTTGTGGTCTCCTTATCTGAGGATGGATGTTCTTGCTATAGAGGGAGTGCAGTGAAGGCTTACCAGACTGATTCCTGGGATGGTGGGACTGACGTATGAGGGCAGATTGAGTCAGTTAGGATTATATTCACTGGAGTTCAGAAGAGTGAGGGGGGATCTCATAGAAACCTATAAAATTCTAACAGGGTAGATGCAGGAAGGATGCTCCCGATGGTGAGGGAGTCCAGAACCAGGAGTCATAGTCTAAGGATACGGGGTAAACCTTTCAGGACTGAGATGAGGAGAAATTTCTTCACCCAGAGAGTGGTGAGCCTGTGAAATTCACTACCACAGAAAGCAGTTGAGGCCAAAACATTGTATGTTTTCAAGAAGGAGTTAGATATAACTCTTGGGTGTAAAGGGATCAAAGGGTATGGGGCAAAAACAGAAACAGGCTACTGAGTTGGATGATCAGCCATGATCATAATGAATGGTACAGCAGGCTCAAAGGTTCGAATGGCCTACTCCTGCTCCTATTTTCTATGTTTCTATATTTCTACAATCAATTTGTTAATTGGGCTTTATCTGCACATCAATTTAGCCCAAGCCAATAATTGCTGTTCCCTTGAGATAAAGGCTGGCCTGTGGACTGCTAGCCACTTATAAAATCAGTATCTTTATGTGGAATGCACTCATTAAACCTCTGTGAATCCTTGCACAGAGGACAAAGTGATAATTTCTTGAGAACAAGAAACTGAAGATAGGCAGCTGTACCGGTCCATGCTCATGTGAATGATCTTTTTACTTTGCTTCCCTAAATATTATGTCATTTCAAGTGTAATCTCCTCAGTTTAATGTTTCATCTGAAATACTTCCCTTTGGTTCAGCAGCACAGAATTACTCAATCATAGAACTCTAAGAGATCAAACTTTCCATTCACTCCCAGTAGATAGATTTCCAGTGAACTAAACCAGTTCCTATGTGTTAATGCTAATGCACAAAATACAGTACATTGACTAGCAAGAGACACTAAAATTCTAATCACTCTTGTATAAAATGTTTTCTCAGTTTGTTCTTTGAATTGAATTACTGAAGAAATGACTAACAGGCTGTAGATCAGAAATATATTAATTATCTGCATTAATCCAGATCCAGAAAAGGATCCTTTGTTATGTGTTTGTCAAGACTAGTTTGTGCAATGCTGAAATGTATCCGATAGAGGAAAAGTGCTTTAGCTATCGAAGAGGACTCAATACCCTCTTGGCTTCTGGCTATTATTGCTTCAAGGTTGCATAGCAGTTCCAGAAGAGCAAGTCTGAATGTTCCTACCCATGCGCCCTTTGAGTGCAGCTCCTCACTGGAAGCCCATGACTTCAGAATTACTCCTATATTTTATCAAAGTGACTCCTGATAACGCAGAGGCCCGCTGACATCATCAGAGTGCGCCAAGCTGAGCACATACGCAGCTACATCTTGCCAGGACTAAGTAGCACATGCGCGGGATGACATAGTGCAGCGTCAACATCATCGTATATCTGCGTCTGGTCCATCTTCGCGCATGCGCGATAAAGGGTCATTGGGTATCTAGCCCCCCACTCAGCTGGAGGGAGTGGCTGAATGGGAGACTTTGAGGCTGGTTCTCTTCCCCCTCAGCAACTCGCTCCAGGCCTTGACGCTTCCTCCCCTCGACCGTTCGCTGCAGACCTCGCTGCTCCCCGCCCCCCCACCCCCCACTCCACTGGCCAATTGTTCCCTGCTCCTCACTTCGGACCACACCGCTCTCCGGCTGCTCGCTCCCCACCTTTCCACTCCCCGCCACCCCCCCACCCCCAGCCGCCAGCTCTAGGCCACGCCGTTTCCCTCCTTTCGGCCAATCGTTCCTATGTCGCCCCGTCACCCATTGCGGCCCGCCTTGCTTCTTCCAGCAGCATGTGGAGAACAATCAAATGTGGGAGTGACTGGCCGAGAGGAGGGAAGCGGCGTGGCCTATAACTAGCGGCTGGGAGGGGCGGGGAGCGACCGATCGACCGGAGAACAGGGTGGTGCGAATGGGGAACAATCGGCCGGGGAGTGGGGGGGGAGCAGCGAGGTCTGGAGTGAACAGCTGTGGGGGAGAAAGCAAGTTGCCAAGGGGGGAGAGCGGCCAGTGGGGCGGGAGCTAGTAGCTGCATTCGGGTGAAATCAGTCCTGGTCAGTCATATGAACGAATCACAATAACGAACTGGCAACACATTTTATACTCTACCCGATTTTCTTTTCCACTGATCGGGTGCCAATTCACTATCTTCCAATGGAAATTCAATCATAAAATTCTTTTTGTACTTAATAGGATTGCTGGAATATTAAATGGATCTGAGGATTACAGTTAGTACCCTATAACTACACTGGGCTTCCATCCAACTTAATGTAAGGTTAGTTTGCTGGAACGATCTAGCCATGAGCATTTCCTGTGATAAATTGAGCAATGCCATCTTTAATCCTGGCAGCTGCCTGAACGTCGCAGACACTGACGTTCCAGTTGATGAGCCTGCATTTGCAAGTACTTCGCCACCTAGTAGTTGCGTTGTCAGCAAACGCAACCATATTTTATTTCTTACCTGTGTAACTTTCAGCCGCAGCAGGTACCAAACCATACAGCTTTCCAGCTGTGTATATCTGTCCTGCATCCAGTGTAACTGCATCAATGTCTTTATTCTGTAAAGAGGCAAATAAACTTATCAGTACTGTGATTAATTCAAGCTTTATTAAGAAGGTTAACATATATTCCATTTCATTATATAATTTAAAGAAAAAATATTATAGGGGAAGGTACTTTGAACATGAACAGGAGCTCACATGGTTGGGGATGTCATGAAGGAGAAAAGTGCTGGTGCATTCTATTATATATCACAAATAAATCTTTTGCAGGAGTCATTCCTTTACCAGCAGCCTGGTGCAGGCCTGGACATAGGTAAACTGTCACTCAACTGAAGGGATTCATCGGTGAGCACAGCTCATAGCGTGCAGCTGCACTCTTGGTCCAAGATACCATTATCTACTTGGTTGCCACTGAGTTTGTTTTACACTCAAGATAGCTCCAGCATTGGCATCTAGGACTAAGGATCCAAACTGCATTGATTAATTTCACTCAGTGATTGTATGAGTATGGCAGCTCTTTAAAGTAACGATACTCTGAACACAGGGACCCACCATAAGTCCTTAAATTGCATTGGCAAAATTGTAATGTGTCTTCTCTCTTTCCCCTTGTCTACTGTAGGCAATGACTTATTATGGAGTATGGTTTTGAGGGTGTTCACATCCCTACAGTATCTTACTGATGAAAGGTCATTGACCTAAAACGTTAACTCTGTTTCTCTCCACGGGTGGTGCCAGACCTGCTGAGTATTTCCAGCATTTTCTGTTTTTATTTCAGATTTCCAGCATCCGCTGTATTTTGCCTACAGTATCTTAGTAGCTTAGTGCGTTGACAGGCTACTTTCTCATGAAAGACCTGGTCCTCTCCACATCTGATGTCCAGCATGGGTCAAAAGACAATATCAGAAGTGGGAACTCTGGCTGCATTTACCCTTCATAGTCCACAGGAATTGAAGATCAATTCAAGTGCCCCTGGTTGATATCTGCTAACAGTTTAATCAAACTGAGACATTCTGATCCATATATCTTAATATAACCCCAGGTGGCATCTTTAATCACGAGGCCTCAAGTGAAAGTGTGAAATAACCATTATTACATAACCATTTGACTGATTTACAGATGTTCTGATTATGCCACAGAATGGTAGGGTGCCTACAGCTCCTTCCCTGTTGACCTCCCACCCCACCGCTACCCCCCCCCCCCTCCCCACCCCCTATCACTCAATCTCAATCACATCTTCGTGATGCAGAACTGTTGAGTAGAAGCCAGGCAATTCACGAGGTATTTGGAAGAGCGTTCACTTGCAGTTGCTCTTGCATAGGAGTTATAAAGCAGCACTGGCAAAGGCCCTGGAGGAGGTCAGCTATCTGTCTTCTGCTGGGAAATGTAAATTGCCATGGGAAAATCAGAAGAGAAAGTAAAGCAGCATAATATAGGAATCTAAAATCATGGATTTTCCCCATTATTTTCTTGCAAAATTAAGCACGAGATTACTAAGATGGTAATCTTCTCATTTAATTATATTTGTTTAGATAAGGTGCTGTAATTAGGTAATATTTCCGTCTTGTTAGATGCCCATTCACCGTTTGATCCCCTGACCTATTCAGATCAAATCACATTCCATCCTAACTGGGCAGGGAGAACAATGAAATCCACCAACCTGAGTTGAAATCTGCCAGATATGCAAAAGACTGTCAACTAAGAATTAAAGAGCTTCATTATTTCAGGGCTTTGTGCTATTCCTGTACATTCTTTTGAAAAAGCCCAAATACACTTATGAAAATGTTTCTACTGGGGATCGAGATCTGCGACTGGCAATTCATTTCAGTACAGCATACTGAACTGAAAAATACAATAAATTGCATAAAAGTCTTGAATTTTTCTGACAAGTAAATGAGATCCAGGTTTTGCTTGATTTGATGTTTCTTCAATCTCCACAGGAACTATATACATATATATCCACCCACCTTGAGCTTTTACTGCTACAGGCAATGTGTAGATATGGATCCTACCTTGATCTTTTCCATACAGTCATTGGGATTGTCACCTGACACACACTGAATTGGCGGTGTCAGGTTTTTGCTATTGAAAGCTTCAGCCATATCTCCACATTTCAGCAATTCTCCTCTAGACTGTGTGCACCAGCGCAGAGTGGTGGGCATCCCTGTGATAAGAAAAACAGCACAAACTTACTACCTGTCTGTACTGGTACAATTTTAATATCACAATTGTCCTTTACATAACAAATGTAAAATATTTCCATTTTGTGCAATGTGAATAGTAGTTCTAGCACAGAAGAGCAGTGGAATTCGCTTCCAATTCAAGAAAAGAGTTGGCACAGACATAATGAGCCAAATGCCCTTTATCCGTGCTATAAACTTCTATGGTTCTAACAAGTAGCCTCATATTCATAGTTTTCCCCACACAAACCGTTCCAGATTGTTGCCCAAGCTCATCAAGAAATATTGTCAAGTGAGGGCTTATAAACTGCTTCACCAGGAACAAGGGAAAACCATAGGGTGAGTCATATCGAGGTGTTTGTGCATTGCCTTGGTAAGTCCCAGGAAAGTGGAACTCAAATGGACATCAATGGTGTATGTGTGTGCCACCTCCTCCTGTTTACCTGGTGCACCACGACAGTTAAATCCTACTTGCAGCCAAAGACTTTCATTACCATTAATATAAGGAGGAAATGCAGCTCTATAGTTTTAAACTTAAGTGAAGACCTACTGAAAATCCACAAGACCTATGAAAATGTGTTTCTCCAATGTTGTTGGTTCTCTAGAATTCCTTTGTATGGGGTGGCGCAGTGGTTAGCACCGCAGCCTCACAGCTCCAGGGACCCGGGTTCGATTCTGGGTACTGCCTGTGCGGAGTTTGCAAGTTCTCCCTGTGTCTGCGTGGGTTTTCGCCGGGTGCTCCGGTTTCCTCCCACATCCAAAAGTCTTGCAGGTGATAGGTAAATTGGCCGTTATAAATTGCCCCTAGTGTAGGGAGGTGATAGGGAATATGAGATTACTGTAGGGTTAGTATAAATGGGTGGTTGTTGGTCGGCACAGACTCGGTGGGCCGAAGGGCCTGTTTCAGTGCTGTATCTCTAAATAAAACAAAAATGAACTGAGGGAGTACCACATGTCTACAATTAATAACACCCAGCTAATATACTGATTATTAAAATTCAAAAAATTGTATTACAAATGTAACACACCCAACACTTCTAGGACAACCAGATCATCCAACATATATTTTTAAATCTGCTGGACAGAAACCCCCTGCTCTTGTTTTGTTGTGACCACACTGTGGGGAGAATAGAGGATTGGGACAATAGCGGACATTTCACAGTGAAACCTCCACTGCTGGTAAACTTGTTGACGCTTGCTATCGGGAAGATCTGCCACTTTGTGTGTTAATGATTCTGAACTATCTTCTTCAACTTACTGTAGCAGTTAAGTCCATTCAAGGATTGTAGATATTCTGTCCCCAGCCAGGCCTGATAAGTTTGATTCTTGATGAGCATGAATTTTTTGGTGGAGTCCTTGAACAACAAATCTTTGCTATTGTATGAAGCAGAATCAAACATCTTGAAGCCAGTGGAAGTAATGCCAAATTTTTTCTGTAAGTAAAGGATTATTTTTTAAATGAAGGGTTAATGTAACTGCCTTTGTTCTGAGTTATACAATTCACGACCAGCACAGGAAAGAGGTGGGTTTGTCTATCACATTGTACATCAGTGAGATTGAAAAGCCTGCTAATTTTCATGGTTTTAACACAGGCTGACTTAAAAATATACATGAAAATGGAGCACTGCAATTGTATGGCTTCATGTATGCTATACAACAACTAAATTACTTTAATTGTGCTGTTGACTCTCAAAGTGAAATACCAATCCCAAACTTGGTTTATCTACTGATCAGCCTAAATGCAAATAGATTTCATTTATACTCCAGATGGGCATCTACAAATGACAGTAAAACATAACTCCTGCCACATTATTGCTACAACCTGCTTTACCGTCCTCTGAAGTGCAATATTATCTGAATGTGAGCAGTCTTGCCTTGTAAGTGGTGCTCTGTACACCTGGAGGGGCTTCTCCCAGTTCTTTCCTGAACCACCTCATCTATCAGACAACCCATGAACTCTTTTCTATGGATTAATGATGATTCAAAACATGGTGTAATGCCCTAAACTCTTAAGAAATAATGGATTATCCCTCAGGGAAGCTATGGTGAAGCAATGAGGTTGAAACTGTGCTTCCAGGGAGCTATATTTTCATTCCTCCTTACAATGGGTCCTGATTCTTTGCATCATCCTTTCCTCTCAAGAACCCAGTCTACTGATTTAATTAACCTAAATTAAATTACTGTCACATTCTGAAAAAGGCATGAGTCTAGTCATATGAATCAGAACTGAAATTTTACCATGAGAAGGTTTCAGTTTAACAATATTTCCAGATACACTTTCTTGCAGCTCACTAAGGCTTCCTGGAGTTGTTTTGCCCCATATTCACCTCTCAGATAGTCATTTTCTTTGCCATTCTTATTTATATGAAACTGCTGAGTCAGTCCTCTCCACGAGTCATGGGGGAAAGATATGTCCATCCAATCAAAGAGGAGGAATAGGAAAATACATGTCCTGACCTAGTTTCATGAGCTAATACAGAAACTCAATCATTCTTGCAGGTGATACTCTGAGCAATTAAGTCCATGGTTTGGATGACAATTCATCCCAGATTTCTTAAATGCCTTATAGGACTTAAACAAGCTCATTGGCACGCTGGTATTTCCCAGTCAAGTGCACCAGAAAATGTCAATGCAGTCTGCATAATCCAATTCCTTTGTAATCCAGTCAAAATGAAGTGTGTACGGTTTCCAGCCTAGTTAGTTAAATTCCTTCAGGACAGCTCTTCCTTCCTGGAAATTATGCGTAGTCATTGACAGGGCACCTTCAACTGTAAGTAATAGCTAATAAATCCTCAGAAAAGTTACAGTGAATCAATGAGATGTTTCAGAGAGCTGTATCATAATTTCATCTTACAATGGGTCATGATTATTTGAATTGTCTTTCACTTCCTGGACCAGCACCCAGGAAACTCAATTACTACTTGCATTAATCCATGTAAACTATTACCTGACAGCAAAAATATCTGATACTTTGTGGAATAAGGTACGGGAGAAAGCTATTGAAATTTATTTTTATTCTTCGTTTCATGGGATGTGGGCATCACTGGCAAAACCATCATTTGTTGACCATCCCTAACTGCCCTTGAGAAGGTGGTGGTGAGCTGCCATCTTGAACTGCTGCAATCCATGTGGTGTAGGTACACCAACAGTGCTGTTAGGGAGGGAGTTCCAGGATTTTGACCCAGCGACAGTGAAGGAACTGCGATATATTTCAAAGTGAGGATTGTGCATGGCTTGGAGGGGAATTTGCTGATGGCAGTGTTCCCATGCAATTGCTGCCCTTGTCCTTCTAGATGGAACAGGTCGCGGGTTTGGAAGGTGCTATTGAAGGGGTTGCTGCAGTGCATCTTGTAGATGGTACAGGCTACTGCTACTGCACCTTGGTTGTGGATGGGGTGACAATCAAGCGGGCTGCTTTGTCCTGGATGGTGTTGAGGTTCCTGAGTGTTGTTGAAGCTGCACTCATCCAGGCAAATGAAGAGTATTCCATCACATTCCTGACTTGTGCTGTGTAGATTGTGGACAGGCTTTGGGAGTCAGGAAGTGGGTTACTAGCCACAGGATTCCCAGCCTCTGACCTGCTCTTGCAGCCACAGTATTTGCATGGCTGCTCCAGTTCAGTTTCTGGTAAATGCTACCCCAGGATGTTGATAGTGGGCGATTCAGTGATGGTAATGCAGTTGAATGTCAAGGGGTTAGATACTCTCTTGTTGGAGATTGTCATTGCCTGGCACTTGTGTGGCACGAATGTCGCTAGCCACTTATCAGCCACGTCTGATTTGATGAAAGGTGAGATTTGATGAAAGGTCACACAGACCTGAACCATCAACTCTGTTCTCTCCACAGATACTGCCTGACTTGCTGAGTATTTCCAGTATTTTATGTTTGAGTTGACCTCCTTCTGTACTGTACTATTCTATGATGAGATGGCCAAAAAATTGAGCTAATTTATGAAAAAGGGACAGCTTTGTTGGACTAACTTGCCTATTCCTAAACAAAAGTTCTTATGACATATTCCCTAATCCAAGAAGATTTCTATAACACCAAGATTTAACATCTTAATACAATATTTCATTTGTCAATTTCTGAAGTACTGTTACATGCCTGTATTACTTCTATACTTTTCATATTCTTTAATCAAAAGGCTTTGCAACTAAATAAATAGCCTAATATTCTCTTGCTCACAAATATTTCTTTAGTTTTTTTGTAAATGTTAGGATTTGATAAATTGGCTCAGTCGGTAGAAAGTCTCCATACCTGAGCAGTATCCAGAGCGTTGAAGACAGCCATGCCATCCGTATCCTGTCTGACTACAACTGCATGGGCAGGCACTCTGGCGATGTGGCATCCCTTCCAATCTGTTACTTCAGCACGGCTTCCATCACGACACAAAAGCTGATAGTCATTTGAATGAAGGTCCTTTGCCCATGAAGTGGGATTATTTCCTGAAAAACAGTTTATGGCAGGCTTTGACCTAATCATACCTTTTTTTTATTTATTCAGGCAATGTAGGCATCACTGGCTAGGAAAGAGTTTATTTCCCATCTCTAATTGCCCTTGAGAAGGTGATGATGAGCCACCACCTTGAACTGCTGCAGTCCATGTGGTGTAGGTATATCCACAGTGCTGTGAGGAAGAGTTCCAGGATTTTGACCCAATGACAGTGAAGGAACAGTGATATAGTTCCAAGTCAGGATAGTGTGCAGCTTGGAGAGAACTTGGTGGTGGTGTTCCCATGCATCTGCTACCCTTGCCCTTCTAGGTGGTAGAGGTTGTGGGTTTGGAAGGTGCTGTGGAAGGAGCCTTGGTGAGTTGCTGCAGTGCATCTTGTAGATGGTACACACTGCTGCCACTGTGCACAGTGGTGGAGGGAGTGAATGTTACAGGTGGTGGATGGGGTGCCAATCAAGTGGACTGCTTTGTCCTGGATGGTGTCGAGATTCTTGAGTGTTGTTGGAGCTGTACCTATTCAGGCAAGTGGAGAGTATTCCATCACACTCTTGACTTGTGTTTTGTAGATGGTGGACAGGCATTGTGTAGTCAGGAAGTCAGTTACTCGCTGCAGCATTCCCAGCCTCTGACCTGCTTTTGGAGCCACAGTATTTATACGGGTACTCCAGTTCAGTTTCAGGTCAATGGTAAGCCCCCAGGGTGTTGATAGTGGGGGATTCAGTGATTGTAATGCCAATGAATATCCAGGGGAGATGGTTAGATTCTCTCTTATTGGAGATGGTCTTGCACACCTCTATTAAATCTGGTCCAGTTCAGTTTCTGGTCAATGGTAAGCCCCAGGATGTTGATAGTGGGGGATCCAGCGATGGTAATGCCATTGAACGTCAAAGGGAGATGGTTAGGTACAGCTATGATGCTCTACTTAATTCACATTTGACAAGTACTGATGTAGTTATAATTTACAGCAGCCAACTACAATTGTGGCTGAGTTTTGTTACATTTACTGAGTCTGGAATACAAGGAGCAACAGTTTATCAGTGCTGCCTAGATCAGTATTTCTTTCACCATTCTTCATTAAAAAGAGTGTGGAGTGCTGGGAGATGCTAGCCTATCCTATCATCTATCCTATAAAGTTCATTGTAACGAGCCCTTCAAAGAAAATCAAGTCTGACATCACAGGCAAACAGGTAGGTGACTGGTTAGGTAAGAAACTACCTGTTTGGTGAGTATCTGGTAAGTGATTAAGGTTTATTCTAATCCTAACATTTAAAATAGTAAAGGAACAAGTGGTAAGCTTAATAAAATATATAAAAAGGAAAATAAAATAAATAATTGAATGAAATGATTAAATAATTAATTAAAACACATTAAGGATGGCAGGACAGCTAAAGTGTCACGGCTGCAGAATGTGGGAGCTCCTGGATGCCAGTGTGATCCAGGCCAAACACCTCTGCAGTAAATGTTTGCGGCTCAAAGAGCTTCGGCTCGGAGTCATTGAACTGGAGTCCGAGCTGCAGATACTGCGACACATCGGAGAGGGGGAAAGTTACCTGGACACTTTGTACCAGGAGGCGGTCATACCCCTTAGGATATGGTCTTCTGATTTGGTCAGTGGTCATAGACAGGAGAGTGTGGCTGTAGCTGAGGCAGATAAGGAGACCCAGAGGGCAGGAGTGCAGGAGCCTCAGCCTTTGCGATTGTCCACAAGGTTTGAGGTTCTTTCAACTTGTCTGGATTAGAGTTGGGGCTGCAGGGTGGATGAGCAACCTGACCATAGCACCATGGTATAGGAAGCCATTCAAGTGGAGGGAGAAGGAAGGAATGTAGTGATAGGGGACAGTATAGTTAAGGGGATTGACACTTTTCTCTGCAGCAAAGAGTGAGAGTCCAGACGGCTGCGTTGCCTGCCCAGTGCCAGAGTTTGGGACATCTGCTCAGGGCTGGAGAGGAACTTACAGTGGCAGGGTCCAGTCGTCGTGGTCCATGTAGGTACCAACGACATAGGCAGGACAAGAAAGAGGTTCTGCATAGTCAGTATGAGGAATTAGGCACTAAATTAAGAAACAGAACTCAAAGGCAATAATTTCTGGATTTTTATCTGAGCCACGTGCAAATTGGCATAGGGCAAATAAGATTAGAAAAATTAATGCGTGGCTCAAAGACTGCTGTGGTAGAAGTGGGTTCCGGTTCGTGGGGCACTAGCACCAGTACTGGGGAAAGTGGCGGCTGTACCATTGGGATGGTCTATACCTGAACTGTGCTGGGGCCGGTGTTCTGGTGAGCCGCAGAACTAGGGAAGTGAGAGGATTTTAAACTGAAAAGTGGGGGCAAGGGATCAAATTTGGGAAGATGTGATAAATCATGGAGTAGAGAAAAAGGCAAGATATGGAAAATGATAGACTATGACAGGAAGGGACAAAGCGTACAAATCTAAGAGTAAATCAACAGATTAGGATAGAGGTTACAAAAATAATAAAAGGACATAACTAAAGGCTCTGGATCTGAATGCACGTAGAATTCAAAACGAAACAGATGAACTGAGAGCCCAAATAGAAATGAATAAGTACGATCTGATAGTCATTATAGAGACATGGCTGCAGGATGACATGGATTGGGACCTGAATATTGAAGGGTACATGGCATTTAGGAAGGAAGGAAGCTAGGAAAAGGTGGTGGGGTGGCTCTGTTAATTAATGATGGTATTAGCACAATAGAGAGGGATGACCTAAGTTCAGAAAACCAGGATGTAGAAGCAGTTTGGGTAGAGGTGAGAAATCATAAAGGCAAGAAATCACTTGTGGTAGTGTTGTACAGGCCATCTAACGTTAACCACACTGTAGGACAGGGTATAAAGGAAGAAATAATGGCAGCCTGTCAGAAAGGTTCAGTGATAATCATGGGGGATTTTAGGGTTAGGGTTAGACTGGAAAAATCAGATGGGCATAGTTAGCCGAGATGAGGAGTACATAAAATGTTTTCAGGATAGTTTCTTGGAACAGTATGGTCTGGAACCAACCAGAGAGCATGCTATACTAGACCTGGTATTGTGCAACGAGATAGGATTAATTAATGACCTCATAGTTAAGGCACCCCGAGGTAGCAGCGATCATAATATGATTGAGTTTTGCATTCAGTTTGAGGGAGAGAAGTGTGGGTCCAAGACGAGTATTTTAAACTTAAATAAGGGCAATTATGAGGGCATGAAGGCAGAGCTAGCTAAAGTAAACTGGCAAATTAGGTTAAGGGATAGGTCAATAGAGATGCAGTGGCAAACATTTAAGGGGATATTTGAGAATACACGGAATAGATTTCAATGAGAAAGAAAAATTCCAAGTTTTGGAGTGGGGGTGGGGGGACCCACCATCCTTGGTTAACTAAAACGGGGTTAAAAGTAGTCTCAAATTAAAGAAAAAGCATATAATTGCACAAAGATGGGTGGCAGGTCAGAAGATTGAACAGAATATTAAAAAACAGCAAAGATTGACTGAAATATTGATAAGGAAGGTAAAATTAGAGTACGAGAGAAAGCTAGCTAGAAATATAAAGGCAGATAGTAAGAGTTTCTATAGATATTTAAAAAAGAAAAGTGTTAAAGTAAATGTTGGTCCTACAGAAAGTGAGTCTGGGGAATTAAGAATGGATAATAAGGAGATGGCAGATGAATTGAACAGGTATTTTGCATCGGTCTTCACTATAGAGGATACAAGTATCATCCCAGAATTAGTTGTAAATCAGGAAATGGAAGGGAGGAAGGAACTCAAGAAAATTACAATCACCAAGGAAGTGGTACTGAACAAATTGTTGGAGCTGCGGGCTGACAAGTCCCCGGGTCCTGATGGACTTCATCTTAGGGTCTTAAAAGAAGTGGAATAGTTGATGCATTAGCTTGAATTTTCCAAAATTCCCTAGATTCGGGGAAGGTTCAGCTAGACTGGAAAATAGTGAATGTAACTCCTTTATTCAAAAAAGGAGGGAGACAGAAAGCAGGAAACTACAGGCCAGTTAGCTTAACATCTGTCTTTGGGAAAATGTTAGAAGCTATTATTAAAGACGTTATAGCTGGGCACTTAGAAAAACTGAAGGTAATCAGGCAGAGTCAACATGGTTTTGTTGAAGGGAAATCATGTTTAACCAATTTATTGGAGTTCTTTGAAGGAGTTACATGTGCTGTGGATGTATTGTACTTAAGTTTCCAGAAGGCATTTGATAAGGTGCCACATCAAAGGTTATTGCAAAAAAAAAGCTCATGATGTAGGGGGTAACATATTGGCATGGGTAAAAGATTGGCTAGCTAACAGGAAACAGAGTAGGCATAAATGGGTCATTTTCTGGTTGGCAACATGTAACAAGTGGTGTGCCACAGGGATCAGTGCTGGGGCCTCAACCTTTTACAATTTATATAAATGACTTAGATGAAGGGACCGAAGGTCTGATTGCTAAATTTGTTTATGCCACAAAGATAGGTAGGAAAGTAGGTTGTGAAGAGGACATAAGGAGGCTACAAAGGGATATAGATAGGTTAAGTGAGTGGGCAAAAAACTGGCAGATGGAGTATAATGTGGGAAAATGCAAAGTTGTCCACTTTGGCAGGAAGAATAAAAAAGTATATTATCTAAAGAGAGATTGCAGATGCAGAGGGATCTCGGTGTCCTAGTGCATGAATCGCAAAAGTTTAGTATGCAGTTACAGCACATAATTAGGAAAGCTAATAGAATGTTTTCGTTTATCGCGAGGAATTGAATACAAAAGTAGGGAGGTTATGCTTCAGCTATACAGGGTACATCTGGAGTACAGTGTACAGTATTGGTCTCCTTATTTAAGGAAGAATGTAAATGCATTGGAAGCAGTTCAAAGAAGGTTTACTGGACTAATACCTGGAATGGGCGGGCTATCTTACGAGGAAAGATTGGACAAGCTATGCTTGTATCCGCTGGAATTTCGAACAGTAAGAGGCAACTTGATTGAAACATATAAGATCCTGAGGAGTCTAGACAGGGTGGATTTGGAAAGGATGTTTCCCTTGTCGGAGAATCTAGAACCAGGGGTCACTGTTTAAAAATAAGGGGTCGCCCATTTAAGACCGAGATGAGGAGAAATCTTTTCTCGCAGAGGGTCATTTGTCTTTGGAACGCTCTTCCTCAAAAGGCGGTGGAAACAGAGTCTTTGAATATGTTTAAGGCAGAGGTAGATAGATTCTTGATAAGCAAGGGGGTAAAGGGTAATGAGGGTAGATGGTAATGTGGAGAAATCAATTCAGCCATGAACTTATTGAATGGCGGAGCAGGCTCGAGGGGCCAAGTGGCCTACTCCTGCTCCTAATTCGTATGTTCGTACGTAAATCTGTTGTCGGACTCAAATAAAATGAAGCATTTCATTGGAAAAGGAAACAAAACAAAGGGGATGGAGAGAGTGGGGGGAAGGAAGGGAAAGAACAAGTAATCCTTGAACAAACCAACAGCTGTTATAGTGACACAATTACAAGCAGTCATTTTCCAGTACCACAGTGTGCCATGCCTCTCAGCCAGGCACAGCTCCAGAGCTCTTGCATATGCTACTAAAGGCTTATATCATCTTTGCCATATATCAGACTGTGCTAATGCAGACTCTGAATGAGCTGGCAAAGTGCTTTCCTTTCAAGAACTCTGCAAGCAGGTGCAATCCATATAGTCCTTCACTGGCAGTAACAAGCACTAGTATTCACAGAACAAAATTGTTGATAAGGACCCTACACTTCAAGAATACCAATCAAAATAGGGCTACCATAATGCTTTTAATGCAGGTATATAAAGCAAAGTACTCCAACAGTAGCTGCATCAGTGCATGAATGTCCCATGATTTGTTCTTACCCTAGAGGATTGCCTTTGCCAAGGCAACTTTTAATCATACCTTTGCTGTCTTCCATCCATTGAACACATCAGAGTAACAAATTGCTCTTTGCCGTCTAGGATATCAATTTTAACATAACCATACTGATAGAATGATTGCTCTTTCCCTATCATACACTATCTCTCCTATATATGTCTCTTTTATACACGATATAGGCCACTGAGCATTGTGGTTCAGTGAGGAATGGAACACTGGAAGGGAAACAGAGCAGTCAGGTGAGGAATGAAAATCAGGCCCGAGAGGGGCCAGTCAAGCAAAAATGTATTAGAAGATGAGGCCCAAGCTGGTACAGCAATGGAAAAGGTTAATTTTTCTTATCTGGCAACTTCGACCAGCCTGAGGTGGATGAAACCATTCCTGCAGCTGAGACTAGGAGCAGATGTGTTCCTGGGATTAAAACTGGGTTAGAGGCTGGTGAGAGCAGCATGATCAGTTCTGTACAACATATAGGGTAGGACTGCCAACTCTGGTTGGAGGGATTCCTGAAGTTTTGATCATGTGACAGTCTGGCCACATGATTCTTGCAATTGTTATTCCATTTACCTTATGATAAATTGGGTCCCTGTAGTTGAGTACCTTTGTGGTTTTGCAGCAGTTGTGTGCAAAGTCACAAGAACCAAGAGGCCACCCTTCAGCAGACAAAGAAGGGAAACATACAAACATATGAATTAGGAGCAGGAGTAGGCCACTCGGCCATTCAAGCCTGCTCTGCCATTCAATAAGTTCATGGCTGAACTGATTACTCCACATTTCCACCTACCCCCAATAAACTTCCACCCCTTTGCTTATCAAGAATCTATCTCGTAAGTCAGCCCGCCCATTCCATTAGTCTAGTAAACCTTCTCTGTACTGCCTCCAATGCATTTACATCCTTCCTTAAATAAGCAGACCAGTACTGTACACAGTACTCCAGATGTGGTCTCACCAATGCCCTGTATAGCTGAAGCACAACCTCCCTCCTTTTGTATTCAATTCCCCTCGCAATAAATAATAAGATGCTTTTTTATTCTTCCTGCCAAAGTGGACAATTTCACACTTTCCCGCATTAACAGAGCTACCCCGAAAGGGGGAGGGTCATTCACAAAGGGGCAATCAGAGATAACAGAAACTTTGAATCCATCAGTAACTAATAATAGCTCACTGAAATTGCATCAGTAATCAATAGTAATACTGATAACACTCAGATTTCCCTCTAAACCAACACTAATACAACTATTCACAGTACATTGTCCTAAATTACATTCCAGGTGCAAGACAGTCAGTGAGAAAGGGCATGGGGAGATTTACAAGGTTTTGTTTAGTTAAAGAGGGAATAAAAGTAAACTGTAAGTGTATTAATCAATCCTATTTGCATATCATAACATGATGCAACTGCTTTAACAGACCAAACACAAATGGAACAGATTGTAGGAAGTTACACCATCACTCACCATCTGTATTCTCTGACACGGTAGAATGTTTAACAAAAGCAATATCACCTGCTTGTTCAGCTAGGCACCTGAAGAGAAATAGCCAAGCACAGGTAAAATGTCAAGGCTAAAACAAAACACTCAGCAGTATGTTGTTATTCCTCTAGCTACCCCAACCCTCCATTTCCAAACCTAATGCAAACACAGCAACAACGAACAGAGTCAAGCAACCCATGAACAATTAGCATCCAAAAAAGACATTTTGCAAATTGTTTCTTTTTCTAGCCGGGATCAATATTGGACAGCTTATGGGCTATGTGCTTACATTATAAAACTGTTTTCCTTCAGTGGCATTTGCTGCCAATTACACAACTGCAATGTAGGGAGTAAGGAGCGGAATTCTGCATGTACACGATATTGATTCCAGTGGGAGGGGGCGAAGGGAGAAAAGTATGTACTTCAAAAACTAATGTACTCAGGGTTGCACTGCATACATGGTGCATTGAAGCAGACCTCTCTGCTGAGTTCCTGATCTCAATCTCATTATTGCAGGGAGGAAAGTGGGACACAGAATCATTATCGGGCCCTGTTTTTGAACCACCTAGAAGCTCACTGCAGAGAGGCACTGGCAAAGAGTTGGCACCAGAACATCCACATCACCTGGAGTATTGCGTGCAGTTCTGGTCACCGCATTATAGGAAGGATGTGGAAGCTTTGGAAAGGGTGCAGAGGAGATTTACTAGGATGTTGCCTGGTATGGAGGGAAGGTCTTACGAGGAAAGGCTGAGGGACTTGAGGTTGTTTTCGTTGGAGAGAAGGAGGAGGAGAGGTGACTTAATAGAGACATATAAGATAATCAGAGGGTTAGATAGGGTGGATAGTGAGAGTCTTTTTCCTCGGATGGTGATGGCAAACACGAGGGGACATAGATTTAAGTTGAGGGGTGATAGATATAGGACAGATGTTAGAGGTAGTTTCTTTACTCAGAGAGTAGCAGGGGCGTGGAACGCCCTGCCTGCAACAGTAGTAGACTCGCCAACTTTAAGGGCATTTAAGTGGTCATTGGATAGACATATGGATGAAAATGGAATAGTGTAGGTCAGATGGTTTCACAGGTTGGCGCAACATCGAGGGCCGAAGGGCCTGTACTGCGCTGTAATGTTCTAATGTTCTTTAACCTTGGCTGATATGTGCCCAGGGAGGAAAAAAGGGTAGCAAAATAAGAATGTTTAACCAACTTTTATTTAAGCTGTGTTTCTCAATGATGTATCTGGGACTGGTATCGCTTCAAAACATGAGGTAAGACATGAACATGTATTAAGTATGTGAATGGCCATTGCCTAGCCTATCAGAATATTCAATATTACTCAACCACCTAAAATATCTCGCAGGCCAGCAGAATGGTGTTCCATACAAAGGAACATAAGAAGGTACAGAACTGGAAAATATAGTGGGGTGATTTTTGGCAGTGCATTCAGGAGCTAAAGATCCTCCCAGGTGGCCATGATGGGGTCTTGAGCTGAAAAGCTGGTTTACCCCGTGTTTAGTGCAAGACTCCATCTTGCTAAAGGAATTGAAGCACACACTAGAAACAGCTGCCCAGAGGCTCAATAGAGGGTTGACTGCCACTTAAAATGCCTGCTAGTGCTCATTAAGGAGGTTGCACACCACTTTGGTCACTAGCACTTCTCCCAACGCCCTCTCCTAATAGCAATCAGCTATTTGGGAGTAAACAAGATGTTGATGTGGATTTCAAGCGCTACTTAAAGGGATACTCACCATTTCATGAACACTTGCTGCTGGAGCTGTGGAGAGAACCTCTGAAACACATCAGGATACCTTCTGTGACACTTTGTGAAGATTTCACCAGCACTCTAACGATATTTATTCTGCAAATTCTCTAAGGACTTCCTAAAAGGATTAAATGCTGTGCTACTCCACTTTATAGGAGCCACCAGAGGAATGGGAATGCTCCGTCATTGGTGTCTTGCTACGGGTCCGCCCCATGGTTTGCACAAGGGCATGAGGCCAAGCAGAGCAGCACTAGCTGTTGCAGGAGAGAGGGACAGGAAGCCAAGGAGGGCGAGGAGCGTGAGGTGGCATCCTTTCCTTCTGCGGGTACAGGACACCCTTCCCCCTCTCGACCTGCTCCACCCAGACCTCCAGTGCTACATCCAAGAACCTGTGCACCATCTCCCTCAGTCCCTGAGCCATCCTGCAACATGCCCCTGTGTGTCAGCCAGTACACTCCATGTCTTTGGTAGAAGTGGGTGCGAGGAGCGCACCTATACTGCTTCATGAAAATTGTATCTAATCAGTACTTGAGTGCTAAATCTGTAGGATTCTAGTTAAGCCCCTCTAGGCAAATTCAAATTATGGTAATCAATTAGGACCAAAATTATCTGCTAAAATCAGACTTTCAAAAGGCGTGGCTTATTAGCACAGCATCCATTTAGCACCTGTTTTCACCCTTTGGCTAAAATAACCCCCAGTTGATCTGGCCAGTGTCTAGAATGTCATATCCCACGACTTCGACCATTTTGTAATTCCACATTAGAGCTTCTGTTGTTACGTTGCAAGAATTTGAGAATTTTTAATGCAGATTCCTTGTTGAATTAACCCTCCAATAATCTAGCTACAGTCATTCAACCAACGGTGTCCATTTAGACTTTAAATCAGTAGGACGTGTTTTTTTTGCCATATTATTCCACAGCAGTTTTGTGGTGCACTAAATCTTAGGATAAGTGAATTTATTCCTTTGAATGAAACAAGCAGTGCGATAAACCTTTTTATCAATACTAAAGGTAACCAATCAGTAGTACTGGCAAATCAGTAGTATTTTCAGTGTTCCAATTGTTACCCCCACCATGAGATCAGCTAACTAGACACTGAGCAGTGATTGAACATGGGAACTTGCAATCTGTAAGAATTAGCATTACACCATGCAGTGCATTTACCCATTGGGCAAGTAAAGATCGCTTATATAATCTTTATATTACTTACAGTCAAGAGCTTTAAATGGGTGACACTTGTTATACTTGACATTAAATGAACAGATGTCGAAATGCAATACCTGAATGCCCCATTGTCGCTAAAATATCCCTCGCTAGCATTTTCCACACATTTGTTTTCGCTTTTTTCATCACCAATACATAACTGGCAAAGGCTTGATGGAAAATTTATATGTTGTGCTCCAGGGATGCAACTTTGGGTGAAAAACTCACTCACAGCTAGAAAGAAGCAAAATAATTGATCAGCAGTGATCAGACTTGTGAGGGTGTATTTTTTGATAGTCCATCTTGAAACAGAACTTCTGACATTAATTAACATTGGATTAGAAATAAGAATTTTGTTGCATAAACTTCAGTCAGACTCTTTTTCTGATTATTAAATAAAGTTGAGACACAAAGTTTCAGTGCTCCTCAAAGACTGTAAAGCAAATACAGGTAATCTTAACTTTTAGCACAAGGTGGGACATAAGCAATAGTAAATTGGCTATTGTTTTCCACTTGCCTGATGGTCTTTCTCATCTATGCTCCCTAACTTACAGAGGATCAATGTCAAGTTCCTGGGGTGCATTAGAAATAGGGATGATGGTGTATATTTTTGTCTGATAAATAATTATAAAGTAGGTGTAACTGAATAAATAGAAGGTGATCCATTATACCAGATTTCCACTCATTTAGCATTCAATCCTATTTTACAGATGCATTTTGTTTTAGCACCAAACGTGCCCATTAATTTGTCATTTGTTATATCAAACCTAGGTCCCAATTCTGGCACACACATATTCACACTATTGCCCAGCATTTACACTAGAATAGCTTTTGTTATCAACATCAATACAAAATGGGTGTCCCAAAGCGTTAAAGACCTGTTGGCTGTGGTTTTCCACTTCTTTGCTCACCAGACTGTAATTTTCCACCCACTCACATTAGTAGGTATAATAACATAGTGGTTACGTTACTGGGCCAGAGGCCTGAACTAATAATCTAGAGAATATGAGTACAAGTCTGTGTGGCAATTTGAGAATTGTATTTCAGTCTTTTTAAAAAAAAAACTAGAAATAAAAAACTGCTATCAGTAAAAGTGACCGTGAAGCTGTCAGATTTTTGTAAAAACCTAACTGGCTCATTAGGACTCCAGTCCCACACCAATGTGGGACATAACCTCCTCCTGTAGTAGCCCAGCAAGCCACTCAGTTGCATCCCTAGGATGGAGAGTAAATGCCATCCTTACCAACAATATGCATGTCCTGAGAGTGAATGTTTAAAAATGAGTGAAAAATCACAGGCTGGCAAGTGTGAAAGTAGAAAACTCTGGCTTTTGTTTACAGAAGTGGATCTAAAGAGCAATAAGGTTTGTAAACTGTACAGACTGTAACTACTTCCAGTTCTGATGCAAGGTCATTGATCTGAAAGGTTAATTCTGAGTGTTTCAGTGTTTTGTGTTTTTAAGATTTGCAATAGTGTTTTGAGAGTATGTTTGAAGCTTTTCTCTTGCTTTTTTTTGTTTTTCTTTTCTTTTACTTATTTGGTCAAAAGGCTTTATGCTAAATGTTCTGGTACCACCATATTTTTAGTATATCCACAATATTGGGATAGTCGATTTTCCATCGGGAATTCCCCCTTTTCCTTGTATTTTTTAAGGGAAGAAGAGGAGAGATGCCAGACTGGTCAGGTTGCTTTGAAGGTGTGCTGTGCTGACTCACTGCTTGCCTCACACCCACCTTAATGGGCAAGGACCCACTGACCTGCCAATGAATGTGCAGAACTGGCTCTACAGGTCACAGATCAGCAAAAAGCCAAATGAAGAGCTGTACCATCTCCTGCAAGGACCCATACAGCTAACATGCATTATAAGGCTAACACTGACAGTGGCTGTGGCTGTATAGTCAGCTGTGCCTTCAAGTTCTCTTCTGTCAAATCTAAGGCATGTTGCAATGTTTTCCAATGGCAAAAGTGCCCTAGAGTGGCAAATAGGTCATCCTTCTCACCATTATATCATGTCAGCCATCAAACAGGAATTTCATGTGCTACATATCACACCATCACTTGGGCAGATACCCAGTTTCCTGCCTTCACATTTATCCTGTCAACTTCTGGATATTTTGTTGTCTAACCGGCCACTGCAAAGTCGAAATTTTTATGAAAAATATGAGCAGCCATTGTAAAAGTTACTCATATTTTTGCTCCAAATGTAGCCATTTACCTTTTAAGGATTCATTTACATCTAGCCATCAGCCCTTGTAAGTAGTCTTTAAGGGCTGCTTACATGCAATTTCCTGACCTGCTTCCCAACACTAGGCTCAATATGGGCGAGAGCTCACCCACATTATATAAATGGAGTCGAACCTGCAAAATCAGACGATGTCAGCATGCTCACATCCCAGTTAGTGGTCTGATCTTCTACCTGATATGGATATCGATCAACTGGGAAAGTGGGCAAGGGATTGGCAAATGGAATTTAACGCAGACAAGTGTGAAGTGATGCACTTTGGGAAGTTAAACCATGGCAGGACATATACAGTGAACGGCAGGGCCCTGGGGAGTGTTGTTGAGCAGAGACACCTTGGGGTGCAAGTACATCGTTCCCTGAAATTGGCATCACAGGTAGACAGGATGGCGAAGAAGGCGGATGGCATGCTTGCCTTCACTGGCCGAGGCATTGAGTACAAGAGTTGGGACATCATGTTACAGTTGTACGTGACGTTGGTTAGGCCGCATTTGGAGTACTGTGTGCAGTTCTGGTCGCCGCACTACAGGAAAGATGTGATTAAGCTAGAGAGGGTGCAGAAAAAATTCACAAGGATGTTGCCTGGTTTGGAGGGCTTGAGTTATAAAGAGAGATTGGATAGGCCGGGTCTGTTTTCCCTGGAGCGAAGGAGGCTGAGAGGGGACATGATAGAGGTATATAAAATTATGACAGGCATAGATAGGGTAGATAGCCAGAGTCTGTTTCCCATGGTAGGAGTGACTAAAACTGGAGGGAGTAGATTTAAGGTGAGAGGGAGGAGGTTTAAAGGGGATCAAAGGGGTAAATATTTCTCACAAAGAATAGTGGGTATCTGGAATGAGCAGCCTGAGGAGGTGGTGGAGGCAGGAACAGTAGCGACATTTAAGAGGCATCTGGACAGGTACTTGAATGAGCAAGGCATAGAGGGATATGGAATTAATGCAGGCAGATGGGATTAGTAAAGATAGGCATTATGGTTGGCATGGACGCGGTGGGCCAAAGGGCCTGTTTCTATGCTGTACGACTCTATGACTATGTTGCTGGTCAGTCACTAAAAAGATATCAAAAATGACAGAGATTTTCCCTTGCCCTTGATGTAAATGCTACTGAAGCTAAGTCCTAAGTCTTTTATGAATAGCATTTCATATATTAAAATAAATCTGTTTGTTAAATAAGAGGACTTAAGGATCTGGCTATCCATATGAGAAGAGTGCAAAGGTTAAAAGACTGGGGTCAAAGGGTAAGAAAATGTAATTGTAGGAAATTCGACAAAAAGGAATAGATGAAGATAGAGAAATACAGATGAAGAGAAAGACTGGATAATAGAGGGGCAGACAAAAGGACACAAAAGATTGACAAAGATAAACAGATGAGACAGACAGAAAGAAAGAAATAGAGTGAAGGAGGCAAATTGACAAAGACAGATGGAGACAGAAATAGAAACAAATGGATATAGAGAAGTTAGTAGGGAGAGAGAGGTAGACACAGAACAAGAAAGACAGCAACAGACAGAAAATGCAATCCATAGACGCTGCCATTAAGAATCAATTACTCCAGTTTTACCTTGTGGAATGTTACAACCCATCACAGACATTTTCCCAGTGTTAATCAGATAGCCAATAGGAACATTCCACCCTGCTGTTCTACCGTATCCAGTGTGGCAGGACTTTAACATTTTCAGATTGTTGATAGTGATTGAATCGTCTGATTTTCTGACAACAGCCACTGCATAATAAAAGGTTCCAACTTCTGAAGGAGCGAGAAAGAAACAGAAAATGTATTAGCACCAAAATTAGTCAAAACAGATCTAACTTTTTGGAGTTATCAGAATTTCAATAACAACAACTCAACACAACACTAAAATTGTATCTACCCACAAAGCCATTGGGAGATCTCATACATATTTCAGATCTCCTTCCACTCTCCCCTCATATATAAACGACTTTATAAAATAACCCAATTTTCTTAGCCGATTCTCCTAAAGTGCTCTCAAGATCATTTCCACAAATTGAGAAAACTTATGGAAAAAGATGAAGGACCATGCTTGTTTCTGATTCTTAACGTCACTCCAAACTGCCAGCCTTGGAACTTTTAATTAGGAGGGATGGTAGTGGGCAACCAAACTGCTCTCAGGAGGCAGGCCACTCATTTAAATGAATTCAAGACCTTGGGAAACCTGGAAGCTAAAGTGAGGTGAAGACTGCTTGTGGGCTCAGAGGAGCAGGAGTGCTTCCTCCTAGCCCCCCAAGCTAACCTACTTCTCTCTGTGGGATCAGACCCCCTTCCACCGCCACACGATTGGACCTCCTCCCTACATGATCAGTCTCTCTTCCTGCACGATTGGACCCCTTCCCCTTGCAATCAAAGCCCACCCCACAGCAATATCAATGAAAATTCCCACAAACACTGACCACCCCTTCCCAACCTGATCCGCCATGATTACTGACGCCACCGATCCCTTATCTCTGCTCCAATCAGCCTCTGACCCCTGCGATCTCCCTGCACGAGCCACTCTGTACCCCATCATGATGTCTACCCAGCAACATAAACTTGCCTGCTCCTGTGCTGTGGCCTCTGCTGTAGCATTCCCTGCCCGAAAGCGAGCCAAGCTTGTCAGTAAGGCTGGCTTCCGGGCAGGGATCCATTTGAAAAAAAACACATGCTGTAAAGTCAAAATTCCACAGTGTTCAAGAGCAAAACACCTCCCACCCTACCCTAGGTTTAGAAATCCCACCACAGTATAGATTGGAATCTCGATGTCTGTGTTTTTGGGATGTAAAGTAGCATGTTGAAAAGATTTTGATGGCTAAGCCATTGGGTACAGACTGCTGGTTCAGGCTTGCAAATAAAATCGTTAGGAACAAGGAATGTCAGCAAAGGGTAGGTCTTATAATGGCTAAAGGTTATTTTGTCTATTGAAAGGACATCATGTCCAAGAAATTAAACAGCTGGATTTTAAAATGTCCTTTTCATTTAATATAGGCAGTACTGATTACTTGTATTGGTTGGCCCTACTCCAAAGGAAGAATTATTGTTCTGTTGATGCTGACTCTAATGCCAGCCCAACAGTCCCATCAATGCTGACACTGCTGCCCCTCTGATATCCTACAGCTCTACACTCCTTCACGGTCAGAGGTGCCGACCCCCACAAACGCCAGATCGAGAATTGCCCTGACATCCCCACCTTCCCAACCCTGAAGCTCCCTGTGCAACTAAGAGTCCTGGACAACGAAATGTGCAGAAAGTGTCACCAAATGCAAAAAGTCGAGTGCCGAATCCTGGAACTCGAGGAGCAGCTGGTGTCACTGAGGTGCATTCGTGAGGATGAGAGATACGTGAATAGCACATTTCAGGAGGCGGTCACCCCGCAGCTTAAGAGAGCAGAGGCAGAGAGGGACTGAGTGGCTGCCAGACAGACAAGAAGGACAAGGCAGGTACTGCAGGAGTCCCTGGCAGGCATCCCATTTTCTAACTGGTATTCAGTTCTGAGTACCAAACGGAGAGAGGGTCCCCTGGAGAGTGCGGCGACGTCATGACCAGAGCACTATGGAGTGAGAACAAACAAAGAACAGTACAGCACAGGAACAGGCCATTCGGCCCTCCAAGTCTGTGCCGATCGTGATGCCTGTCTAAACTAAAACCTTCTGCACTTCCGGGGACCATATCCCTCTATTCCCATCCTATTCATGTATTTGTCAAGATGCCTCTTAAACGTCGCTATCATACCTGCTTCCACCACCTCCCCCGGTAGCAAGTTCCAGGCACTCAGCACCCTCTGTGTAAAGAACTTGGCTCGCACATCCACTCTAAACTTTGCCCTTCGCACCTTAAACCTATGTGCCCTAGTAACTGACTCTTCCACCCTGGGAAAAAGCTTCTGACTATCCACTCTGTCCATGCCGCTTATAACTTTGTAAACCTCTATCATGTCGCCCCTCCACCTCCGTCGTTCCAGTGAAAACAATCCGAGTTTATCCAACCTCTCCTCATAGCTAATGCCCTCCAGACCAGGCAACATCCTGGTAAACCTCTTCTGTATCCTCTCCAAAGCCTCCACGTCCTTCTGATGGTGTGCGACCAGAATTGCACGCAATATTCTAAGTGTGGCCTAACTAAGGTTCTGTACAGCTGCAGCATGACTTGCCAATTTTTATACTCTATGCCCCGACCGATGAAGGCAAGCATGCCATATGCCTTCTTGACTACCTTATCCACCTGCGTTGCCACTTTCAGTGACCTGTGGACCTGTATGCCCAGATCTCTCTGCCTGTCAATATTCCTAAGGGTTCTGCCATTTACTGTATACTTCCCACCTGTATTAGATCTTACAAAATGCATTACTTTACATTTGTCCAGATTAAACTCCATCTGCCATTTCTCCGCCCAAGTCTCCAACCAATCTATATCCTGTTGTATCCTCTGACAATCCTCATCACTATCCGCAACTCCACCAACCTTTATGTTGTCCGCAAACTTACTAATCAGACCAGCTACATTTTCCTCCAAATCATTTATATATACTACAAACAGCAAAGGTCCCAGCACTGATCCCTGCCGAAATCACTAGTCACAGGCCTCCATTCAGAAAAGCACCTTTCCACTGCTACCCTCTGTCTTCTATGACCGAGCCAGTTCTGTATCCATCTTGCCAGCTCACCTCTGATCCTGTGTGACTTCACCTTTTGTACCAGTCTGCCATGAGGGACCTTGTCAAAGGCTTTACTGAAGTCCACATAGACAACATCCACTGCCCTTCCTTCATCAATCATCTTCTTCACTTCCTCAAAAAACTCAATCAAGTTAGTGAGACACGACCTCCCCTTCACGAAACCATGCTGCCTCTCGCTAATAAGTTTGTTTGTTTCCAAATGAGAGTAAATCCTGTCCCGAAGGATCCTCTCTAATAATTTCCCTCCCACTGACGTAAGGCTCACCAGCCTATAATTTCCTGGATTATCCTTGCTACCGTTCTTAAACAAAGGAACAACATTAGCTATTCTCCAGTCCTCTGGGACCTCACCTGTAGCCAATGAGGATACAAAGATTTCTGTCAAGGCCCCAGCAATTTCTTCCCTTGCCTCCCTCAGTATTCTGGGGTAGATCCCATCAGGCCCTGGAGACTTATCTACCTTAATGCTTTGCAAGACGCCCAACATCTCCTCCTTTTTGATAACGACATGACCCAGACTATCTACACTCCCTTCCCTAGACTCATCATCCACCAAGTCCTTCTCTTTGGTGAATACTGATGCAAAGTCCTCATTTAGTACCTTGCCCATTTTCTCTGGCTCCACACATAGATTCCCTCCTCTGTCCTTGAGTGGGCCAACCCTTTCCCTGGTTACCCTCTTGCTCTTTATATACGTATAAAAAGCTTTGGGATTCTCCTTAATCCTGTTTGCCAATGACTTTTCATGACCCCTTTTAGCCCTCCTGACTCCCTGCTTAAGTTCCTTCCTACTGTCTTTATATTCCTCAAGGGCTTTGTCTGTTCCCAGCCTTCAAGCCCTTACGAATGCTTCCTTTTTATTTTTGACTGGGCTCACAATATTCCTCGTTATCCAAGGTTCCTGAAACTTGCCAAACTTATCCTTCTTCCTCACAGGAACATGCTGGTCCTGGATTCTAATCAACTGACGTTTCAAAGACTCCCACATGTCAGATGTTGATTTACCCTCAAACAGCCGGCCCCAATCTAAATTCTTCAGTTCCTGCCTAATATTGTTATAATTAGCCTTCCCCCAATTTAGCACCTTCACCCGAGGACTACTCTTATCCTTATCCACAAGTACCTTAAAACTACGGAATTATGGTCACTGTTCCCGAAATGCTCCCCTACTGAGACTTCGACCACTTGGCAGGGCTCATTCCCCAATACCAGGTCCAGTACGGCCCCTTCCCCAGTTGGACTATCTACATATTGTTTCAAGAAGCCCTCCTGGATGCTCCTCACAAATTCTGCCCCATCCAAGCCCCTAGCACTAAGTGAGTCCCAGTCAATATAGGGGAAGTTAAAATCGCCCACCACTACAACCCTGTTACCTTTACATCTTTCCAAAATTCTGTCTACATATCTGTTCCTCTACCTCCCACTGGTTGTTGGGAGGCCTGTAGTAAACCCCCAACATCGTGACTGCACCCTTCCTATTCCTGAGCTCCACCCATATTGCCTCGCTGCATGACCCCTCCGAGGTGTCCTCCCACAGTACAGCTGTGATATTCTCCTTAACCAGTAATGCAACTCCCCCACCCCTTTTACATCCCCCTCTATCCGCCTGAAGCTTCTAAATCCCGGAACATTCAGTTGCCAATCCTGTCCTTCCCTCAACCAAGTCACTGTAATAGCAACAATAGGAGGTATGAAAAAAGACAGCAGAGCAATAGTGGTAGGGGATTCTATAGTTAGGGGAACAGACAGGCGTTTCTGTGATTCCAGGATGGCATGTTACCTCCCTGGTGCAAGGGTCATGGATATCACCGAGCAGCTACACAGCATCCTGGAGGGCAAGGGACAGGAGGTTTAGAGGGAATTTGAGGAAAAATGTTTTCACCCAGAGGGTGGTTGGAATCTGGAACACACTACCTGAAGGGATGGTAGAGGCAGGAACCCTCACAACAATTAAGAAGTATTTAGATGAGCACTTGAAATGCCATAGGGCGGTGCAGTGGTTAGCACCGCAGCCTCACAGCTCCAGCGACCCGGGTTCAATTCTGGGTCTTGCCTGTGTGGAGTTTGCAAGTTCTCCCTGTGTCTGCGTGGGTTTTCTCCGGGTGCTCTGGTTTCCTCCCACAAGCCAAAAAGACTTGCAGGTTGGTCGGTAAATCGGCCATTATAAATTGCCCCTAGTATAGGTAGGTGGTAGGGAAATATAGGGACAGGTGGGGATGTGGTAGGAATATGGGATTAGTGTAGGATTAGTATAAATGGGTGGTTGATGGTCGGCACAGACTCGGTGGGCCGAAGGGCCTGTTTCAGTGCTGTATCTCTTAAAAAAATAGCATACAAGGCTACAAGCCAAGTGCTGGAAAATGGGTTTAGTATAGATAGGTGCTTGATGGCCTGCACAGACACAATGGGCCGAAGGGCTTGTTTCTGCGCTATATAACTCTATGACTCTAAGGGTGTGGTCCACATTGGTACCAATTATATAAATAGAAAAAGGGATGAGATCCCACAGGCTGAGTTTGGGGAGTTAGGGAAGAGATTCGCAAGCAGAACCTCAAAGGTCATAACCTCCGTATTACTCCCAAGGCCACGTGCTAGTGAGTATAGAAATAGAAAAATACACCAGATGAATGCGTGGCTCGAGAGATGGTGCAGGAGGGAGGGCTTCAAATTTCTGGGGCATTAGGTTCTGGGGAAGATAGGAGCTGTATAAGCCAGACGGTCTACACCTGAAGAGGACTGGGATGAATATCCTTGCAGGAAGGTTTGCTAGTGCTGTTGGGGATGGTTTAAACTAGATTGGCAGGGAGATGGGAACCTGAGGGCAATTTCAGATAGGACAAATTCAGAGCAGGGAACAGGAGGCAGAAAATTAGCAAGTGACTCTGAAAGACAGAAGAAGCAAAGGTTAAAAAATGTACAAAATAGGAATTTGGCAGTGTTAAAAGGTATTTATTTAAATGCAAGGAATATAGCAAATAAAGCTGATGAACTGAGGGCAGAGATAGACACATGGCAGCATGATATCATTGCTATAATGGAAACTAGGCTTAAAGAGGGGCAAAAATGGCAGCTCAACATCCCTGGATATAGAGTTTTCGGGTAGGATAGAGAGGGCGATAAAAAAGGAGGTTGTGTAGCATTATTGATTGAAGAATCAATTACAGCTGTGAGGAGGGATGACATGCTAAATGAATCATCAAATGAGGCCATATGGGTTGAGCTCAGAAATAAAAAAGGGGCAGCCACACTACTAGGAATGTACTATAGACCCCCAAATTGTGAAAGGGAGATGGAAGAACAAATATGTAGGCAAATTTCTGAGTGCAAAAACAATAGGGCAATAATAGTTGGGGATTTCAACTACCTTAATATCAACTGGGATAAAAAGTGTGAAGGGCTCAGAGGGCATAAAATTCTTGAACTGCATTCAAGAGAACTTTTTTAGTCAACACATAACAAGCCCAATGGGAGGCGCAATTTTAGAGTTAGTCTTAGGACATGAAGCTGGGCAAGTGGATGAAGTAACAGTGGGTGACCATTTTGGAGATTGTGACCATAATACAGTTAGATTTAACATTATCATGGAAAAGGGCAAAGATATAACATGAGTAAAAGTTCTAAATTGGGGGAAGGCAAATTTTACGAAGCTGAGGGGTGATCTGGCGAAAGTGAACTGGGTACAGCTACTTGAAGGAAATCAGCGGCAAACTAATGGGAGGCATTCAAAAGCGAGATTCTATGGGCACAGTGTAGACATGTCCCTATAAACAAAAGGGTGGTAATGCCAAATCTAGAATCCCCTGGTTATCTAGAAGCATACAGGGCAAGATAAAGCAGAAAAGAATGTTTATAACAGTCACAAAAAATTAAATACTTTAGAAAGCCTAGAGGAGTATAGAAAGTGAAGGGGTAAAGTAAAAAAGGAAATTAGGAAAGCAAAGGGAGGAGATGAAAAAATATTGGCTGGTAAAATCACGGAAAACCCAAGGATGTTTTATCAGTACATTAACAGTAAGAGGTTAACTAAGGGAAGGGCCTATCAAAGATGTACAAGGGAACTTAGGCATGGATGCAGAACTTGTGGGCAGGGTTCTTAATGAGTTCTTTGTCACTGTCTTCATAGAAGAGAGGGATGATGCCGACACTGTAGTTAAAGAGGAGGAGTGTGAAATATTTGATACGATAAGCATAATGAGAGCGAACGTACGAGTGGATCTGACATCCCTGAAAGTGCATAAATTACCAGGGCTGGATGGTTTGTATCCCAGGCTGTTAAAGGAAGCCAGGGAGGAAATAGCAGAGGCTCTGAGGATCATTTTCAAATCCTCACTAGATATAGGTGCGGTACCAGAGGATTGGAGGTCTGCAAAACGTTGTACCATTGTTTAAAATGGATGCGAGGGACAGGCCATATAATTATAGGCTGGTCAGTCTGACCTCGGTGGTGGGCAGATTATTAGAATCAATTCTGAGAGATAGGATAAACTGTCACTTAGAAAGGCAAGGATTAATCAAGGATAGTCAGCATGGATTTGTTAAGGGAAGGTCGTGTCTTACCAACGTAACTAAATTTTTTGAGAAAGTAACAAGGAGGATTGATGAGGGTACTGCAGTGGATATGGTCTACATGGACTTTAGTATGGCATTTGACAAGGTCCTACATGGCAGACTGGTCATAAAAGTAAAATCCCATGGGAAATAGGGGAATGTGACGAGTTGGATCCAAAATTGGCTCAGTGACAGGAAACAAAGGGTAATAATCAACGGAAGTTTTTGCAAATGGAAAGTGGTTTCCAGTGGCATTCCACAGGGCTCAATGTTGGGTGCCTTGCTGTTTGTGGTATATATTAATGATTTGGACTTAAATGTGGGAGGCATGATGGGGAAATTTGCAGATGACACAAAAATTAGCCATGTAGTTGACAGTGAAGAGGATCGCTATAGACTCCAGAATGATATCAATGGTTTGGTTGAGTGGGTGGAAAAGAGGCAAATGGAATTCAATACAGAGAAGTGTGAGGTAATGCATTTGGGGAGGGCAAACAAAGCGAGGGAATATACAATAAATGGGAGGATATTGAAAGGGGTGGAGGAAGTGAGAGACCTTGGAGTGCATGTCCACAGGTCCCTGAAGGTGGCAAGATGGGCAGATAAAGTGGTGAAGAAGGCATATGGAATGCTTTTCTTTACTGGCCGAGGCATAGCATACAAAAGCAGGGATGTAATGCTGGAACTGTATAAAATGCTGGTTAGGCCACACCTGGAGTATTGTGTACAGTTCTGGTCACCACATTACAGGAAGGACATAATTGCTCTGGAGAGAGTACAGAGGAGATTTACAAGAATGTTGCCTTAGAACAGTGGAGGCTGAGGGGTGATTTAATTGAGGTATACAAAATTATGAGGGGCTTAGATAGAATAGACAGGAAGGACCTGTTTCCCCTAGCAGAGAGGTCAATTACCAAGGGGCACAGATTTAAGGCGATTGGTAGAAGGATTAAAGGAAACATGAGGAAAAACCTTTTCACCCAGAGGGTGGTGGGTGTCTGGAATATGCTGCCCAGATCGGTGGTGGAGGCAGAAACCCTCAACTTGTTTAAAAGGTACCTGGACCTGCACCTGAAGTGCTGTGACCTGCAAGGCTACAGACCAGGTGCTGGAAGGTGGGATAGAATGGGCGGCACAGACAAGATGGACTGAATGACCTCTTTCTGTGGCGTAACATTTCTATGGTTCTCGTCTGGCACAACCTTCCCATAACAAAGTGCAACTGTGTCCTCTTTTACACTATATAAAAGTAAATTATGAGATGCATGGGATACATGTATCAGATGTGTATAAAGTGGTGTATCATTTACACAAGAAGCTTACATAATTAGTATGAGAAATACATGTCATCCGTATAGTTACTATTCTAATCTGTGGAAACAGATAAATACCAGTGCTTCCATCAATAATATAGTTTGTCCTGCTACCAAACATAAGTTCCTCAGCTATGGTGGGTTTAGAATTCACCTAGTTTACAATGTACTTGTAGGAGAATTGAGACAAACATAAACCATATACTACTAGATGTGAATGAATCATTCCGTGTTACAAGTTATTTATATGTCTAAAAACCACTGTGGATGTGAAATGAATGAGTGAAATGTCATTTTGTTAAAGCAAAATGTGCAATTATAATTTAAAGCATAACGTTATTTGATCTTTTTTGAAAAACAATAATTGTACTGGGTAGTTTTCCATTTACACTAAAGATTTATAGTGGATATTTATTTATATTCTTCATACTCCATTTAGAGGTTCAGCAGTTTTTGCTTATCTCTAGTTGTTGAGAAAATGTGTTAGTGGGCTGTCTTCTTGAATCATTGAGTAGCAGCATAACATAATTGGCTTGTTAGGCTACTTGAGAGGGAGATAGGAATCAACTTTGTTGGTGTGGGCTGAAATCACATACAGTACAGCAGGTTTCCTTACCTAAAGGACATTAGGGAACCCAATGTAATTTTTACAACACTCCTACAGATTTACAATCAACTTTTACTGAAAACAGATTTTTATTTCCAGATTCTCTACTCTAGTGGGATTTGAACTCATGTTCCCTGGATTATAATCCACATCTCTGGATTATTAGTCCAGTAACATAACCTTTACACTACTATACCCCTTGTTAATGGTGTGGATCACTGGATGTCTATGTGCAGTACCTTGATCATACGTCTCACCAACAACAGGCTTTAGTTTATGCTCCTTTGTAGCCTGATAGAGATTCCCACCATCCAATGACACTGCATCTGCTTCTTTATTCTGATAAATGATTGAAGAAAGTTACCAGTTGAATAAAGAATTCATTTTGAAAACAAATATTAATACTTGCAATAGCAGCATCATACGATCGAATTTTTAAAAATTGCATTTATATAGCACCTTTCATGACCTCCAACCATCCCAAAGCACTTAAGAACTTTTGAAGTGTAGTTACTGTTGTCATGTCGAAAACACAGCAGCCAATTTGTACATAACATCCCAGAATGACCAGAAAATCTCTTTTCAGTCTTGGTTGTGCGCTAAATGTTGATCAGGCTCTTTTTCAGGATAGCGCTGAGATTTTTTTAACATACATCCTCACTTCAATGTTTCATTTGAAAGAAGGCACCTCCAACACTGAAGTATTAACCTAGATTTTGTGTTCAAGTCTATAGAAGGAGATATGAACCCACAACCCTCTGGTCTCAGAGGCAAGAGTGCAACCAACTGAGCCACAGCTGACATCCATTTTTCAGATGTATCATTATTTCTCATTCAGTAAATTAACATGCAATATATTATGGTTAAAAATAAAGGCAATTTATGATTGGCTGAGGAACATTTTAAAACCCCTGCTTGATACTATTTTCCAGTGTCAAGTGGATTGTGTTCACTCAAGCCCTATGTGCAAGTTTCCAAAAGACTTGGCCATTTCTCCATGTAATCAATGAGTAGTGTTAGGCCTGCCCATATATTAAGATGTGCAACAGATGATCTCTCAAGTCACATATCCAACCATCCAATGAACAGTATTAACTCCAGACATTTATCCAACTGATCCAGTTAGATACTATGAAAAAGATCTGAAGTACTCAATTTAGACAACTTTTCAATACAAGAAGATTGAAGATTAGCGCAGTGCTGATATTTTCTTAGTTCTCTGCATTTTGATAATACTATTTCAATCTTCTTTGTAGATGTTCCAACATCAACATTACTAAATAGTTTCCTTACTTTGGATCACTTAAATTTGGTTGCAGAAGACCGTTTTCCTGACTTCAAAATCCTAAAGCAATAGTCTGCATCTCTGTCTAAACCTGATACATCAAGATACAGCAATATCATATTTTGAAGTAAGAAATGGAAACACTTTTGTTACTACCACACTACAATATGCAAGCTACTCATATTCTGTGCACATACAGACACCAGAAAGATACATATGCTACCATACTACAGACACATGGTGCACACACAGAGCAAATGCAAATACAGTACATAAAAAATGCACTTGTTGTTTTACTACTGCAACAATTAATACACTACCAATCTACCACACACATACACACACATTATATGGAGTTCATTAATGACCAGCAACCAGTAATACCTTAAACATTCACTTCATACACCGTTGGCACAAGGTGGCTGCAGTGTGTACCATCTGCAAGATGCACTGCAGCAATTCACAAATGCTTCTTTGACAGCATTTCCCATACCCGTAACTTGTATCACCTAGAAGGACAATGGCAACAAGTACATGGGAACACCATCACTTCCAAGTTGCCCTCCAAGTCACCCAACATCCTGAATTAGAAATATATTGTCATTCCTTCATCGTCACAGGATCAAAATCCTGAAACTCCCTATCTTGCAGCATTGTGCAGTACCTTTACCACATAAACTGTAGTGGTTCAAGAAGGCAGCTCATCATCACCTTCTCGAGGGTAATTAGGAATGGGCAATAAATGCTGGCCTTGCCAGCGACATCCACATCCGTGAATAAATAAAAAAGAAGTAACCATGAACTATTTGTACAAATTGTAGCACAGGCTATTTAATTCAGTGTTAGATTTTGAAACATATACCACGTTAAGTAAAGCCATAAAAAAAATCTATGTATTCAGCTGGGGAGAGTTAATTGCCACTAAATGGAGTCATGTAATGTTGATGGAATATATTAAGTCATAGCACTGCATTGAGTAATTAAAAAACTTGAGACACTTGGGTCACACAATTCAGCTCTGTACAGCTGGTGGTTTTGATGCTACAGAAGCCAGTTGAGGTGAAAAATGGTGTGTGGAGGGGGTGGGGGGTGGTGCTCCTGACCACTTCTGGCCTGGCCCATGCCAATTGTCCTGTTATAGAGGGCAATAGAGTGGGCGTTCCGTGCGAGCGCTGGAAGTATGGAGAGTGAGCAGATTGTGATGTCAATGATTTGATGCAAGACTTGCCATTTTGGACCTCACCGCTCTAGTTAACACCTTCTCCTAAATGCACACAGCTAAACAGGAACTCCCCCAACAGCACTATTTAAAGGCACCACCATTGATATCATTGAGGAAACCTACGTGGGCTGTGCAGATAGTAGCCAGCAGTGCTGCCTGCCCCCAGGAAATCTATGTAGTCTGCTTTGGAGCAGCACTACGCGAACAAATTTTTCCTCCAACATTTGCAGCTCGTATATCATTATAGCTTGAGGGATAACAGTGGAGTGGGATTTGAGACGGTTCAGAAGGCAGAAACACACTGTCATCCTCAATGGCTTCTGTGAAGCCACTGGCCATGGCCTCAGTGACATCTGCTCCAATTATTCCCAGCACCGTCTCTTCCTTGGAGGTCTGCACATGCAACCATGCCTGCCCTCTGCCAGTTTGCTTCTGTTTCCATCTATTATGGGCCATCTTGTCTTGGAAAAGAGATGGAAGTGTGTCAGTGAGAGTGTTGCAATGTGTTTAGGTGATGTGCCTGCCACAGTTCAATAGTTGGCAGTAAGTGAAAGCTGTCAGATGAGTGTGCAGCTTCCAGCAATGCTAAGTGTTTGAGGGTGAAGTGAAACATATGAATATGAGGTTTGAGTCATGGTTGGTAAAGATTATTGGAAGGTGAGTGAAGGGGGTAGGGTGATTGGAGGAATGGTGCAGTTGGTAGGATTTGATACGTAAGGATGCATTCACTGACCATGACCACTCATGTGAGGTAATTAAATTTCTTGCAGCACTGCATCCATGTTCTTGGTGCCAGACTATTGGCATTGACTGCCATGATCACCTGCTCCCACTGCCTTCTGTATGGTTTCTGGACAATCTCCTGGCACCCTGAGGGCAAAGAACCTCTCCTCCCATCCGCCTCCTGCACCAGTGACTCCAACATGGCATCCAAAATCTTGGGAATATACTCTCTTGCCTGTTGAGCCATTTAGGGTCCTTCCTGAAGGTCTTCGAATATTGCCCAAGTAGTTTCAGCCTTGATGCAGCCAGAATGCATATCTCCTTTAAGTGGTGCAATTTGGCTTTAAGTAGTACAGGCTAGTTTTAATTGGTGCTAGCCTCACACAAACTTGTGCCCCCTGGTGAGGCATACAGTCTCCCAGCAGTGTGTTCAGTGCTAGGCTGCATGCCACAATCACGGAAATCAGTAGGCAGCATGAAATTTGCATGCTGCCTGCATCACTTCAATGCAGCGCGGGATAATCGTGCATCGGGATCCCATGTCCGCACATTCCACCAGCCTGTCTTTGTCCTCTTGAAGTCATAGAGTCATAATGGCACAGAAGGAGGCCATTCGAATCCAGGCCAGCTCTCTGTAGAGCAATCCAATCGGTCCCGTACCCCCACCCTATCCACATAGCCTCGCAGGTTTATTTCCCTCGTGTCTATCCAATTTCCTTTTGAAATCATTCATCATCTCCGCTTCCAACACCCTATAGGCAACGAGTTCCAGGTCATTACCATATGCTGCGTAAAAAGGTTCTTCCTCACATCCCTCCTACATCGCATGCCCAAAACCTGAAATCTGTGTCCCCTAGTCATTGTACCATCAGCTAATGGGAGGGAACAGCCTTTCTTTGTCTACCTTATCTAAACCTGTCATAATCCTGGACACCTCTATCAAGTCTCTCTTTAATCTCCTTTGCTCCAAGGAGAAAAACCCCAGCTTCTCCAACCTAACCTTCTACCTAAAATCCCTCATCCCTGGAACCACTCTGGTAAATCTCCTCTGCACCCTCTCAAGGACCCTCACATCCTTCCTGGACACAATACTCTAGTTATGGCCTAAACAGAGCTTTATAAAAGTTCAGCAAAGGTTTCTTGATTTGTACTCAACACCCCTATTTATGAAGCCCAAGATCCCATATGCTTTGCTAACTACTCTCCCTCTGTCCCTGTACACTCTTTAGAATTGTGCCATTTAGTCTATATTGCCTCTCCCTATCCCATCTGTCTAAAGCATCATCTTGTCTGCCCATTCTGCATGCCTATCAATGTCCTGTTGCAGTTGAGTGGTACCATCCTCACTGTCTGCCACACCTCCAAGTTTGGTGCCATCAGTAAATTTTGTAATTTTACTCTGTATTCCAATATCCAAGTAATTTTATATATATCAAAATAAGCATTGTTCCTAGCACTGACCCTTGGGGAACACCGCTGTCCATCATTCTCCTGTCTAAAAACAACCATTTACCACAACTCGCTATTTTCTGTCCTTAAGTCAAATTTTATCTAAGGTGACACTATCCCAAGAGCCTCAATTTTGTTAACCAGCCTTGTACATGGTACATACGAATTAGGAGCAGGAGTAGGCCACTTAGCCCCTTGAGCCTGCTCTGCCATTCAACAAGATCATGGCTGATCTGATTGTAACCTCAACTCCACATTCCCACCTATTTTGTCAAATGCTTTCTTAAAATCCATATAGACAACAACCATTGCTTTCCCTTCATTAAATTTCTCTGTTACTTCATCACAAATTCAACTAAATTAGTCAAGCATAATCTGCCTTTTACAAATCTGTACTGGCTCTCCTGAATTAACTCATACCTCTCCAAGTGCCTGTTAATTTTTTTCCCTGATTATTGTTTCTAAAACCTTACCACCACTGAAGTAACTACAGGCTGGTCAGTTTAACTTGGAATGTCCTTACGTCCTTTCTTGAATAAGTGTGTCACATGTGCCGTGCTCCAATCCTCTGGCACCTCCCCCATATCTAGGGAAGAATGGAAGATTATGGCAAGCCCTTCTGCTAGCTCTACTCCCATTTCCTTTAGCAACCTGGGATGCAAGCCATCCGGACCCAGGCGACTTATCCACTCTAAGCATAGCCAGCCTTTCCAGTACATCCTTCCTATCAGTTCTTTAGTAAACACCAATACAAAATACTGACTAAGTATTCTAGCTTTGACCTGCGCCTCTAAGCATATATCACCCTCTTTGTCCCTAATAGGCATCACCCCACCTCTTACTACCCGCTGACTATTTACATGCTGGTAGAAGATTTTAGGGTTACCCTTGATGTCAACTGCCATTCTATTCTCATACTCTTTCTTTGCCAGTCTTATTTTCCTTTTAACTTCCCCTCTCAACTTACTGTATTGGGCCTGATTCTCACTTGAAGAATTCACCTGTCATGCATCATACATCCTCTTTTTTTGTTTCATCATATTCTCCTTCTCCCTCGTCATTCAAGGAGCCCTGGCTTTGGTTCCCTTACCTTTCGCCATTGTTGGAATGTACCTAGCCTTCACCTGAAACATCTCTTCCTTAAAGATCACCCATTGTTCAGTTAGTTTTTCCTGCCAATCTTTGGTTCCATTTTACCCTATATAGATCCCTTCTCATCCCACTGAAATGAGCCCTCTTTCTATTTAGAAGTTCTACGTTTGATTGTTCTTTGCTCTTCTCCATTACTAATCTAGACCTTATGATACAATGATCACTCTTACCCAAGTGTTCCCCCACTTGCCCACTTCCTTCCCCAACACCAGTTCCAGCAATGTCTTCTTCCTAGTTGGACCGAGAACATACTGGTCAAGGACTTTCTCCTGATCACGTTTCAGAACTTCTTCCCTCTCCTTACCCTTTACTCTAACATTATCCCAAATGATATTTGGGTAACTAAACTCCCCCAATATCACCACTCTATACTGAACACAAAACCACAAGAAATAGGAGCAGGTGCAGACCATATGGTCTGTCGTGCCTGCTCCACCATTCAATATGATCATGGCTGCTCTTAGGATTCAACTCCACTTTCCCACCCCCCTTGATTCCCTCAGAGACCAAACCTCTGTCTATCCCAGCCTTAAATGTATGCAACGATGGAGCACCACAGCCCTCTGGGGTAGAGAATTCCAAAGATTCACAACCCTTTGAGTGAAGTAATTTCTCCTCATCTCAGTCCTAAATGATCAGCCCATTATCCTGAGACTGTGCTCCAAGGCTTTAGATTCCTCAACCAGTTGAAACAATCTCTCAGCATCTACCCTATCCAGCCCCTTCAGAATCTTGTATGTTTCAATGAGATCGCCTCTCATTCTTCTAAACTCTGAGAATATAGTCCCAACTTACTCAGCCTCTCATTATAGGACAAACCCCTCATCCCAGGAACCAATTTAGTGAATCTTTGCTATATTACCTACAACGTAAGTATATCCCTTCTTAAATGTGGAGACCAAAACTGCACATATACTCCAGATGCGGTCACACCAAAACCTGTACAATTGTAGCAAGATTTCTTTATTCCTGTATTCCAATCCCCTTGCAATAAAGGCCAACATGCCATTTGCCTTCCTAATTGCTTGCTGTACCTGCAGGCTAACTTTTTGCGTTCCTTGTCCAAGCACACCCAAGTCTCTTTCAACAGCAACACTTCCAGGTTTCACACGTTTTTAAAAATATTCTGCTTCTCTATTCTTAATGACCAAAGTGAATAACTTCACACTTCCCTACATTATACTCCATCTGCCATCTTATTGCCCACACCTGTCTATATCTCTTTGCAGCCTCTCTGTGTCCTCCCCATAGCTTATCTTTCCATCTAGCTTTGCATTATCAGCAAACTTAGATATATTACTCTCTATCTGTTCGTCTAAATCATTGATATAGATTGTAAATCGCTGAGGACCCAGCACTGATCCTTGCAGCACTCCACTATTCACTGCCTGTCAACTTGAAAATGCCCTGTTTATGTCCACTCTTTGCTTCCTGTCCATTAACCAATCCTCTATCCATGCTGATATATTATTTCCAACTGCATGAGCCCTTAGCTTGCCTATTAACCTTTTGTGTGGCACCTTATCAAATGTCTTTTGGAAATCTAGGTATACTACATCTATTGGTTCCCCTTTATTTACCCTACTAGTTACATCCTCAAGAAATTTGTCAAACAGGATTTCCCTTCAGTAAAACCATGTTGACTTGTTCTAACATTGTATTACATAGTGCTTGCACATCTCTGTGAGTTCCCTGCAGATTTGTTCCTCTCTCTCTCTCACTCACTATTCGGAGGCCTAGTGAATATTCCCATAGCTTGATCATACCTTTTTTGCTTCTCAACTCTAACTGAATGGATTATGTCTTTGCCCTCTCAAGGACATCCTCCCTTTCCAACACTACAATGTCCTCCCTTTTCTCCTTCCCTGTCTTTACTGAACATTTTGTATCCTTGAATATTAAGGTCCCAGTCCTCACCATTTTTAAGCCAGTTCCATTATTGCCACTACATCATATTTCCACATGGCTGTTTGTGTTTGTCGCTCACCAACCTTATTCACTACACTCTGTGCGTTAACATACATGCATTGTAAACCTGTCTTTGTATTCCTCGTAGTCCTCCTTAGTCTGCTCTTATCTAACATGGTACTACTTTCTTCTCTAGTACTATCCAATACTTTCATTCCTTCATGCACCATATTCCTCTTTTCTACTTCTATATGCTGGTACCCATCCCCCTGCCAATATAGTTTAAACCCTCCACAGCCACACTACTTAACCTCCCCTTGAGGACATTCATCCCAGTCCTGTTGAGGTGCAACCCTTCTCTTTAAAATAAGTGCCATTTACCCCAGAACTGTTCCCAACGTCCCAAGAATCTGAAGCCCTCCCTCCTGCACCATGCCTCAAGCCACCTGTTGACCCTCCCTATCTTCCTACTTCTACCCTCTCTATCACTATCTAAGTCTATCACGGTCCTTCTCACAGTTCACAATACTTCCCAGTTTTGTGTCATCCACAAATTTTGAAATTGTGCCCTGTACGCTTAAATCTAAGTCATTAATATATATTAAAAAGCAGTGGTCCTCGAACTGACCCCTGGGGAACCCCACTATATAGCTTTCTCCAGTCCACAAAACAATCGTTCACCACTACTCTCTGTTTCCTGTCACTCAGCCAATTTCATATCCATGCTGCTACTGTCCCTTTTATTCCAAGGGCTCTAACTTTCTGACAAGCCTGTTATGTAGCACTTTATCAAACACCTTTTGGAAGTCCATATACACCACATCACTGCATTATCCTCATAAACCTCACTGTTATTTCATCAAAAAACTCAATCAAGTTAGTTCAACAGAATTTGCCTTTCACAAATCTGTGCTGGCTTTCCTTAATTAATTCACACTTGTCCAAATGACAGTTAATTCTGTCCCAGGTTATCATTTCTAAAACTTTTTCTGCCACCAAGGTTAAACTGACTGGCATGTAGTTGCTGGGTTTATCCTTACACCCTTTTTTGAATAAGGATGTAACATTTGCGATTCTTCAGTCCTCTGGCAGCATCCCCGTTTCTAAAGAGGATTGGAAGATTATGGCCAGTGCCTCCGTAATTTCCATCCTTACCTCCCTCAGCAGCCATGGATGTATCACAAATTTAAGTACAGACAGCCTTTCTAATATCTCCTCCTTATCAATTTTTAGCCCATCTCGTATATCAATTACCTCCTCCTTTACTATGACTTTGACAGCAGCTTCCTTGAAACGACAGATACAAAATACTTATTTAGTATCTCAGCCATGCTCTCTGCCTCTATGCACAGATGCCCTTTTTGGTCCCTCATTGGCCCCACCCCTCCTATTACTACCCTTTTACTATTTATATGCCTACTGTTACGACCAAGATTGGAGGAGTGCACTGTTAATTCAGTCCCACTTCTCCACAGGTCACAAAATGTATTTAAATTTTCCCACTTACTGAAACAATCAATCATACTCTACTTTCCCCCAGAATAAAGCATGCCAACTGGGTTTCTTTAATAAACAACAAACTATCCATTTATTATAAAGCAAGTCTAAACCAATAATGAAGTAAAGCATTCACATAAATGGAAATATTAAAGCCCCTTATTTATCCCAGCCCTCTCACGCGCGCACACGCACACCCGATTAACGGGGTTAAAAAAAGGGATTTTTGTTTACAGCTATTACAAAGAAATAGAAGGAGGAAAAAAAAACACATGCTGAAAAGAAGGTATGGAAAGATGTCCGTTATTGGTTAGGCATCCCAAATGCGAATAGGCAGCTGTCACTAGGATCTTTCCAGAACAGTCCCTTCCAGGTGATGTTGAAGATCAGTCTGTGTAGGCTTTCAAAAGATGCAGCACAGAAAGTTCCAGTCAGGCATTACAGCAGGAAGCAGCAACAAAAATTTCATTAGGTCTTATAGCAGCAATGTAGCAGTAAAGGTTTCTTCAAATACAGGAGGCAACAGGAAACACATTTGACACAGGATGTGCTTTTCAAGAGAAAGATGGGCTGGCTAGATCGTCTTCTGTTCTCCTGGCAGGTCAATAAGCAAACTCCAACTGCCTGTTTGTAACAGTTCAAAATGAAACTAAAACTTTTTCAGAAACAAGCCTTGTGACAAACTTAAATCTTGGCTTGTCACTTCTTTGCAAATAGCTCTTCAAGCCAAAACACAACCCCTTGCTGGGTTCTTTGCAATCAGGTGCCTTCCAGTAAAACTTGTTTACATTCAATCTAAATCTTCTGGTAACTTCATTTAAAAACCACAAAGTTCAGCTTCTTCAAGATTCCAGATGAATCAGTGTCCATAATTCAACTATAATTTCTTAAAACATATTTTACAAAAGAAACAGAAGCAGTCTTGTAACATTATAGAGGATCTTTGGATTCCCCTTTATGATTGTTGGCAGTCTTTTCTCATACTCTCTCTTTGCACTCTTATTTCCTTTTTCACTTCCCCTCTAAACTTCCTAGTCAGGCTGATTCTCACCTGGATTATCAACCTGACATCTATCATACATTTCCTTTTTCTGCTTCATCTTATTCTCTATCTCTTTTGTCATCTAGAGAGCTCCAGCTTTGTTTGTCCTACTCTTCCCCCTTGTGGAAATGTTCTTCAACTGTAACGGGACCATCTCCTCTTTAATTATTCTGTTACAACTTTGCCTGCCAATCTTTGATTCCAATTTACCCGAGCCAGATCCATTCTCATACTATTGAAATTGGCCCGCCTGCAATTAAGTATTTTACTCCGTGTTTTTTTCCACAGCTAATCTAAACATTATGATACTATGATCACTGTTCGCTGAATGTTCCCCAACTGTCACTTGATCCACTTGACCTACCTCATTCCCCAAAACCAGATCCAGAAATACCTCCTTTGTCATTGGGGCAGAAACGTCTTGATCAAGAAAATTCTCCTGAACAAACTTCAGAACATCTTCTCCCTCTCTGCCCTTTACATTATTATTATGCCAGTCTATATTAAGATAATTAAAGTCCCCCATTATCACTACTCTATGGTTCTTGCAACTCTCTGTAATTTCCCTACAAATGTGCTCCTCTATATCTTTCCCACTAGTTGGTAGCGTATAGCATACACCCAGTAGTGTATTGGCATCTCTATTGTTTCTTAGCGCTAACCAAATAGATTCTGTCCTTGACCGCTCCAGCACATCATCTCTCTATAACACTCTAATATTCTCCTTAATCGATACTGCCAGTCCTCCTCCATTCTTTTCTTGCCTATCTTTCTTGAACACCTTGTATTCAGGGATATTGAGGACCTAGTCTTGCCCCTTTTTGAGCAAGGGCTCCCTTATCACCATGACATCATATTCCCATGCCTGCAGCTCACCAATCTTATCTACCATGCTTCATGCAACTGGGTTTTTGAACCTTGTATTTTTGGTTTCATGTATGCATGTGTTCACATTGTATATTTTGTTATTATGGAATTAGGCAACATTCAAAGTTGAGTCAACAGATTACAATTAAACAATTGACTAAATCAGCCTTTTTTATGAGCAGCACTGATGAATTGAACATTTGGGCAAAACTGGTACCTTCCTATGTGTGATTCCAGTGTACAGCAATTTTATTGGTTTGAGGGTTGTCTGAGTAACACAGAAGTTATTAGCTTGCTGTTGCTACAGCAAGTAACCTTTTTGGTTTTTTTCTGGTTCGTGGTTTCTACTGACTTGTCTGTTGTGCTGTGGAAGTCTCTGTGGTTAACAATTTGAATAATGTGGTTAGCTGGAGAATCCTAGTCATCCTGTTTTTTTCCTCCAGGTTCCCGTGAAAGGAATGACTAGTAAGCCTTTTATTGGTGCAGATTTTGTATAACAAACAATGCAAACAGCTCTGGTTATTTTTGTTTCTTTTCTGTTGAAGATAGATGAGGACGTTTACAGTGGAAAAATAAGAAGCTACGCACAGCCATACAAACATCTAGAGGGGAATTTTAACCCTCAACAACAGGTTGGTTTGGGTTGGGTGGGATGTAAAAATGTTTTAAAATGTCAAACCCAAACCCAACTCGCCCACTTCTAGTTTTAACAGAGGTGGGATGTGAGCGGGGAATAGATGAAGCAGGTAACCAACATGCTCCCAGGAGGTGGGTTGCTCATTGACTGGCTGGCTGGGTTTCCCAAGTCCTGTGAAACTTGGCAGAAAAAGAAAGATGAAGAATGTTGTGTGGAAGAGATAAGTGCCTTTCCAGCACTGCTTCTGGGCCAGGAGGAGCAGGATTCTCCCCCGCTAGCTCCCCAAGCCCTTCTGCTCTCTACCCCACTCCTCCATGATCAGAACACCCCACTGTGCGATTAGCCACCCTGGCAATTGGAGCCACCCCCGCCTCCCCCAACAAGCCAACAAAGGAACATAGGAACAGTATGTCATTTAGTTCCTCGTGTCTGTTCTGCCATTCAATGGGATCCTGGCCGATCTGCAACCAGTTATGGACAGGTGGTAAGGGGTGTGGGTGGTTCCCACTGTTCACCTCCCAACTGACTTAACAAATCATGTTTTGTTAAAATGATGCTTTAGCCCCTGAGTGTTTTTAGGTTTTAGGGTCAAATAAACAGACAAATGCCAGATTTTCTCTTGGGTAAAAAAAAAATATTTTTAAACAAATCCTGAAATGATCGCAACCTCACTCACACACACACGAATAGATAGAGAAAAGAGTAAGAGATAGTTTAAAGTCCCAAGTGAGTTAAGTGTTCATGGTTTACAGAAGATAACTGAGTCTTCTCGGGAGGAAGAAGTCTTTTTTTTAAGTTACAGGCCTGATTATTTGCAGTTTTAAACTTGTGGAGGTATTGTAAAGCTCTAGTGGTTGTAATACAGTCCAAAGCTGGTTGTGTGTAGTTTGTTACCTTCACAGATAGTTAGTCTCAAAGTCACTTTGTAATGTCTCTGCTGCGGTGGCTGCTCTTGGACAGTAGGGTTCTTCTCTTACCTGCTGAATCCTTCTCACAGGCTTTCTATGATGTTGGCTTGATCTCCCCTTCTCTCTCTTTCTCTCTCTCTCTCTCTCTCTCTCTCTCTCTCTCTCTCTCGAGAGAGAGAGAGAGATACATTTTTAAGGTAAGAATCGACATTCGGGTTTCTTTAGAGATATATGGCCCTCTCCCCTCTTGTGACTACACAATGGGCCAAGATATGAAAACCAGGGACATCAGTTGATGTTTGAATGGGAATAATTCTGATGTTGCTGCTTCACATTTTATTCATCTTGGTTTGGCTATGAGCCAGACTGTCTCCAGAATCCATAGTTACTCCATTCCTGTTGATCATTAATATGCTACAGCTCCTTTCAATTTCGATGGGGTTCTCCCCAGAGCTATTTCAGACAAGGTTAACAATCCATTTTTGCAGACAAGTTTGTGGACTTCCAGTACAGGAGGGGTCACATGGCTGCTACTCCATTTTGACTGTGTATAAATGTATAAATGTCCATGTTCTTGTGGTTTTGTTTAGCAGTTGACTTTTTAAATTCATAATTCTTCCATTTCATTGTTTATTTCATCATGGCACCTTCCGTGCATGACAAACCTAAATCCATTATGCACCTTTGTCCCATGTCTTAATATCTTTGGTTAACATAAATCTCTCACTCTCAGATTCAAAATTAACAATTGATCTAGTATCAATTGCTGTTTGTGAGAGTTCCAAACTCCTACCACCCTTTGCATATAGAAGTATTTCTCAACTTCACTCCCAAAAGAACTAGCTCTAATGTTTAGTCTATGGCCCCTAGTATTAGATTCCCCAACCAGCGAAAATAGTTTCTCTCTATCCAACTTATCTGATCATCTTAATATCTTGAAAATTAATATTTCAAAATGGAATAGGCCTTAGGCTTTATGGCCCTCTGTTCTTGTGAAATGGTTCCTTCTATAGTTTCATTTTAATCAAAACTGTAGGGCTGAATTTTCTCGTCCCCATTATGACGGGCTTGGAGGGAGGGAAGCCAGGGAAATGGGGGGGGAGCCACATTGGGATGGCTTCCCGACACATTCCCCTCCCCCCCCCCCCCCACCACCTACCACCCAACCCCCCGCACCCCCACCAGGTAGCCAGGCAGCCAATTACATTTGTTAAGACTCCAATTAGGGATGATTTTGCGGTCTAACCAGAATTTTGCTGCTGGTGGAGTGGCCCCTTGCCACTGCGGAGGCTGCCAGCTCAATGGAAACAGCTAGAGGCTCGATGCCCCATTGATGGGGCCACAAGCATGAAAGGCCGCAATTGCAGCCGAAACCAATCTAGCGGAGGGTTTTCCCTTCCATCCCTATGGACCTGCCAGTATAGATTTTGTTTATTTCTGCATGGCTGTGCAGACCAGCGAGGGTACTCCATGTTGAAGCACCCTCACGGGCCCAGACCTGCCTCTGCAGTGTCCATCTCTCCGGGTGGGTGGGGCTGCAGAGCTTCCGGCCCTCCGATTGAGCCTGAAGCATCGAGACCCCACCCGCCATCCTTAATAGGGTGGTAAATTCAGAGGCAGCCAATTAGGAGGCCGCCTCCTGGAAGATTGCTGAGCCAGTCTCACTGCCGACAAGTACAGGCTTGGGGCCCCCATTTAGTCCCGAAGCCCACAGCAAATTCCATCCTGTGAAATGTAAATATTCTGGCACATTTCTATTCAGCTTTAATCAGAGTGATCTCTATTTTAATTCATATATACAAAAACACCCTGCTACCTTAAAGGCTAAAAATATTGTGATTGATTTTGAGATTTGGATGATCAACCAATCACCAATACTTAAAGCAAAGAAACAGCAGTGTTTTGGGTCTATGGACTCATAACATTGAGCCAACATGTGGCAGGGTGCCAAAAGAGTGTCCTAATGCTGCTTACCAGAAGAAAGGCGTCAAAGATTGGATTGCTCCAGCTGGCTGAAATTGTGGGGTGGGCTATGATCACAGAAGGTGAAGGGGGCTGAGAGTGGCAACGATCCAGATTATTTCTGTGGAGTCTGGAGGAGCACTCTGCTCCTGCTGGCCCCATAAAAATAATCTCAAACTTATTTTTATCAGTATGGAAATGACTGGAGTATGATGCACAGTGCAGACTCTGACCATTTCCAACTTAAAGTGGTAATCGGGATCCTGGAACCCCAATTTTCATATTGAATTGAGCCTACCACCTTAAGCAGACAGGCTCTTTGAATACCCAGTGATAGGTGGTGCTGGCTGCATGCAGTATTAATGGGGCTGTAAGTCTACTAATCACATTAGCGCCAAGCGCTACTAGTTAAAATCAACCTCACTGTTACTCATCAAAGTGGGTAGATGGGCAAGAGCCATTTCTAGACCTCTGCCAATAATTCAATGTAAACAATTAATGGAAATTACATTTCAAAAAAGGAATATAGGAAAGTGGTGGAAACTCAGAGGAGCAAACATTGTTATTTTAGTAAAACATAGCTAAATAGACAAAGCAGTCAAAACATAATCAACATTACGGAGGGTAAATATGCCTAAAAGAAGTCAATGATGCCAATCGATCCAAAATTTTAAGAGAAAGTTGTAGGAATGGCTAAAATCACTAAAACATACCGCTATCTTTTTTGCACAGTCCAATGCCGAGGCTGCTATAACACAGGATATCAAAGGATGTATTTTAGCAGATTCAAAAGCTTCCTTCATACGGCTGCACTTGTTCATCTCAAGAGTGGAAGTAACGCACCATTGAATCTCCTTTAACCCACTTGCTGCAGGAAAGATAAAAGATATGATAACTGATCAACTGATGAATTTCAGGCATTTCTTCACCACATGTTTCAATGCCGGTGGAAAGTCATTCTTGCACTGACAATGTGTAACTGCAAGGCCAAGCTTGCAGAGAGAACCACCATTATAAGGGGGCAATCAAATAAAATTATTTTGATTTTTTTCGTAATGCATAATCGCCTAGTTGCGAAGAGCAGACAATTTTGTTTCTCAAACTACTTCAAGAAGAGAGTCCTGAATCAGCCATTAGAAGCTGACTTACCCTTTAATATTTCCTTTAATATTTGCACTGGAGTGCTGACTTGGGTTGCATTAGAGTGCTACAGTGGAAGTTTGGTAACTGAGGAGAATTAAGGGTTAATTTTATCTTAAATCTAATCTGTTTTATATTTAGCAGATCAACTTAACAGTTGCTGTTAGGGTTGGAGAAGGTGAGTTTTAGACCAGCTTTAAACAGGGTTCACTCAGGCTCTGCTTGCAGCTGCACCTTGTTAATTAGAGAATTGGCTTAAACCAGTTTTCAGAGGGCTAGAGTCAGTCAGTATAAAAGTGAGCCATCTTACAGTGCTGACTTTGTTTGCATTGGAGTGCTGACTTGGGTTGCATTAGAGTGCTACACTGGAAGTTTGGTAACTGAGGAAGTTCGGTAAGGAGGGAGTGAGGAGTTCCTTTCTTTTCCTACCTGTCCTCAGTGAGGGGAGCCGAGAGCTTCCAAAGAGCACAGCTGACTGGGAGAAGACACGGAGGGCGGAGTTCCGGACTGGTAAGTATAAAAAACTTACCTCTGGTAAAAAAAAACTGAAAGTGACATCACAGGAAAGCTGTGACCTGATTGGCTGGTAGGGAATTTTTTTTTTACTGAATTTGAAAATAAAACATTGATAAAAATTGATTAAAACCCTAATTAACTAATTAATAAGTAGAGTAACTAAACCAGAGGGAGGAGATTACTGTATTTAGTTAGCATTTAATATTTATAGTAGGAATCTAGCACGAGGGACCATATAGTTATTATAACAATTTAGTAAGGATTTAATAAGTATTTATTTATCTTAAATTAATTTATTAATTAGTGCTAGAAATGTCAGTTAGAGGGGTGACGTGCTTCACCTGTGAGATGTGGGAAGTCTGTGACGCTTACAGCGTTCCGGCTGACTACATCTGCAGGAAGTGTACCCAGTTGCAGCTCCTCACAGACCGTGTGGATCGTTTGGAGCGACAACTGGATGCACATAGGAGCATGCAGGTGGCAGAAAGTGTCATAGACAGGAGTTTTAGAGAAGTGGTTACACCCAAGGTGCAGGCAGATAGATGGGTGACCGCAAGAAGGGGCGGGCAGTCAGTGCAGGAATCCCCTGTGGCTATCCCCCTCTCTAACAAGTATACCGTTTTGGATACTGTTGGGGGGGATGGCCTATCAGGGGAAAACAACAGCAGCCAGAGCAGTGGCACCATGGCTGGCACTGTTGTTCAGCAGGGCAGGACAAAGCGCAGAAGAGCAATAGTTATAGGGGACTCTATAGTCAGGGGCACAGATAGGCGCTTCTGTGGACGTGAAAGAAACTCCAGGATGGTATGTTGCCTCCCTGGTGCCAGGGTCAAGGATGTCTCTGAACGGACAGGGGGCATTCTGAAGGGGGAGGGTGAACAGCCAGAGGTTGTGGTACACATTGGTACCACTGACATAGGCAGGAAGAGTGACAAGGTCCTGCAGGGGGAGTTTAGGGAGTTAGGTAGAAAGTTAAAAGACAGGACCTCTAGGGTTGTAATCTCAGGATTACTCCCTGTGCCACGTGCCAGTGAGGCTAGAAATAGGAAGATAGTGCAGCTAAACACGTGACTGAACAGCTGGTGTAAAAGGGAGGGTTTCAGATATCTGGACCATTGGAATCTCTTCAGGGACAGATGGGACCTGTACAAGAAGGACAGGTTGCATCTAAACTGGAGGGGCACAAATATCCTGGCTGCGAGGTTTGCTAGCGTCACTCGGGAGGGTTTAAACTAGTGTGGCAGGGGGGTGGGAACCAGAGCAGTAGGACAGCAAGTGAAATAAATGAGGGGGAACTAGTAAATAAGGCCAGTAAGACTAAGAGGAAGAGCAGGCAGGGAGATGTTGCGGAGCACAGCGGGACTGGTGGTCTGAAGTGCATTTGTTTCAATGCGAGAAGTATAACAGGTAAGGCAGATGAACTTAGAGCTTGGATTAGTACTTGGAACTATGATGTTGCTATTACAGAGACTTGGTTGAGGGAAGGACAAGATTGGCAGCTAAATGTTCCAGGATTTAGAAGCTTCAGGCGGGATAGAGGGGGATGTAAAAGGGGTGGGGGAGTTGCATTACTGGTTAAGGAGAATATCACAGCTGTACTGCGGGAGGACACCTCGGGGGGGATCGGGCAGCGAGGCAATATGGGTGGAGCTCAGGAATCGGAAGGGTGCAGTCACGATGTTGGGGGTTTTCTACAGGCTTCCCAACAGTCAGCGGGAGGTAGAGCAGATATGTACACAGATTTTGGAAAGATGTAAAGGTATCAGGGTTGTAGTGGTGAGTGATTTTAACTTCCCCTATATTGACTGGGACTCACTTAGTGCTAGGGGCTTGGATGGGGCAGAATTTGTAAGGAGCATCCAGGAGGGCTTCTTGAAACAATATGTAGATAGTCCAACTGGGGAAGGGGCCGTACTGGATCTGGTATTGGGGAATGAGCCCGGCCAAGTGGTCGAAGTCTCAGTAGGGCAGCATTTCAGGAACAGTGAACATAATTCCATAAGTTTTAAGGTACTTGTGGATAAGGATAAGAGTAGTCCTCGGGTGAAGGTGCTAAATTGGGGGAAGGCTAATTATAACAATATTAGGCAGGAACTGAAGAATTTAGATTGGGGCCGGCTGTTTGAGGGTAAATCAACATCTGACATGTGGGAGTCTTTCAAATGTCAGTTGATTAGAATCCAGGACCAGCATGTTCCGGTGAGGGAGAAGGATAAGTTTGGCAAGTTTTGGGAACCTTGGATAACGCGGGATATTGTGAGCCTAGTCAAAAAGAAAAAGGAAGCATTCGTAAGGGCTGGAAGGCTAGGAACAGACGAATCCCTTGAGAAATATAAAGACAGTAGGAAGGAACTTAAGCAAGGAGTCAGGAGGGCTAAAAGGGATCATGAAAAGTCATTAGCAAACAGGATTAAGGAAAATCGCAAGGCTTTTTATACGTATATAAAGAGCAAGAGGGTAACTAGGGAAAGGGTTGGCCCACTCAAGGACAGAGAAGGGAATCTAAGTGTGGAGCCAGAGGAAATGGGCGAAGTACTAAATGAGTACTTTGCATTAGTATTCACCAAAGAGAAGGACTTGGTGGATGATGAGCCGAGGGAAGGGAGTGTAGATAGTCTCAGTCATCTCATTATCGAAAAGGAGGAGGTGTTGGGTGTCTTGCAAAGCATTAAGGTAGATAAATCCCCAGGGCCTGATGGGATCTACCCCAGAATACTGAGGGAGGCAAGGGAAGAAATTGCTGGGGCCTTGACAGGAATCTTTGCATCCTCATTGGCTACAGGTGAGGTCCCAGAGGACTGGAGAATAGCCAATGTTGTTCCTTTGTTTAAGAAGGGTAGCAAGGATAATCTAGGAAATTATAGACCTGTGAGCCTTACATCAGTGGTAGGGAAATTATTAGAGAGGATTCTTCGGGACAGGATTTACTCCCATTTGGAAACAAACAAACTTATTAGCGAGAGGCAGCATGGTTTTGTGAAGGGGAGGCCGTGTCTCACTAATTTGATTGAGTTTTTTGAGGAAGTGACGAAGATGATTGATGAAGGAAGGGCAGTGGGTGTTATCTATATGGACTTCAGTAAAGCCTTTGACAAGGTCCCTCATGGCAGACTGGTACAAAAGGTGAAGTCACACGGGATCAGAGGTGAGCTGGCAAGATGGATACAGAACTGGCTCGGTCATAGAAGACAGAGGGTAGCAGTGGAAGGGTGCTTTTCTGAATGGAAGGATGTGACTAGTGGTGTTCCGCAGGGATCAGTGCTGGGACCCTTGCTGTTTGTAGTATATATAAATGATTTGGAGGAAAATGTAGTTGGTCTGATTAGTAAGTTTGCGGACGACACAAAGGTTGGTGGAGTTGCGGACAGTGATGAGGATTGTCAGAGGATACAGCAGGATATAGATCGGTTGGAGACTTGGGCGGAGAAATGGCAGATGGAGTTTAATCTGCACAAATGTGAGGTAATGCATTTTGGAAGGTCTAATGCAGGTGGGAGGTATACAGTAAATGGCAGAACCCTTAGGAGTATTGACAGGCAGAGAGATCTGGGCGTACAGGTCCACAGGTCACTGAAAGTGGCAACGCAGGTGGATAAGGTAGTCAAGAAGGCATATGGCATGCTTGCCTTCATCGGTCGGGGCATGGAGTATAAAAATAGGCAAGTCATGCTGCAGCTGTACAGAACTTTAGTTAGGCCACACTTAGAATATTGCGTGCAATTCTGGTCGCCACACTACCAGAAGGATGTGGAGGCTTTGGAGAGGATACAGAAGAGGTTTACCAGGATGTTGCCTAGTCTGGAGGGCATTAGCTATGAGGAGAGGTTGGATAAACTCGGATTGTTTTCACTGGAACGACGGAGGTGGAGGGGCGACATGATAGAGGTTTACAAAGTTATGAGCGGCATGGACAGAGTGGATAGTCAGAAGCTTTTTCCCAGGGTGGAAGTGTCAGTTACTAGGGGACATAGGTTGAAGGTGAGAAGGGCAAAGTTTAGAGGGGATGTGCGAGGCAAGTTCTTTACACAGAGGGTGGTGAGTGCCTGGAACTTGCTGCCGGGGGAGGTGGTGGAAACGGGTAAGATAGCGACGTTTAAGAGGCATCTTGACAAATACATGAATAGAATGGGAATAGAAGGATACGGTCCCCGGAAGTGCAGAAGGTTTTAGTTTAGGCAGGCATTAAGATCGGCACAGGCTTGGAGGGCCGAATGGCCTGTTCCTGTGCTGTACTGTTCTTTGTTCTTTGTTCTTTGTTCCTTTGTCGCCTTACCCAAGATGTGATGGACTAAACTGACAGCTTAGTAAATTATGATTTTAAAGCATTATGTTTTTTTCACATTTCACAAGTAAATCCAGGAATCCACCACTAGCAGAACAATGCCTTCATTTTCCATCAAAAGGAATGAGAGAGTTAGCAAGGGCTCAAATGTCTTGAATATATACAAGGTCACACCCAAAGTCGATAGAATGAGTGCACAGGTTTCACAAACAGTATAATTAAGGCTTTCAGTTGTATTACTTCCATTCTTTTCTGAATGGATTAACCTTGCATTATACTAATGTTAGTCACTGTATCTTACAATTTAGCAACCCTCCCCACCAATGATTAAAGTTAAAATTACACAACATATCCAATCCACAAGAATGTCAACTAGGCTGTTGATGAAAATTGATTGTTTTTTTAACAAATCTATTTTCATAGGTTACCTAAATTTTCATTTACTCAAATGATGGCAACTTATTTTACTGATAAACTATTGAAGAATCTTGGAATCTCAAATGTGACAAAGCCATAAAGTTAGTACCTAATTCAGTGCCCAAACCAGACAGCAATTATAACATTGACCTTGAAGGCCATAAATTACACTATCAAGTATTTCAAAGTTCAAGTCAGTCATTTACAGCACAGGAGACCATTCAGCCCATCGAGTCCATGCCTGCTCTCCACGGAGCTATGCAGTCAATCCCACTCCCCGCTCGATCTTTGTAGCCCTGCAAGTCTACTTCTCTCAAGTGCCCATCCAACTTCCTCTTGACATCATTGATTGTCTCCACTTCCATCACCCTTGTGGGAGCGAGTTTACAGAATCACAGAATTGTCACAGCAAAGAAGGAGACCTTTCGGCCCATCGTGTCTGCACCGGCTGTCTGAGTAAACAATTTATTTACTGCCATTCCCCCGCCTTCTCCCCATAACCCTGTACATTCTTCCTTTTCAGGTAACTATCTAATTCTCTTCCTGCCTCCACCGCACTCTCTGGCAGTTCTATCCCGATCCTAACCACTCGCTGCGTGAAAATGTTTTCCTCATGTCACCGTTGCTTCTTTTGCCAATTACCTTCAATTTGTGTCCTCTCGTCCTTGATCCTTTCACAAGTGGGAACAGTTTCTCCATATCTATACTGTCTAGACCCCTCATGATTTTGAATACCTCTATTAAATCTCCTCTCAGCCTTCTCTTCTCCAGGAAAACAGTCCTAACTTGTCCAATCTATCTTCATGAATGAAGTTCCTCATCCCTGGAACCATTCTCGTGAATCTTTTCTGCACTTTCTCCAATGCCTTAACATCTTTCCTTGCATGTGGCGCCCAGAACTGGACGCAGTACTCCAGATGAGGCCAAACTGGTGTCTTATATAAGTTCAACATAACCTTCTTGCTCTTGTACTCTATGTCCCTATTAATAAGGCCTAGAATATTGTATGCTTTATTGACTGCTCTCTCAACCTGTCCTGCCACCTTCAATGACTTATGCACATATAGACCCAGGTCCCTCTGTTCCTGCACCCACTTTAAATTTGTATCCTTTATTTTATATTGTCTCTCCATGTTCTTCCTACCAAAATGCATCACTTCTCATTTCTCCGCATTGAACTTCACCTGCCACTTCTCCGCCCATTCCACCAGCTTGTCCATGTCCTTTTGGAGTTCTACACTATCCTCCTCACAGTTCACAATGCTTCCAAGTTTCGTATCATCCGCAAATTTTGAAACTGTGCCCTGTACACCAAGGTCTAAGTCATTATCAGGAAGAGCAAGGATCCCAACACTGACCCCTAGGGAATTCCACTACATACCTTCCTCTAGCCTGAAAAACATCAATTAACCACTACTCTCTGTTTCCTGTAACTCAGCCAATTTCGTATCCATGTTGCTGCTGTCCCTTTTTTTCCATGAGCTATAATTTTGCTCACAAGTCTGTTGTGTGGCACTGTAATAAATGTCTTTTGGAAGTTCATGTACACCACATCAACAGCATTGCCCTCATCAACCCTCTCAGTTATCCCTTCAAAAAAAACTCCGGCAAGTTAGTTAAACATGATTTTCCGTTAACAAATCCGTGTTGGCTTTCCTTAATTAATCCGCATTTGTCCATGTGGCTATGAATTTTGTCCCAAATTGTTATTTCTAGAAGTTTCCCCACCACCGAAGTTAAACTGACTGGCCTGTAGTTGCTGAGCTTAGCTTTTCCTCCTTTTTTGAACAAGAGTGTAACCTTTGCAATTCTCCAGTCCTCTGGCACCACCCCTGAGTCTAAGACTGGAAAATTATGGCCAATGCCTCCACAATTACCACTCTCACTTCCCTCAGTATCCTTGGATGCATCTCATCTGGTTCTGGTGTTTTATCAACTTTATGTATAGATAGCCTATCTAATACCTCCTCCTTATCAATTTTAAATCCTTCTAGTGTTTTAATTACCTCCTCTTTCACCGTGGCCTGGGTAGCATCTTCTTCCTTGGTAAAGACAGATGCAAAGTATTCATTTAATACCTCAGCTGTTCCACCTGTCTCCATGCATAAATCCCCCTTTGGTCCCTAATCAACCCTACTCCACATTTTATGATCCTTTTACTAATTATATTCCTGTAGAAGATTTTGGGATTCCTTTTTATGTTGGCTACCAGTCTCTTTTCATACTCTGTCTGTGCTTCTCTTATTTGCTTTTACACTTCCCCTATGCACCTTCTATATTCACCCTAGTTCAGATTCACTCAAAGTACACCCTAATCCAAATGGTTCTCCATTGTATTATCTGCCCGACATCTGTCATAAGCACACTTTTTCTTCTTCATCTTCATCTCTATCTCTTTTGCCATCCAGGGAGCTCTGGATTTGTTTGCCCTACCTTTCCCCTTCGAGGGAATATACCTTGACTGTGCCTGAACTATCTCTGCGTTGAAGGTAGCCCATTGTTCCAGGTCATCAGCAATTTAGTGATGCTCATGGATTTCAATACTTGAGAATTTAATGATCGGTCTGGCCTGTCTAGGGTGGCCACAGACAGCTCAAGAATACCGGACACGCCCCTGACAACTGTGTATCTTTTTTATTTGTTTCATGGGATGTGGGCATCACTGGCAAGGCGAGCATTTGTTGCCCATCCCTAATTGCACTTGAGAATGTGGTGGTGAGCTGCCTTCTTGAACCACTGCAGTCCATCTGGTGCAGGTACATCCAGAGTGCTGTTAAGGAAGGAGTTCCAGGATTTTGATCCAGCGACAGTGAAGGAAAGGCAATATATTTATATTTCCAAGTCAGGATGTTATGTGGATTGGAGGGGAACTTGCAGATGGTGGTGTTCCCATGCGTCTGCTGCCCTTGTCCTTCTAGGTAGAAGAGGTTGTGGGTTTGGAAGGTGCTGTTGAAAGAGGTGTGGTGCTGCAGTGCATTTTGTATACAGTACACACTGCTGCCACTGTGTGCCGATGGTGGAAGGAGTGAATGTTTAAGATGGTGGATGGGGTGCTGATCAAGCGGGCTGCTTTGTCCTGGATGGTGTTAAGCTTCCTGAGTGTTGTTGGAGCAGCACTCATCCAGACAAATGGAGAGTATTCCATCACACTCCTGACTTATGCCTTGTAGATGATGTCTCCCAGGACATAGCCCCTTTAAGATCGAGAGGCTGACTCTTTACTCTGCCCCCTCTGACGTAAACTAGGGCAGGAACTGTGCCGGGGTCAGATTTGGGGACAAGGCGAAGCTTCTCTTGGGCTTGGAGCAGGATGCTGGCAGTGGCAGCATGGGGACTGAACCTGAGCCCGGGGATGGGCCAGGGCCAGGGCCTGTACAGGTCGGGGGTTCATCAGTCACGGTGGAAATAATACACATTGGGCTCATCAGCTTCGGGGGGAAATCACACACTCCAACGAAGATAAACAATTATGGTTCTTAGAGGCGTTTCATAATAAAAAAAATACCAGACATAAAGGCAACCGATACCAGATGGGACAGACCAGCTGAAAACCAGACAAATGGCCACCCTACCTGTGTCTCTTTTTTTTATTCATTCATGGGATGTGGGTGCCACTGGCAAGGCCAGCATTTAGAGCTCATCCTGAATTGCTTTTGAGAAGATAGTGGTGACAACTGAGTGGCTGACTAGACCATTTCAGAGGGCAGTTACCATCAACCACATTAGATTAGATTAGAGATACAGCACTGAAACAGGCCCTTTGGCCCACCGAGTCAGTGCCGACCATCAACCACCCATTTATACTAATCCTACACTAATCCCACATTCCTACCAAACATCCCCACCTGTCCCTATATTTCCCTACCACCTACCTATACTAGTGACAATTTATAATGGCCAATTTACCTATCAACCTGCAAGTCGTTTGGCTTGTGGGAGGAAACCGGAGCACCCGGAGAAAACCCACGCAGACACAGGGAGAACTTGCAAACTCCACACAGGCAATACCCAGAATCGAACCCGGGTCCCTGGAGCTGTGAGGCTGCAGTGCTAACCACTGTGCCACTGTGCCGCCCTACATTGTGGTAGATTAAAGGCCAGCTACCCGACCCGCACTCGACGGGACCCGACGACGTGTCGGGTGGGGTCGCACTTCCGGGTACGGCATTCAGGCTCGGGTCGGGCCGGGTCGGACATGCTCTATCACAGGTAAGTGGCACCACTGTTAATTTAATTTTTGGACTAGAAAGGTGGTTTTGTTAGTTATTTTAAGCTTGTGCAGATCAGCAACAAAGTGAAAAATGGAAGGTAAGTTAACTGATGGTCAGGTCGGACGCAGCCAAAAGTGGAAGGACTCGGGCCGGGTCGGGCTCGGGTCAGATGTGGTTCTGTCGGGCTCGAGTCAGGTTTTTTTTTGCAGCCCCAAGCAGGCCTTTACTGTAGATTTGGAGTCACGTGTTGGCCAGTCTGGGAAAGAACAGCAAATTTCCTGCTCTAAAGGACATAAGTGAACCAGATAGATTTTTACAATAATCAAGTAGTTAAATGGTCACTATTACTGATACTAGCTTTTTCCAGATTTATTAATTGAATTCGAATTCACAAACTGCTGAGGTGAAAGTTAAACACATCTCTGGATTAATAGTTCAGTAACATAAACACTATGCTACCCTACCCTGACAAAGACCCCTGAAAGTGACAGCTAAATGATAAATATGAACCTGAATTCGCTACGTTCTCTATTCTTGGCAGCCTTGTAGTGAATTATGGGCTTTAAATTCTCGTGCTGTGTATGGGTCTGAATCCCTTACAGTGTAAAGGTGAGTATATATCTTATTCTCAGGCAACATAGTGCTGGGGACTTGAAGCTTTGGCAATCTAGTTCTGCATCTCACTCAGTGTATACTTAGACTTCACAAATATCTCACTCTTTAGATCTCGTCTTCAAATAATTTTGTAACAACCATGAAGAACAAGCCAATTATTCACATGATGCTGTCCACATAAAAATTACAAAGAATGATTACAGCACAGAAGGCCATTTGGCCCACAGAACAAAGAGAACTGCAAAGCAAGTCTGAAGTCAAATATGTGACCACTGATCACAATGTTCTAATTTTGATGAATTAACTCTGTTTATTCAGAAATAGCCATTTTTGCAATTGATCAATTCACCTTCCAATTCTGCATGGAGCTATATTCACTTATGCATTATTTCTAAATGGCCTAACAAGCCACTCAGTTGTCAAGGGCAATTAGGGACAGGCAACAAGTGCTGGCCTTGCCAGTGACGCCCTCATCCCACAAAAGAATTTTTTAAAAAGCTGAACTCTGGCTTCTTTATGTAAATAAGGTCATACAAACAATCCATTTAATGAAACTGTCAGGATAATTGATTCAGGGTACATGCCCTGGCAAAGGGGCGGCACAGTGGCGCAGTGGTTAGCACCGCAGCCTCACAGCTCCAGGGACCCGGGTTCGATTCTGGGTACTGCCTGTGTGGAGTTTGCAAGTTCTCCCTGTGTCTGCGTGGGTTTTCCCCGGGTGCTCCGGTTTCCTCCCACAGCCAAAGACTTGCAGGTGATAGGTAAATTGGCCATTGTAAATTGCCCCTAGTGTAGGTAGGTGATAGGGAATAAGGGATTACTGTAGGGTTAGTATAAATGGGTGGTTGTTGGTCGGCACAGACTCGGTGGGCCGAAGGGCCTGTTTCAGTGCTGTATCTCTAAATAAATAAAAAAATAAATAACTAAATAAATTGTACATAAAATATAATCTGTTCATGCTGTTTCCTTTTTTATAAACTAATCTAGTTAAATTGTACTGTGCAATATTAGCATGTGAGCAGTTAACACATTTGTATGAAATTCCTTTGTCCACTATTTTAGCAGAGGAATTAACTTGTTTATTTTGAATGAGCTTCCTTTTAAATAGCAGACAAAATAACTTTGTATGAATGTGTTAGGTTTCATGTGCTAACATTACACCACATGATTCACCTCACAAATGTGTTGAATCCCATTCTGCCCTGCCCATCACACCCATTTGTATCTTGAAGTAATATGCATGTGGGTGCTCCACTGATCCTTCACAAAGTGAGCTCAAGATCTCAGAAAGTCCATCCAGAAAAGCAGCAGAGTCGATAAAAGATGTTTCCCCTTAGAAAGGGGGAAATAATTGGATGCTGAATTACTGTCGAGCATTGATGCAAATCTCCAAACAGCCAGCAAAGCAGAGACATAGACAGGGTCCTCAGAGCCAGCCTTTCATCTGGTTATCAAATAGAGTATACATTTTCAACTTGCTGTCTGGGCATAAAACTGGCATTGTGGAACGGTCACCTGCTATAGAAACAGTCCAATTTTCATTTTCGTTAACATTTTTAAAATCTAATTTGATCATTTGGGTTAGGGTGTACGTTGAATGAATCTGAATCTCACAACAGCAGGCAGCAGTGTGTTTCAACATGTGGAATTCTGAAGGCTCATACTCTAGGTTGGTGCTGAGAAGCCTTGTTTTTTTTTTGTGTCTGATTCGTCAGTACCACACTTCAGTTTTTAGCTTCCAGTCTGGAGTGTCTTAATGGCTGAGTCACTGGGAATTTAGTGGTGGATAGGGTCCAAGTTTTAAGCAGTCTAGTGATAGTGATAGCCTGGATTCTAGATTGTCAAGTAATAGATTGTTAGTCCAAATCCTATCAATTTACTGATGGGGATGTGTCAAGTTCCTTGTGTGCTACTCATGATGTAATGTGACTCTTGCTCGTCGAGTGGTGGGTGTGATTGGGACTCCTTGACAGTCTAGATATGAATCAATGTCTGCCACTCTATTGGTAGGTGTGAGTCTGTGTCCGATTCCCTGGCAATCTAGAAGAGTCTCGCCCTATTGAGTTGCATTCTTTTTCTACTGCAGATTCACAGTTTTTGGATTTGGTACCCTGAATCCAAAACTGAATTTACCGCAATGCCCGTGCTGAATATGCAGCGCTCCTTGCATCATCAGTCTAAGATTAAGAGCCATGTAGTGCGAAGGACAGAAAGTTTAGCAATACAAATCCTTCACAATAAACACAGAATTCGAATGATAAATATTCAGTATTACTTCTACTTGTCATTTGTGCAATACATTTAAAATACACACTGATGTGTTATATATTGTGCGCTGATTATTTTGAAACTATCCACTTGAATTCCTCCACGCTTGCCTTGTCCAAACAAACTGTACATTATCGACTTTACTCGCAGCCTCAGATTACAACTCTTCAGTTTGCCTGGAACTGAAAGACTTTTTTGTACTTGCCCAAATTGAAGATGCCGACTAAAATGCACACAGCCCATAGAGTGGAAGACTGCATGGTGCTTTCCGTGTTAAGAACGATCGAAGACTCTGCGACCACCTTGATTTCTTCAGCTCCCTTTATACCTTTCGGCGGGGTCCCAGTTCGTTCCGTCAAGTTAATGATTGTAAGAAGCGGCAACCGCTGAGGTTAAGAATCGGACTTTACCCAAGTTATATTGCCAGTTGCAAAATGTCCTTCAGAGGTTTTACTTCATTTATCGTTCCAGGAAAAATTGTGCAATTTTGTTTTTAATCTCCGTAATCCTCCGAACCTGACGATATCGCCCAAGCGCTATTTCAAGACCAAACTGCGTATAAAATGAGGACGCTCAGCTCAACATATCTGAGCACAGTGATCATAACGCGTCTTTCAGATCCTGATACACTGCAGACTTTGTGTTTCCAGATTTTTTTTTAAAGGGGTATGACCTAGTGCAATTTTTGCTGTGTATATAAGAAAAAGTATTCCTAAAGTAGAAAAAAATACAATTCTTGCTGGGTGAGCTAAAATTGTATTATAATAGAAATAATTCATAAACTGTAGAATGAGGAAAATAGTGATTGTTTAAAAGCATTGTAGAAAGAGGCATTATTTAATGAGTATTTGCAAACTTTTACTGAAATATCAAATGCAAGTTTTAGGAAGTGAAAGGCACCATGCCTCATAAAACAATGTTGGCAAACATCATTGCTTTACTTATGTTTAACGTTATCATGATGAAAGTGCAGGCCTGACTCTTTCTGGTTTCTATCCTTTCCCGAACAAGAAATAGTTTTCCTAATACTTCTTCATGCAGACAAATGATTTTCCATTTTTTCTGGGGGAGGGTCCTTGCCGCAAATACCTTATACGCTCCCATGGACAAGCTGCAAGTATGACACACTTCCAGGGACTATCTGCAAATACTGGTACACTCCCGGGAGCTCTCGTTCAATACAGTGACAGCTGCCTAATGGAAAACTGCGTTCAGAGAAAAAGTGTTTTTAATCAGTATAGGCAATAAAAATTTTCAAAATGGAGCTAGGAAACAGGACCAGGTCTGGTTATTTTTGGTCTGAAACCTGCATCCTGTGAGAAGCTGATTAAGATTGCAATTTTCGCATGGGAAAGCCTTATTTGATATGGAGAGGGAATTCCTGTCCTCTTCGAGCCAGTGGGATTGAAAATAGCAGTGGGTCAGATCAAGTGTGGGGCTCCTATAGACTTCCATAGTAGCCATCACTGAGGCTGCTGGTTGTCCTGAGGGAGAGGTTTGCCTTCCACAGCACCAAAGGGAAGTGCGAAGTCACAGGGAAGCTGGAGGGCTGGCACTAGAGGCAGGACAAACTCTTAATCGATGCCCACCTGGATCTAACGCTGGAGGCCATGAGGGAGATGGTCTTGAGGGAGGAGGCCACCTCATTGTGCAGCAGGGGCACCTCTCTGTTCAGTGTTATCCCCCTCTATCTCTTACCTCCTGCTCCTCCTCCGATGGGCCATCTTCTTCCAGATCCTCACTGTCCTCAAGCTCCACACCTCTCTGGAGCATCATGTTATGGAGAGCAGAGCAAGCCGCCACAATGACCGAAACACTTGCAGGAGGGTATTAGAGGGTGCTACCCGACTAATCCAGGCACCAGAATCCCGATGGCCTGAGCGGGTGGCATTGTTTTTATTCAGCTCTGTGCCTTTGTCTGGGGCTCCTGTAGAGGGGTCAGTAGCCACCTGTTCAAGGGATTTCCCTTATCCCCTTGGAGTCAGCAATGCACTTTGGGGGATGGAGTGAAGGACCAAGGCAGCCTGGACTGGTGGATGATGAAGGAGTCATGGCAGCTGCCAGGAAAGCGAGTGCACGCATAGACGAAGCTCTTGTTGTGGTTGGGACCAGTTGGACATTGAGGGAGTGGAAGCCCTTCTTGTTGATGGATCTCACTGGCCTGTCGTTGGGTGCCTTGATGGCCACATGGGCACGTGAAGATGCCCTGCACCTGAGGGAATCCAGTGATGGAGTCTGAACCCAATGCCCTCTGTGCCAGCACAGGCCCATCTGTGTCAAAGTGGGTGTAGTCCCTCCCCTCCTGAAAGGGGCATCCGTAACCTGCCAGATGGCCTAATGAGATGCCAACTTTGAGATGCCGCCTAGGTCCACAGCTGATCCCTAGAATGACCTAGAATAGAGGTTCAGGGTGACTGTAACCTTGATGGCTGCAGGTAGGGGACTACCATGGGGGCTGTGAGGTCTCAGGTCATTGTGGATCAGAACACACAGGACTGAGATCATCTGCCTGGATAGGCACATGCCTCCTAGGGCACTGGCACTCTGCCATTTGCAGATAGCTGACTCTTGAGCTGTGCACCCGATGTCTTGGTTCGGGCCTTCCTCCCCTTGCAGCTGCCGCCCCCACCACCATTGACCTCCTCTGGTCTCCAGGTGTCCAGGAGATTGCATCTGCTGAAGGTCATCCTGGCTGCTCTGTGCAACAGTAGAGGAGCCTGTTCCCATCAGAACTCCCTCTGCTATGCTTTGTATGTTCACCATGCCTTCCCCTACCATCCCCAGCTGCTACAGTGATGCCAGCAGCCTCATGTCCCTCTCTAGTTTCCTGCCACTCACCACTGAGAAATTCAACTCTTCCAGCTGCAGCAGTAGCCACAGAGAGGCACATCTGAAGCAGCTGCCTCTGCTTTATTTTAATCAGCCCTTCCCATAGCCCTCACGGCCCTCCACACTGTTCACGTCTTCACGAGCCTGTTGTATTCTCCCTATGGTATCTCCCCCATTCCCAGTCTTTAAAAATTGTCCCCTGAAACTGATAAGCCTGTTAATGAGCTCAACAGGCAATTAATTGGACGTGGGCACCTGACCTGTTCTCTCCCTGCTGGTTGTACTTTAAAAATAGGATTGCCTTCCAGAGTTGGCAGGACCCAGTGCCGAACTCCAAGAACATGATAGTCAAAAAGTGCTCGCAGCTGTTCCCGCACTCAGCGGGCTTTGAAAATCTGGCCCAATATGTCAATAGTCTCAGCAAATACATAAATTCACAGAAATCTGTTAACCTCACAGATCACCTGACTTCCCTTCACCAGCACCAGGGATTGAGCAAGTTTGAGAACCTATGATGAAGACAATTCTCCCTTAAACCAATTATGTCATTCTGTTTGTCAGGAAACCACTTCTTGTATTTGCCGTCAGCATCAAGGATTTTCAGATGAGGTTATCTTTATAAATCCTAATCTCAGGAGAACATCCACTTCAGTAGATTTTCCAGCTAGCCTCACAGAGTGAGAGTCTCAACTTAATATCAAGTCTAAACTTCTTTCTATAACCCTCAAATCTATTTCAACAACTTGCATTTATAAAATGCCTTTAACATAGGAAAATATATCAAGGCATGTCACTGGAGCGTTATCAAACAAAATTTGAGCCACATAAGGAGATATTAGGAGAGGTAACCAAAAACTTGGCCCAAGGAAGGTTTTAAGGAGCATCTTAAAGCAGAGGAGGCAGAAAGATGGAGAGGTTTAGGGGATGAAATTCTAAAAATTAGGACCCAGGCAGCTGAAGGCACATCTGTAGCCAGGTGATTTTCATTTTTACTTACACAGGTTTCCTTGTGGGCCAGGAGAATTGGACTGTTCCTCCAGGTCCGACAAAGAAACCCAGGGCTTCCCCTTTCTGCAAACTGGATTCTCTCCGGGGACAGTTCCTACCTTTAACTCGCAGCAACTTTTTTGCTAACATTAGCATAGGGTAGCTAACCTTATGACACAAACTCACGTCAAAATCCAGTGTTCACAAATAAGGTAAAAGTCTGCACTGTTGGAGGTCTGCAAGGATCCTGCTGAAATAACACACAGTCTCAACTTCGTCCAAACACAACATTGTTTCAGGCTCAGCATTAATCAGCAGTCTTCTTTGGAGAAAACATAAAGATAAGGAAATATGAATGGCACACTGGCACAACATGGCTTAATCTTCTGAAGGGGGCTAAAGCCAAATGTTGGAGCTGAGTAGGATAAGTGCTAGTTTGCATTTAACCCATAATCAATATGTGGAAAAGTGAGATGTTCCTTTTCCTACATTAACACTCCTCACCTAGATAAACAAGGTTCAACACGAATAAAAATAAATTAATGGCAGCAATATGTCTGTACTGTCACCCAAAGGTTTAAAACCATTGATTTTACCTAAAGTATTTTTAGAACAGCCAAGTTCCCACTGAATGCTGCCCAACCATGCATATTTTGCAGTAAATTTAGTACACCTCCAACCCCAATCCTGCAAACGAATTAGTACCGACCTCTTCTAATTGCTGAAAGGAAAAAAACTTGCATTTATATAATGTCTTTCACAACCTCAGTACATCCCAAGGTGCTTTAAAGCTCATGAAGCATGTTTGAAATGTAGTTACTGTTGTAATGTAAGAATTAATCAGCATCAACAATCCCAAGCATCATTTGCAAAGCTACAGCAGTCATTAATTATCTCTGAGACATTTTCACACCCAATAATTATAAGACAAACCCATTTCTTTATTATGGACCTTATATTTTCTCACTGAAATTGATCATGGTTAAAAGACTCCAATGTCATCTATATTCTAATTGTCCTGAGTTCAGCACATACCGTTCACATTGTGCTACGCCAGATGACTTCTCTTTGCCCAATGTAGGAGAAATATTCCAAGAATTGTCTTAAATTTGTCAAAATATGGAGTCAGTAGTCATACTGAATGCTGGGAAAGGGAAGGGCTCATGATGATCAAACTGTGAAGGTTTATATAAACATTCCTTACCAGGTATTGAAGACAAGCCTTCAAGGCCACAGGCCCAAGGGTGGTTCATTAATTGAGACGTAAATATGTACTTCCTTATCAGGACATCTTAAGAGATCTCTCAGGAATAAAAACTTGTTAAGTTAGGAAGCAAACAAGTGGCCAGGCATGTCTAGGTGCTTCATCGATTTGGAGGTTGCATGGGTTATGTGATTGACATCAAAATACTGAACTCTTCCAACAAATGGTTGAGATGACTTTTTTGTGAATTATGGATAGCCAGGGAATCACCTGGACTTGGAACTATATCGCCGTTCCTTCACTGTCGCTGGGTCAAAACCCTGGAACTCCCTTCCTACCAGCACTGTTGGTGTACCTACACCCCAAGAATTGCAGTAGTTCATGAAGGCAGCTCACCAGCACCTTCTCTAGGGCAATTAGGGATGGGCAATAAATGCTGGCCTACCCAGTGACACCCACATCCCCTGAACGCATACAAAAAAATGTTTAAATTATATTACACTGATTAGGAATGTACAGTATACAAATCTAAGTTCACAGACTGGTAATTACATCATCAGAACAATGGTGACTCAGCTACTCCATCCAAAGACCTGCATTTGAATTTCAATCTTAGCTATTCTCAACCTGGTCATCGAGGGCAATCCCTTACCCAATGATTGAATGTGATTGAGGAGCAGAAATGATGTCACGTATCTCCTGGACTGTTAACCTCCCCTTGATTGAGAATGAAACTTGGGAAGGATGGGGGGGGGGGAGAAAATAAAGCAGAAAAAGTTCAAAAAATTAAGTAGATAAGTTTAGTTTCAATCCGGCTTTTAAAAAAAAAATATCTGGCATATTGACTGAAACAAGGAACGGCACAAGGAATAAAACTGGACAGACCACCCGGCATCAACCTAGGCACCGGAAATGACAATGAGCCCTGTCGATCGCTGTTCCTTCACTGCCGCTGGGTCAAAATCCTGGAATTCCCTTCGTAACAACACTGTAGGTGTATCTACTCCGCAAAGACTGCGGCGGTTCAAGAAGGCGACTCACCACCACCTTCTCAAGGGTAATTAGGGTTGGGCAATAAATGCAGGCCTAGCCAGCGATGCCCACATCCCTGAAAGAATTAAAAAAGTTCTTCGTGACTTTTTTGCTTTAGAAATGCACTTTTGCTTTTTTTAATGAAATACATTAATCAAGATATTCAAGGATAGTTTTTCCAATGTTTCAATAGCTTTAACTACAGAAATAATGAGCTCTTTGTCTTTCTGGGAGAGAGCTGCATAGCAAAGTAATTAAATGAGAATGATAAGATGACATACTGAACAGAACAAGCTATTGTACCAATGCTACATATATCAGTTTAATAATAATGTTCATTAAAGATAAAGGCTCTAGTAGTGAAAAAGTGTTGAAAACACTGGAGGTTACTTTGATCCCAATTCTATTAGACTGATTAGGTTCACAGTTTCAAACTAAACCTCATTAAAATTTTACTATCATTTTTGCCAATGGTTTGGGTTATTTCTTAGCAGTTATTCATTTCAAACTAATGACAACAAGTCATGAAAAATTACAGGCAAAATTTTAAACTTAATAAAAATGTCTGTTCTAATGCAAATATACTAATAAATGGTTTGGCTTTGTACTATTATGATAGTATCTAAATTATCATGCACTTTCAGTACAGTCTACCAGCACCATACAAGTTAGAGTCTGGAGGTAGTTTCTCCCAGTGTTGCAAAGTGGAGGATACTATATTGATCAGTATTAACAGCATTAGGAAGAACACTGACAGTCATGCTGTGTGTAGAAGGGAGAGACTTGGATTTAAACACCTACTCTGTTGTGTCCTGATTCAAGTCACATTCCGTGTGGCAGTACTGGTTGGACATGAGGTAACTTCCCACAAGGGGGATAGAAAAGTAAATACAGAGTTCAGCTCAACTGAACTTTCTTGCAGCTGGCTAACAACTGCATCAAAAGTGCAACAGAAATTTCCAGAAACGCAGAGTAGGTCAGTTAGCCTCTGTGCAGAGTATAGGCAAATTTATGTTTCAGGTACTGATTCTTTTTCAGAATTGAAAATTGAGAGGCAGATGAGCATGTTGATACAATCTGAAATAAGGGAGAGGGAAATATACATAAAAGGGAATTATGAGTGGGATGATGCAACAAATCATCTCAGTCGAACAACAGACAGAAGGTTTATAAAGAAACAGAGGGTATGTATAGAGTTAAGGAAGTGGGAAGAGCTGCTGAATTTGGAGAAAATAAAGAAATGGAAAACCTGGCAGGGGGTCAGCTATGAAATTAAAACAAATTAGAATGTATGGATACAACTAAAGTCTGAAGTTACTGAAGTTCTCTCCACAGAGAGGGAACCAAATGTAGATTAGGTGATCACTTTACCCAACACCTCCATTCTGTCTGCAAGCGCAATTGCAAGCTACCTGTGACTCGTCACCAACATCCCCACTAAGCTGCATGGGTGTGCAGCCATGCAGCAGCCTGGTAGGTGACATGCACACCTTGTTCCATGATAAATAATGCACGTACACAGCAGCCATGAAAATAATTTAAAGGGACTGCACAATATGAAAATTGGCCACACACAACAAAGTTTTAAAGGGAACATGGTTCGCCACTTTAACGCCCCTTCCTATTCCTACTTGACCTCTCTGTCACTGGCTTTGTATGCTGTTCTAAAGAAGCACCAATGTGAGCTTTAAAAACAATTGTGTAAAATTTCTATGGGGTTTTCTTCATCTGCTGCCATAACTTCAGATTGGAGAAAATCTTGAATAAACAGCCAGAGATTGGGAGAACTCTTGAGGAAATTTTACCCCAATATCTCTCGGCACCTTGTATCCTTCTGGTCTGAACACTGACTTCAGTAACTTTTTACTATATCTTCATTTTCAAACCTGTTTTAGTTTCATTGTTGACCTCCAATTTTACTATGCTTTCCATCTTTCCAATCTTCTTGTATTTCCTATTAATTTCAACTTTCTTAGCTATTTACACACTCTTTGTTTTTTAATATCTTAATGCTTCTGTTTATACTTGACTGAGATAATGAATATATTTTCGTCTTTACCATCAGGGCATCAAGCATTGCTTGGGCAGAGGGCTGACAGGAAAATCTGGTGGGTAAGATCATGCACTGGTAACAAAGTTAACTTAATTTTCCTTCTATTTAAGTTAATGGAAGGAAAACTGCTCTGTTTTGTAGCAGCCAGATGATTGAATAATCATCCCTGCCAAATTTTCTTGTCTGTGCACCACCAAGATAATAGACCAGATTTTGCTGTATTAATAACAGTGAGGCTGTCAACACTCGCCATTATTACTGGGTAAGCTGACAGCAACTTCTGGCATCCACAAATGTGCAGTTAACTGCAGAAATCTGGAAGCTTCTGTCAGCAATACTCTACTCCGCCACAGGCTGCGCTGTTGCAGTCTTCGGTGATGGAATCTGCACAGACATCACTATCATTGGTGCAAATTTAGGATAATTAGCCACAATTCTCGCTCTGTAAAAGGGCAGAAAAGGTTAGGGCCAGTGTAATGAGACGTGAATGTGTTTTTAATGGCATAATAAGTGATCATTTCTGCTGGAAAATCTCTCAGGCTTTTAAAAATTAATTTTACAAGCGTGATATCTCATTCCTTTAGAAGAAAATTAATGTTGCAGATATTTAAAATATAAAAATTTAATGTTTATATAGTTCTTGTGTTTTGCTCTTTTATGAATTTTCCCTGAATCCCATATGTATGTCCCGATCTTAATTTCACTTCCTGTACAATGATTTAAATATAATTTATATTTCCTGTTTTTTACTACCTGCTTTTCTGCCTGCATGTTTAAGTGAGGAATCTCACTGGTTCAACATCCTGTTTTACCTGCATACAGATATCACAGATTCCTTAAAGAGGGTGTCAAATTCACATACCAGAATACTAGAAATTTTGTCCGACAAGTCCATTAAATGTCTGTGGACTGTGATGAAACATGGGTCTAATAGGCTTAACTAGGTAGAATTTAGAGATAATTAATACAAATAAAAGGCCAGTTTTCAGGATTCACTGAACTCCCCTTTTAAGAGCAGAGTTTAAAAATACATAAACATCCCTGTTACAATAGAATGTGAACCAGAAACACTTTTAAAATTACAAAATCTATTCCAAGGTCTCTGCTACAATGGAATTAGAAGATGAAACACACTGGGACATCTTATGTGAGGTCAGGACTGATACCAATAAACTTAATTAGCTGATAGTGTTAGTGATATAGACAGACTGACTCAAGAGGATGATACAAGGTACCATAAAAAGACAATTACAGACGACAAATTACAAAATGAAATAGTACTTACAAAAACAGATGCCAAGTAAACCCAGTTATAAACATTTTGACCAGTTAAAAGCTCACAACTTCAAGAGAAGGGAATTTCCAGCAAATACATTAAGTGGGGATGGTAGCTAATGATATTACCATATATGGATCTCAAAAGTAGGAAAAACACACACAGAAAGGTAACACCTACATTCTAAAAGATGAAATGAAAGATTAGAAACATTATAAACATGAGCGTTTTGAATAAAAAAAAACAAGAGTATTGAATTCCTCATCAATGCTTCTCAACGTATGGCACTTGGGGAATTTAAGGTAAAAGTTTACTTTAAATTTTGATGGATATTCTAAGATATTTTGCTGTAACATTGTCAAGGTTGAACTTTTGGATTCTATTTTAGAAATAAGATTATGTTTTATATCTCTTAGTAATCTTTGATATTGTAGTATACTTAGCCACTTAAAGTGTATTGCATGTTCAATTCATTAATAAATATCTAAAAGTTAATAAATCATCTCAAGTAGCATTCTGTATACAACCACAAGAATCCCCCCAAGAGCTATATCTAACTCCTTCTTGTAAACATACAATGTTTTGGCCTCAACTGCTTTCTATGGTAGCGAATTCCACAGGCTCACCACTCTCTGGGTGAAGAAATTTCTCCTCATCTCAGTCCTGAAAGGTTTACCCCATATCCTTAGACTATGATCTCTGGTTCTGGACTCCCCCACCATCGAGAACATCCTGTGGATCTTAAATCATAACTCCCTCACTCTACTTTTGTGGTTTGGAAATTTCCTTTAAAGTTCACTTTAAAGCCTAGTTGCAATTAGGTCCTGACATATTTTAACACCTTGTTCAGGTTCCATTCTGGGATAAGGATAGTCATAGGTACCTTTCAGGATTCTTATTCTTTCTATCCAGAAGATTTGCTGTCCATACCCCTTGGCCAATGAACGGCACAGTATGCTGAAGCTGCAGCATTACGGTTTGGTTTAGAGAAGGCAGACCCTGTCAAGCCTTCATTAATTTGTACAGATAGTGACTATTGTAAACGGGCTTGCAACCAACTTGGTGGGAGCAAACAGGCTTTATCAATCACAAAGGTAAACCCATAAAACACAAATCATTGTGGGAAGGTATTCTCTATTTCTAAAAGGAGAAACGTAATTGTCAGGCAATTCATGTACCCGGGCATACCACTGGTTCAGTACACTCAAAGGGAAACAGTCTTTCAGATGGACAGGCAAAACACTCAGACTGCGTGACAGCAACCCCCCCCCCCCACCCCCACCACGAGAGGGGCCCGCCACAGTTAATGGAATCACTAAAGGAGTACGGACAGCTAATCAGGATGAGGAACTATTTCAGCTATTAGACCCAACAAAAGAGAATCCAAAAGAATATCTATCAAAGTACTTTTATTCGGAGACCTCGACTGGTATTGTACTGGTTAAGTTGCCCAAGGGTGTCCAGGAAGTACCCCCGAGTCACAAATGAGAACAGCTTGTAAAACAAGCTCATGAGGGTATAGGTCAGGCGCATAGTGGTGCCCGAACAACATTCTGTAAATTGACTGCTTTATATTGGTGGCCAGGCATGCTTAAAGCCTGGAAAACATATGCGGCAAATTGTGAGCCAAGTAATTAGATCAACAAATCATCATTTATTAAACCACTACCATTGGCTCCTGTGAAGCTTAATAAAGGAATAGAGAAATTTTTTGTTGATTTCATTGGACCACTTCCCCCATCAATGGGGTATAAACATGTTCTCATTTGTGTTGATGGCTCAAATTCTTTCTGCTGGCTGGTCCCCACAAAAACTGTTTCGAAAAACGCACTTGTCAGTGCTATTACTGAAATTATTACCGTAGCTGGTGCACCCAAAGTCTGACACTCTGATCAAGGCAGAGCCTTTGTTTCCATGGTTTTCAAAGACTATTGTGTGCAAAGGGGAATTGGGTTGGAGCACAACACATCACGTCATCCGCAGTCAGTGGGACTGGTGGAACGTAAAAACCAGGATGTAAAAAAGCTATTGACCAAACTGTTGAGAATAAGAGGGAATAAGTGGGCTGCCATCATTCCAGAGGTACAGTTATCACTAAATAATGTGCCCACGTGTGCATCAAGGATAGTGTTCCCTAGAACACCGTATTAATGTGTGGGGTTGAAATGCATACACCACTTACGGTTCTTTTATTGCGTCTACGCTTTCTGACTCCTTGACCTGACAGCAACAATTAGATTTGAAACAAGAAATAACGGATCAAATTCATAAAATTGATCAGCGGATCAGAGAGAAGAATAGACAAAAACAGGTAATTACCAAATCTTGGCAACCTGTAACTGGGGAGTGGGTTCATGAGAGAAAGATTGAACAGAAACCTGGTTTGAGACCTAAGTGGAAGAAATCTATTCAAATACATTCTATTATTAATGAAAGAACTGTCAAAACATTTGCTTGCTGAATGGCAAGCAATCTCTTAAAATTGTCTCTTTAGACAACCTGAAGAGGTGTCCTGAAGGGTACAGGAATGGAGGAACAGTACAAGGTGCAGTCATTTCAGGACATAGCCTGGAGGACGACATCGGAAACGTGCTAATCGAACTGCAACCAACTGCGTCAATAATGGTTCCTCCCCCAAGCAGGACCTTGCAGCTCCTCAAAATTTGGTTTCACTGGGAACTACACCTGATGCAATGAGCAAAAGTCAAGTCACAGTATCAGAAGACGGAAACACTGTGGGAAAGGAACAAAGCACCAAAGACTCAGTGATGGGACTTGCTCTCGCGTAAAGAAAGGATTAAGGTACTGGTAAATTGTTTGTCAAGGTCTTCCGGACGCAAGCAGTGCATGTGACATGCAAGAAATGTCTTACTAATTGAACATCTCACACTGTACGATTTCCTACAGCCAAGGAGAAATCAAACATTTAACTGCATTTGACCCGAGTGACATTTGGAGGGGAGGTAATGCATGTGATGGTCCCATTCATCATAACATTGGAAGAGTGCAATGGCACAAAGGAAAACACGGCAGAAATACTCTTTGTATCGTCAAGTTAGCTTCTGTTGGAACGTACACCTGTTATAAAGATAATCAAGTAACAAATGACACTTATATCCAGGAAAAATCAGAATTCCCTGAAGTGAAAGTCTATTCACTTTATTCCTGGTGTGAAGACATTGGCTGAAATGTGACTAAAAATAGACTAAAACGCATTTTAGTTTATGCCAACAGGACTTTATTGATTCAAGATTGAGCGGCAGCTACGGAACCTTACTTCTCTACGAACACACCCTCTGAGGATGATACTTGCTGTGCTCACACTTTCCAACATATTAAATCCTCTAGATCTAGAGATTCCAATGCTCCTCATGTTATTTATATGCCTGTTAAACTTAGTAAGATTAGTCTTTTGGGCCTCCTTATCTCGAGAGACAATGGATACGCGCCTGGAGGTGGTCAGTGGTTTGTGAAGCAGCGCCTGGAGTGGCTATAAAGGCCAATTCTGGAGTGACAGGCTCTTCCACAGGTGCTGCAGAGAAATTTGTTTGTCGGGGCTGTTGCACAGTTGGCTCTCCCCTTGCGCCTCTGTCTTTTTTCCTGCCAACTACTAAGTCTCTAAGATTAGTATTGTACTAAAAACAAGAAATGCTGGAATCACTCAGCAGGTCTGGCAGCATCTGTGGAAAGAGAAGCAGAGTTAACGTTTCGGGTCAGTGACCCTTCATCGGAACTGACAAATATTAGAAAAGTCACAGGTTATAAGCAAGTGAGGTGGGGGTGGGGCAAGAGATAACAAAGGAGGTCCAGATTGGACCCGGCCACATAGCTGACCAAAAGGTTACGGAGCCAAACAGATTAGTAAACTGGACAGTGGCACCCCTCAGAGGACTATAGTAGCGTGTAGCCTTTTTATGCTTGAGCATGCGAGGTAATCTGCTTTCAACCATAAATGTGAGTGCGTATCTAGGGGAGCAGATGATCAGAATCCCTCTGACTGAGGAAATAACTGGTGCTCATCTTTTTGATTAAGTTTTTAATTTAACTAAAATTTAATCTTCTTGACATCAATCTTCAAATTCCCCAATGGTACTCCTATTAAAATAACAGCTAAAATAACTCATGATTAAATGTAACATATTAATCTTATAGAATCATAGAATGGTTACAGGACAGAAGGCGGCCATTCGGCCCATTGTTTCGGTGTTGGCTGTCTGCGAGAACAGCTTAGCTAGTCCCACTCTCCTGCCTTTTCCCTGTAGTCCTGCGATTTTTTTTCTTTTCAGATATTTATCCAGTTCTCTTTTGAAGGCCTTGATTGAACCTGCCTCTACTAACTCTCAGGCAGTTGTTACGACCGAGGTGGGAGCAATGCACCGTCAATTCAGTCCTATCACTCCACAGGTCACAGCATATTATTAAAGTTTTCCCATCCAACCAGAAAACAGCCAAATTACAAACTCTAGTAACCCCCAGAATAAAACAGACCAAACCAGGTATCTTTAGACAACAACAATTTAACTATTTATGAGAACAGAATCTTAAACAATGTTAAGATAAACCTATGTCTATAGGCCTTATAACTTCTTATTTTAGCCTAACTCCCCCATTCATACCCACACACTCAAAATCAACGGTTAACCGGTTTTAAAACAAAATGATGTTTAAAAAAATTAGCTGTTGGTTACGTTCCTGTTGGGTGAGGTATCCTGGTGTAAAAATAATCAAACGCCACTTGAAATCTCCACGCAGATTTGATGAAACCATCCTTCAATGGTTCGGCATTGAAAACACTTCGGCTGCAGCAGCTGTCAAACTGTTCTTTCAACGATGAGCACAACAATAGATCTATTTGAATTTTTAAAGATCGACAGTCTCTCTCTCAGTCGAAACTTTACTGCAAATTCCAGAAAACACAATCAGTCAAGAGAGAGTCAAACTTGAAGCAAAGACTCTTAGATTGGAAGTAAATAAAAGGAATTTTGCTACCTCCAGCAATACAAATGGTCTCTTCAAAGGGTTTTTTTCCTCCTTAGGCAACTAACATGACTTGTAGCTCATTGTAGAATTTCTGCTGAAAGAAATGGACAACTCTTTCCTTCAGTAAGCACGCTTCACTGGTATCTCCCAAAAATGTTTTTGAAACATTATACCATGTTAATTCCTCACTCTCCTGCTGTCGCCTAGGTACCAAGTGCAGCAGTGGCACAGTATTCTCAGAAATCTAAAACTTCTCTCTCTGTCTTAAAGGTACACTGTTTTTAACAGAGTTTTAAAGGTTCCGAAGAAGGGTCACTGACCCGAAACGTTAACTCTGCTTCTCTTTCCACAGATGCTGCCAGACCTGCTGAGTGAATCCGGCATTTCTTGTTTTTGTTTAAAGGCACACTGTTTTAAACAGAGGAGACAAAAAATACAAAAAAAAAGAAACTGGGAAAAAACACTCTAACATTTTTCACATTCAGGCACCATTCACCCCATTGATAATTTACAGAATTTTCTTTGTACCATCGCCATCCATATAACTTAACATGGTTAAATTCGTGACAAAGCGTCGGCGATAACATTGTATTTCCCTGAAATATGTACAATTTTCAAAAGATAAGTCTGTAACAACAAACTCCGTCTAAATATTCTAGCATTTCTGTTTTAAAATTTTTCCACAAACGTTAACGGGTTATAGTCAGTGTATATTAGTATTTCTTTATAGTCTTGGTGGACATATACTTCAAAATGTTTGCGAGCCAGCAAAAGTCCTAATGTTTCTTTTTCCACCGTGGAATACTTTTTTTGACGGCAATTTAGTTTTCTTGAAAAGTACCCTACTGGCTCCTCTATGTTATCCTGCAATAGGACTGCACCAACCCCCAGGTCGCTAGCATCGATCTCTATTTTAAAGGGTTTAGTAAAATTTGGAGCGGCCAACACTGGTTCATTAGTTAAGATTGCCTTTAGCTTTTCAAAAGCTGCCTGGCATTCATCTGACCATACTACTTTGTTTGAATTTTTTAGTAGCAAATCAGTTAAAATTCCATACAAATTTCCTGTAAAAACCACACATTTCTAAAAACCTCATTATTTCCCGTTTAGATTTGGGGATAGGGAACGCTACTAAGGCTTGTATCTTTGCCGTTTTTAGCAATACCTGTCCTTGCCCCACTATGTGTCCGAGGTAAGTTACTCTTGCTTTTCCGATTTCTCTTTTTTCCAGATTTATCACTAAACGTCCACTGCTTGTAACTTTTTGAACAGAATTTTTAAGCTAATTTAAGTGTTCTTGCTAAGTGTTACTGTATATTAGTACATGATCGAGATACACTACACAGTTGGGAACACTGGCTACCACCTGATTCATTGATCTTTGAAAAGTGGCTGGAGCATTTTTGAGCCCGAATGGCATCACCCGGCACTGATAAAGACCGTCAGGTGTTACAAAAGCTGATATCTCTTTCGCCCAAGGAGTCAAAGGAATTTGCCAGTATCCCTTTAACAAGTTGATCTTGTCAAGAAACCTAGCACTGCCCACTCTGTCGATACAGTATTCTAAACGTGGAATTGGGTAGGAGACTGTCTTCGTTACTGCATTGACTTTTCTGTGGTCTATACAAAACTGGTTCAGGTACTAGAACTCTTGCTGAAGTCCAGCTGCTTTGACTAGGTTCGATCAAATTGTTTTCCAACATGTATTGGATTTCTGCTTTTACTTGGACCTATTTGTCCGTACTTAAGCGGTAAGGATGTTGTTTTAAAGGAACAGTTCCCCCTATATCCACATTATGTGTGGCTAAGGTTATACATCCTGGCTTATCCCTACAGACTCTTTTAAATGTTGTGAAAAGCCTGGTTAGGTCTTCATGTTGTTTTGCCTCTAAGTGCAAAAGCATGCTGTCCAATTTTCCTAGCCATTCTGTATTCACTAATCTGATAGAGGTTCAATCTGAGAATTATCTAGGCCTCCTTCTGTCTCATCCTCACTATCCTTTTCCTTCTCAACAGTCCTGATTACCTGACATACCTGTACTGGTTTATCCTCCTCCCTGCGATAATATTGCTTTGACATATTGATGTGACACAACTGGTTCTTCTTCCTGTGATCGGGGTATCAATCAAGTAATCTACCTTACCTACTCTTTTGATCACTCTATATGGGCTACTGAACCATGCTGCATTAACATCCCACACGGACGAGTGTCTACAGAGACTCATCAACAGGATTGCGGCTGCCTGCAACAAATTTGGCCTAACCATCAGCCTCAGAAAAAAGAACATCGTGGGACAGGATGTCAGAAATGCTCCATCCATCAATATCGGCGACCACGCTCTGGAAGTGGTTCAAGAGTTCACCTACCTAGGCTCAACTATCACCTGTAACCCTGTCTCTCGATGCAGAAATCAACAAGCGCATGGGAAAGGCGGCTGCTGCTATGTCCAGACTGGCCTATAGGGTGTGGGAAAATGGCGCACTGACTTGGAACACAAAAGTCCGAGTGTTTCAAGCCTGTGTCCTCGTACCTTGCTCCACGGCAGCAAGGCCTGGACAACGTATGTCAGCCAAGAGCGACATCTCAACTCATTCCATCTTCGCTGCCTCCGGAGAATCTTTGGCAGCAAGTGGCAGGACCGTATCTCCAATGCAGAAGTCCTTGAGGCGGCCAACATCCCCAGCATATACACCCTACTGAGCCAGCGGCGCTTGAGATGGTTTGGCCATGTGAGCCACATGGAAGATGGCAGGATCCCCAAGGTCACACTGTACAGTGAGCTCATCACTGCTATCAGACCCACCGGCCGTCCATGTCTCCGCTTTAAAGACATCTGCAAACGCGACATGAAGTCCTGTGACATTGACCATATGTCGTGGGAGTCAGTTGCCAGTGATCGCCAAAGCTGGCGGCCAGCTATAAAGGCGGGGCTAAAGAGTGGCGAGTCGAAGACACTTTGCAGTTGGCAGGAAAAAAGATAGAAGTGCAAGGAGAGAGCCAACTGTGTAACAGCCCCAACAACCAATTTTATCTGCAGTGCCTGTGGAAGAGTCTGTCCCGCTCGAATTGGCCTTGATAGCCACTCCAGGCGCTGCTCCACAAACCACTGACCACCTCTAGACGCTTACCCATTGTCTCGAGACAAGGAGGCCAAAGAAGAAGATACTTCCCCACATTAGTGGGTTCTCTTGTATTTTAACCTTCTGTCTAGCAGATTTCTATTTAAAAACAACAGTCTGCCCGATTTGTATCTCCCTATGTCCACAACTGAGGGGGAGGACTTATCCCACGCAATCCCCATCAGTATCTGGGATCAAGGACTTAGCAACACAATTGCTGAAGTGTTTATGAATTACTGAGACAATCCACTGAATTGCTTCTTATTTTGGTCTCTGAGGAAATAACTTTAATTGCTTGACTAACATTTTAACTGGATTTTTAATGTGAATACACCTTTTTAAAAATTCCATCAGCAACATTTGCATCCAGAACAAAAAATCATGTTTGTTTCTTTCCCTTTCTCCGAGTACTGATTAAATTGTCTTCATCAGTTTTTCCTGATCGAATACCAGTTGTCCATAGTATTTGAGAATGATGCATTGCTGAAGCTGTCGTTACACATCGTTAATAAATCTGGTTAACAGTAATATTCTTTACCAGAGGACCATGACCCTTTAATCTTTCTTGCTGCTCTTCTGGCTTGAAAGTGTGAATCAAATTCTGGCTGTTGTACGGATTGTAAACACGCAAGAGAAAAACAACCGCAGTGAAAACTGAATCCATCAAATATTTATTGTCCGCCGAGAACAAAATATTCCCTGCGGAGTGCGCAACCGCACCTTTAAAACAGAAAAAAAAACCATTCGCCGTCACCTTGACAACAACGCTGGTGCTACGCTATGACGCCACGAACAAACAGCCAATCAAAAGCCTGTTGAATATATTAGCGCGCGCCACTAGCGACTGCGCTTGCGCCGCTCTGGCCAGCGCGGCCTGGACACAGGTAATAAGTTGGGGTTGGGCACTGCTGAACGCTGCTGTCGCTGTAAGCGACCCTCTATCGCATCTTTGCGCGAACTCTGAGCACCAGGCAGTCTTCTCCTTCGCCCCTGGCAGCAAGTTTTAACCTGTGCGGTGGGTGAGGGTCCGCACTGAGGGATCTCCCTCAGACGAGGGAGCAAGCGATCCCAGATCTAGTACTGTGTAATGAGATAGGAATAATTAATGACCTCATGGTTAGGGATCCTCTTGGAAGGAGTGATCACAGTATGGTTGAATTTAGAATACAGATGGAAAGTGTGAAGATAAAATCCAATACCAGGGTCCTGCGCTTGAACAAGGGGGACTACAATAGAATGAGGGAGGACTTGGCTAAAGTGGACTGGAAACAAAGATTTTACGGTGGGACAGTTGACGAGCAGTGGAGGACTTTCAAAGCAATTTTTCAAAGTGCTCAGCAAAAGTATATTCCAGTGAAAAGGAAGGACTGGAAGAAAAGGGGTAATCTGCCATGGGTGTCTAAGGAAATAAGGGAGGCTATCAAATTGAAAAAGAAGGCATACAAAGTGGCCAAAAGCAGCATGAAACTAGAAGATTGGGAAAACTTTAAAGGTCAACAGAAAGCTACAAAAGAGCTATAAAGAATAGTAAGATGGAACATGAGAAAAAACTAGCACAGAATATAAAGACAGATAGCAAAAGTTTCTATAAATATATAAAATGAAAAAGAGTGGCCAAAGCAAACGTTGGTCCTTTAGAGGATGAGAAGGGGAATTTAGTTATGGGATATGATGAAATAGCCGAGGCATTGAACAGGTATTCTGTATCGGTCTTCTCAGTGGAGGACATTAATAACATGCCAGTAATTGACAAAGAGACGAACGTAGGTGAGGACCTGGGAACAATCATTATTACGGAAGAGGTAACGTTGGGAAAGCTAATGGAGCTAAGGATTGATAAGTCTCCTGGCCCTGATGGAATGCATCCCAGGGTACTAAAAGAGATGGCGGGAGAAATAACAGGTGCACTGACGGTAATTTTCCAAAATTCGCTGGACTCTGGAGTATTCCCAGTTGATTGGAAAACAGCAGATGTGACGCCACTGTTTAAAAAGGGAGGTAGACAAAAGATGGGGAATTATAGACCGATTAGCTTAACCTCTGTAGTGGGGAAGATGCTTGAGTCTATTATCAAGGAAGAAATAGCAGGGCATCTCGATAGAAATTGTCCCGTTGGGCAGACGCAGCATGGGTTCATGAAGAGCAGGTCATGCTTGACAAATCTTTTGGAATTCTATGATGACATTACGAGCAAGGTGGACAATGGGGACCCAGTGGATGTGGTGTACCTAGATTTCCAAAAGGCCTTCGACAAGGTTCCGCACAAGAGGCTGCTGCATAAGATAAGGATGCATGGCGTCAGGGGTAAAGTATTAGCATGGATAGAGGATTGGTTGACTAACAGGAAGCAGAGAGTGGGGATAAAGGAATGTTATTCTGGTTGGCAATCAGTCACTAGTGGTGTGCCTCAGGGGTCGGTGTTGGGACCACAATTATCTACAATTTATATAGATGATTTGGAGTTGGGGACCACGTGTAGGGTGTCAAAGTTTGCAGATGACACTAAGGTGAGTGGCAGAGCAAAGTGTGCAGATGACTGTGAAACTTTGCAGAGGAACATAGATACATTGAGTGAGTGGGCAAAGGTCTGGCAGATGGAATACAATGTTAATAAATGTGAAGTCATTCATTTCGGTAGGAGTAACAGGAAAAAGGATTATTACTTGAATGGTAAAAAGTTGCAGCATGCTGCTATGCAGAGGGACCTAGGTGTCCTTGTGCATGAATTGCAGAAGGTTGGTCTGCAGGTACAGCAAGTAATTAGGAAGGCAAATGGAATTTTGTCCTTCATTGCTAAAGGGATTGAGTTTAAAAGCAGAGAGGTTATGTTGCAGCTGTATAAGGTACTGGTGAGGCCGCACCTGGAGTACTGTGTGCAGTTTTGGTCTCCTTACTTGAGAAAGGATATACTGGCACTGGAGAGGGTGCAGAGGAGGTTCACTAGGTTGATTCCGGAGTTGAGGGGGTTGGCTTATGAGGAGAGACTGAGTAGATTGGGATTATATTAATTGGAGTTCAGAAGAATGAGGGGGGATCTTATAGAAACATATAAAATCATTAAGGGAATAGATAAGATACAAGTAGAGAGGATGTTTCCATTGGCAGGTGAAGCTAGGACAAGAGGGCATAGCCTCAAGATTAGAGGGAGCAGATTTAGGACTGAATTAAGAAGGAACTTCTTCACCCAGATGGTTGTTAATCTATGGAATTCCTTGCCCAGTGAAGTAGTTGACGCTTCTTCAGTAAACGTCTTTAAAGCTAAGGTAGATATCTTTTTGAACAATAAAGGAATTAAGGGATACGGTGGGAGCGCGAGTAAGTGGATCTGAGTCCACGAAAAGATCAGCCATGATCTTATTGAATGGCGGAGCAGGCTCGAGGGGCTGGACGGCCTACTCCTGCTCCTAGTTCTTATGATCTTATGATCTGTCTCCCCTTGCTGTTCACCCATCTGTCTCACTGAGTCTCTTTTTCTGTCCCCATTTGTCTCTGCCTGTCTGCACCTAGCCCATCTGTCTCCCACATCTGTTTCTGTTTTTGCCTCACCCCCCACCCCCATGTGTTCCCTCACTGTCTGTCCCTGCCTCTTTGTCCCCCAATTGTTTCTGTCTTTGCCTCCTTGTGTTTGTCTCCCCACTGTATGTCCCTCGGCCTCTTTCCCTAACAGTTTCTGTCTTTGTCTCCTGCCATTTGTCTCCCCATCATCTATCACTATACATCTGTCTCTCCCCCAATTCTGTCCTCGTGAATTTGCAGGGCTAAGGGAAAAGAGCAGGGAAGTGGGACTAGCTGAGTTGCTCTTACAGAGAGCCAGCACAGACATGACAGGCCAAATGGCCTCATGTGCTGTCATTATTCTATGATTCTATTTATATACTGCCTTTAATGTAGTAACATGTCCCAAGGTGCTTCACAGGAGCATGATAATGCAAAATTTGACACAGAGCCACATAAGGAGGTATTAGGACAGATGACCAAAAGCTTAGTCAGAGAGGTAGGTTTTAAGGAATGTCTTAAAGGAGGAGATGTTTAGGTAAGAATTTCCAAAATTTAGGCCTAGGCAGCTGAAGGTATAGCCAGCAATGGGTAGAATGATTAATATTGGTGATACACAAGAGGCCTGATTTAGAGGAGGGCAGATATCTCGGAGGGTCGTGGGGCTGGAGGAGGTTAGAGAATTAGGAAGGGGCTAGGCCATGGAGGGATTTGCAAACAAGGATGAGAATATTTAAATTGAGGTGTTAGTGTACCGGAAGCCAATGTAGGTCTGCGAGCACAGGGCTGAAGTGTGAACGGTACTTGGTGTAAGTTAGGATATGGGCATCAGAGTTTTGGATGCGTTAAAGTTTATGGAGAGTGGAAGATGGGAGTCCAGCCAGCAGAAGGTTGGAATAGTCAAATTTAGAAGTAGCAAAAGCATGGATAATGATATCAGCAGCACGTGAGCTCAGGCAGGGTGGAGTCAGGCTGTGTTAGAGGTGGATGCAGGTGGTTGTTGTTGGAGCGTCATAGTGTAGGAAAGAGAGAACCTGGCAACAGGCCCTCACCCTCCCCATTCCAGGAGAATGCTGTACAGTTTGTGAGAGGTACAGCATTCTGTAGTTAAGGACTGTTGCTGCTGATGTAGGGCAAAATACCTAAGTGTGGACATTTCCCAAAGCTCATCAAGATTACTAACCGCCAGGACATCCAGGAAAATTGGTTTTCACTGAATTTAACTCATACTTAAAATCCTAGTGTCCTGGCCAATGTTTATCCCTCAACCATCATTACTAAAACATATTATCTAGTCATTATCATTGCCTTTTTGTACGATCCTGCTGTACTCAAATTGTCTGCCACACATCCGACATTACAATAGTGACGACACTTCAAAAAGTACTTCATTGGCTGTAAAGCGCTTTGAGACGTCCTGAGGTCATGAAAGGCGCTATATAAATGCTAATTCTTTTTATATTTAGTGTGCTATTATTCAGAGATGGCATTCAGTTATTTTGATGTGAAGATCTCACCTATTTTCACATGATAAAGACAGTTCCATATGCTTAAAATAAAACAGAAAACACTGCAAGTATACAAATCCATCAGAATCTGAAAGATAGATTAATGTTTCAAAGTAGTGACCCTTAGTTACACCTTTTTTCTCTTTAAAGATCTTGAAGGACCTGCTACATCTGTCTTAATAATATTTGCTTTTTGTGCAATTGTTTAAAATATTTTTATAAGAACGTAAGAAATAGGAGCAGGAGTATGCCCTTCAGCCCACTCTGCCATTCAATGAGATCCTAGCTGGCCGCCCACTGCAACACCATTTTGCTGCACTATCCCTGTATTCCTTGATGTTTTTAATATGTAGAAATGTATCGATCTCCGTCTTGAACATACTCAATGACTGAGCCTCCACTGCTGTCTGGGGCTGAGAATTCCAAAGATTCAGCACCCTCTGAATGAAGAAATTCCTCCTCATCTCAGTCCTAAATGGCCTGCCCCTTATTCTGACACTGTTTCCCCTGGTTCTCGATTCCTGGCCAAGGGAAACATCCTTCATTTTGTTTACAAAATTGATCCATCTGTTGTTTCTTTGTTATAAAAATCTAATTAGAAATGTGTTTTTTTTTTAAACAGCTGTGTGCAGTTTTGATGCTCAGGATGGCGCTCATGTTAACATGGTTGGTACTTGGAGTAGTCAGGGTGCTGTGGTGCCTAATGCCACAAACTGGCTACATACATCCTGATGAATTTTTTCAGTCTCCAGAGGTTATGGCAGGTAAATAACTTCTTTAAAATCTGTTTTTTTTACTTTTTCTAAAAATAATTTCCTTTGTTCGCTTTTAAAATAAACCTCTTCATCCCGTGCTCATAAATTAACCCCTTGTATCCACAAAATTTAGAGGATGACATAACTCAGTCCAACCTGCTGTGATATCTGCATAAACATGGGAATGTCCAGACTTCTTGCTTTAGTGTGCTACTTGGCTGCAATCCATAAAGCCTCATTGGCCACATTAAAAAGCAAATGAGACACTGATTGCCAGAGGTTCATGGAAGAGAGCACAACCAAGATAAGCCTAAAATGTCAAAAAATAAGATAATAAATGAACTTTTTCGTTAGAGTTATCAATAATAATACTTCTCTAGAATTCCATTCCAGTTAAAACACCTGTTGGCTGAATAATAAGCTTGTGCTGAAGTACTGCTCCACCACAAAACAACTTGCATTTATATAGTGTCGTTAATATAATAAAATGTTCCAAGGCGCTTCACAGGAGCATTATCAAACAAAACTTGACATTGAGCCACATAAGGAGATATCAGGACAGATGACCAAAAGGTAGATGTTAAGGAGCATCTTAAAGGAGGAAAGAGAGGCAGAGAAGTTTAGGGACAGAATTCCAGAGCTTAAGGCCTAGGAAGCTGAAGGCAAGGCCGCCAATGGCAGAATGATTTTAAATCAGGGATGCACTAGAAGCCAGAATTGGAGGAGCACAAAGTTCTTGGAAAGTTGTAGGGCTGGAGGAGGTTACAGAGAGAGGGATTTGAAAACAAGGTTGAGAATTTTTAAATCAAGGTATTTCTGGACCAGGTGCCAGTGTAGGTCAGCGAGCACAGGGGTGATGGATGAACAGAACCTGGTGCGAAATAGGGTAAGGACAGCAGAATTTTGGATGAGTTCAAGTTTATGGCGGGAGCTCAGCCAGGAGAGCATTGGAATAGTCAAATCTAGAAATAAAGGAATGGATGAGGGTTTCAGCAGCAGATGAGCTGAGGCGGAGTGGAAATGGACGATGTGACAGAGATGGAAGTAGTTGGGCTTGATGATAGATGGATGATGGGATTGGAAGCTCATCTCTGGGTCAAATAGGACGCTAAGATTTGTGAACGATCTGGTTAAGCCTCTGACACTGACCATGGAGAGGGATGGAGTTGGTGGCTAGGGAATGGGGTTTATGGGGTGGACCGAAGACAGTGGCTTCCCAATATTTAGTTGGAAATTTCTACTCATCCAGGACTGAAATGTCAGACAAGTAATATGACAAATCAGACAGTGGCGTGGTCAAGAGAGGTAGTGGTGAAGTAGAGTTGGGTGTTGTCAGCATACAGGTGGAACTTGATGTTGCGATTTTGGACGATGCTGCCGAGGGGCAGCACGTAAATGAGAAATAGTCAAAAGATGTTTAAATGATGGGTGCCATTCCTCACTTAATCAAGGTACATATTCATGGGAACAACGGAGTTCAGCAGTTTTTTGATTTCTACCGGTCTAGAAGCAACCTGTGTCCTAAACTGGAGGCAAGTACCTGTTTATGAAGGGAATCACAGTGACTCCCTATAGAATTTAGAAAACTCCAAGATGCAACCTGATATTTGTCAGCAAAGCACATGCAATATCACTACATTATTAGCATGGTATTTATAGATATAGATAGGTTAAGTTAGTGGGCAAAAAATTGGCAGATGGGGTATAATGTGGGAAAATTCCCACTTTGGTGGGAAGAACAGAAAAGCAGAATATTATTTACACGGAGAGAGATTGCAGAATGCTGCGGTACAGAGGGATCTGGGTATCCTTGTACATGAATCACAAGAGGTTAGCATACAGGTACAGCAAGTAATTAAGAAGGCAAATGGAATGTTGGTATTTATTGCAAGGGGGATGGAGTATTAAAGTAGGGAAGTGAGGGCACAAATTTAAAGTAATGGGTAAGGGAAGCAAAAGCAGGATGAAAAACTTTTTCATGCAGCGAGTGGTTAAGGTCTGAAATGCACTGCCTGAGAGTGCAATGGAGGCAGGTTCAATTGAAGCATTCAACAGGGAATTAGACTGTTATATGAAAAGGAAGAATGCAAGGTTATGGGGAGAAGGCAGGGGAATGGTACTAAGTGAATTGCTGTTTCGGAGAGCTGGTGCGGACATGATGGGCTGAATGGCATCCTTCTGTACTGTCACAATTCTGTAATTCTGTGAAGTCTTGCTACAACTGTACAGGGCATTGGTGAGACCGCACCTAGAGTACTGTGTACAGTTTTGGTCTCCTTACTTAAGGAATGATATACTTGCATTAGAAGCAGTTCAGAGAAGATTCAGGAGGCTGATTCTTAGGATGAAGGGGTTATCTTATGAGGAAAGATTGGGCCTATACTTATTGGAGTTTAGAAGAATGAGAGGTGATCTTGTTGAAGCATAAAAGATTCTAAGGGGGCAAGAAAGGGGAGATGCTGAGAGGATGTTTCCCCTCGTGGGGAAATCTAGAACTAGAGGGCACAGTTTCAAAATAAGAGGTCTCCCTTTTAAGATGGAGATGAAGAGGAATTTCTTCTCTGAGGGTCATTAATCTTTGGAATTTGGAGAGCAGTGGAGGCATTGAATAGGCTGAGTTGGACAGATTTTTGACCTACAAGGGAGTATAGGCAGGAAAGTAGCGTTAAGGCCACAATCAGATCAGCCATGATCTTATTGAATGGTGGAGCAAGCTCGGGGGGCCGAATGGCCTACTCCTGTTCCTAATTCTTATGATCTTATACAAAATCAATCTTCTTGGCCAGGAGTTGCTTAAAAAAACACATCTTGGGAGCCAGGCAGGTATAGGTATTTGTACTGCATTTGTATTTTGTGTTTGGTCTCTTACAACACACGCTTTCACAAAGACAACCTGCAGCAAAACTATTTTTTTCTTCAGTGTCTTTTCACATCCAGCCTGTTAGCTCTGTTTACGACTCCATTTTTTGGTGGAGCAAAGGGAAAGGATGGAGAAAAAGGTAAGTGGCAATTTCCATAAATTGTATGGTCCCAGTAATCCTTGCATTCTTGATTAAAATGCTTCAGATGTTTGTTGCTTTCATTTCCTGATGCTTGTAAACAAGCTGGAATATGATTCTCTTTTTGTTAGGATGAAGCCTCAGTGAAGGAGTCCACCACAACCAAAAGGAATAGGAGAGAAGAGGAGATAAATCAGGAAGTAATGATTAGGCGATGCCATGTATGTGCTTTAAAAGCTTAGAGATTGTAGGAGGAATTGAAGACTAAAGGGGTAAGGATTTCTACAGATTTTAAGTTCTGCAAAGGAATGATTTTAAGCAGGAGATGGAGCAGTAAGTCTTGATCTCATCACACTGACAACACAAGGAAGACAAGCTTGAAAGGAAAAATAAAGAATAATGACCATGTTAGTTTTGATAATAGTGACAAAGGTTGAACGTGGGGGAGCTTGGAGTCCAGAGATGAGAGAAGGATCAGCAGTCAAATGATTATCACTTTACTGTATCTCATCAATGAGTGAAAAAGAGGAAAAGAAGTGTTTACCACAGAAAAAAAAACTTTGTGTCAGCTTTAGCAATAGAAGAGACGCAGTTCCATTAGAGATCAGAGGAGATAGTGAGATCAAGAATTGGAGGAAACTAGGATGAAATCATCAAAGGTAAGAGGTGGACCTCTTAATTTGTTGGCTGGACTTAATATTATGGAGTATGTATAACTTTCAAAAAACTTTGCTTTTCTCATTTTGAATGTACCCTTGTTTTCTTTACAGGTGACATTTTGAACCTCAAAACTTTCCGTACTTGGGAATTCAATACCAGCTACCCCAGCAGATCAGTCCTGTTCCCGTTGGTCACAACTGGCTTTTCATTCACAATACTTAAAGCTTTACACAATTCTGGCCTTTTTGGCAGTATTATAAACAGCTACAGTTTGTTGGTTTTCCCCAGATTCTACCTGACATGCCTGTCCTTTATACTGGACTACTCTGTTTACCGTTTAGCCTGTCTCTGGGGAGCAGATCCATGGAATGCTTTAACACTGCTGAGTGGATCACACGTTATGTTGGTTTTTTACACCAGGACATTTTCAAATGTTATAGAAGCAGCTTTTTTTGCATTGTTACTTCTGTTAGTGGCAGTGGACACAAAGCAAGCAAGTGTAGTACCGCATCCTGGGGAAAAGGAAAGAAGGAGCAATAAACATCTTATTGGGATTGTTTTAGTCTCCGGCTTTTTTAACAGACCCACATTCATTGGTTACGCTTTAGTGCCGATGCTGCTTTGGCTTTCTCATGATCAGAAAGGCACTTTTCAATGCAGTTTAAGTCAAATTTTGAAGCGTTTCTTTGGTCTTTTGTCTTCTGCAATTGCAACCAGCTTTCTTTTCATTGTGACAGATGCACTGTATTTTGGTTCATTGTTGTCTGAAAAGGATTGGCTTTTGAAAGATGGGAATACTCTGCATGCACTCATTGTCAACATAAGCCAATGTCTAGTTTTAACCCCTGTTAATCTCATTTTGTACAACTTGGACCAAAAAAGCCTTATTGCACATGGTAGTCATCCCTGGTTTACACATCTGACTCTGAATGGATTTCTGCTGTTTGGTGCTCTTCACTTGTCAACTGTTGTAACTGGAGTCAAAACGATGGTCAGCAAATTTGCCTGCAAAGCCAGTTGTCTTACCTCTCACAAAGACCATTTGGAAAAGAAATTGCCAGCGCAGCTTCCTGCTGCTACTCAAATTACTGAGTATTTATTGTTTATTTATTTTATCCCTATCATTGTTTTGTCATTGTTTAGTCATCAGGAACCACGGTATATTAGCCCACTCATTGTGCCACTCGTTATTCTCAGTGCTCCAAAATGTGAGATGTCGAGGTGGAAAGTTGTAATAGTCCTATTTAATGTCTTGGGGTCAGTGTTTTATGGCTGTCTGCATCAGGGTGGACTAATTCCTTGTCTGTCCTATTTAGAAAAAACTGTGCACTCAAAGAATCCTCTAACTAACCACTCTGAGCACAGTTTGGTATTTTACCACACCTACATGCCTCCTAGGTATCTCCTGAATGTCAAATCAGACCAAGAGTCTACTAGAATCATTGACCTTGGAGGGTCTGACGTGTCTGTGCTCAATAACACAGTGAATGGACTACTTGACAATTTTTCTTCCGAACACATTGGGAATAATCAAGAAATGAATATCTACATCATCGCACCTGGCACTGTTCAAGATGATATTAATAATTGTGGTTTTCAGTGCAAAACTGTTGCAACCTTTTTCCCTCATTTAACTATGGAAGATCCTCCTGATGTTCCATCTCTTCTTTCTGAGGATGGATTGAACCAGTTGAGGCTTTACATTTTCAAAGTGCACATAAAGTCAAAAAATTCAGAAACCTAACAGGACTCAGTTCTGTTTTGGTGTCTTCCTGCTGTCTTTTTCTGCAGCATATTTGTTATGTTGGTCCAAGGTCCAATTGTTAAAGCATTCAAGTCCTTTTACAGAACTTCACCTGTAGCAGTATTTGCAGCAGCTGAAGCCTGAACACAATGGAAAGAGGCATTTTTAAAAGTTTATGTTTTTAACAAATAATCATGGGATTGTAGTCAAAGAAATATTCAGGAATAATGTATCTAAATGTTTTGGGTTAATTTCTCTATTTGCAGAACGATTATCATGGAACCAAAGTCTTCAGAAAACCAAAGTAAAATTACAAGTATTAGATGGTGACCCTGGGTAGTATATTGTAATGGACTTATGTCTACAGTTCCCCTTCTGTGAGTTACTACTTTTGACGATGTAAGGCAGAGGTCTAGGCTGATCTCTCATTGCCTACACCAGTAGTCTGTTCATTTGTGAAATTGGTGGAAAGGATTAAGGAAACTTTATCTTCTGCTGTGTAATGATGTGAGTCAGAAGGGTGGAGGAATTCTAAAGATGGGAAGAAAACTGGACATTTATGAGAACAAATTAATGTTTTGTGTTTGGGAAAATAAAATGTTACTTTATAAAGCCACTTCGTGATACTGAATGCGTCATAATTGTCATAGTTCTTGTGAACAAATTAGGACAATTGTAACACAGGGAAGACTGACATATCAATTGCACAATTTCCCCCCAACCTTAAGGTTTTTTGTCACTGATATTTACTAAGGTATCCCAATGAGATGCGGACACCAAGTAAAATTATTTTTTCAATATATATATATATTTATAACATTAATATGAATGTGATCCATGTTCTTTGTGGCTAATAAGTATACTTATTAGTTAGCATTGTGGAGCACTTTGTTTGACCTACATGTGTTGATGGAGGATTTATATTCATTTTACAGTATTTAAGGAATAGAAGAGAAGCTGTCAAACTAAACACAAGGTGCATGTGATCTTTTCAGGTCAGGTTATTCCCCAAAATATGGAAGTAGATGGTGTGCATTTTGGGATAGGTTGTGTTTTCTTCCACGTTTAGAGTGTACTTGTATAATTTAGGTAATGATCACCTGAAATATAGGCTTAAATGGAGAAAAGAGACCATTCCCTTCCTACTGGTCTAATAATGGACAGTTATTCCATTATACTTGATGAGATGAATTGAGACCAACGATGTTATTCCCACAAAGAAAGAAACAATAATTTTCCTTGTTGGGAAATTGACTGATGTTTACAAAACAGATGTTTTGTGCATTGGAAGTGATCCAGTTATTTTTGGATATAATGTAAGATACAACTTGATGGAAAACAAAAATGAAATGACTCAGGTTGGGGGGGGGGGCGGGCGTGGTTAATGACACTATGACACTTGTAATGAAGAACTGACAAAATTGAAAGAGGAATTAAATTAGTTGATGCCTTAGTAGTTGTGAGTGACATATGATAATGTTAAGTGTTAAATTGCATTTAGGCAAATCTGCAGTAAAGAATAGTCAAGAAGACCACATATTAGTGTGAATATTCTAGAGCCTGTGATTTGCAAAGCTTCACACTTTTCCAGGACAGATAATATCCTGATAAAATCCTATTAGAACACCCTCATTCAGTAAGGAGGCCTGTTTTAGAAGGAATTACAAGTGAAGAATGCAGTTTTATAGGATAACATTTGAGAGAAAAAAATGCCATTAGTAACCCAGCCTGCTGGAAGGCGATTGAGATAATACTTTTCAAATTTTAAAAATGTTTTGGTCATTAATTCCTTTGACTAAAGGAAACAATACATATGCATAATTCAAGTACCAACAGATTGCTAGCATATGTGAGTAGTTCAGGAAAACATTCCAGGCTAATGCTGAGGGGATAAATGAATAGTTAAAAGTACTACAGTAAGGTCTTCTGGGCAGAAAACGTGGTCTGTGATTTTAATTAAGGGATAAATGCCAAAGAATGAAAGACGTTTCCATTTGGTTGCACAGTTGGTAAGCAATAGTCTCATTGGCATTAGAATTTGCATTTAAGTGCTGTTTGACCAGCTGAGTACTGTAACAGCTGCACTTACAGTTGTGGCATATTCAGCTCTGATTTCTTCACTAGCACTTTACTTCAGGCTCTATTTTTGTTTTTAAATCACAAATGCCCAACTAGAAATTTAAAAACAAGAAAAAGTCAATGATGAGAAAAGGCCATTCAGCCATTAAGCTCTTCCCTTTAATGTTTCTGTTCTCCCAGCCTAGCATTCAGCTGCACCTTGAACTTCTGTAGCTTCATTGAATGGATCACCTTAACTGGTAGATTATTCTTTGTGCATCACTTTTTTTGAGTCAAGATTTTTTTTCTAAAATTTTTCATAAATTTGCATCATTCATTTGTGTGCAGATTGAGAGTCAGAGAACACCAGCCACTTTAAAGCACACTGGTGATTAAAAGTAAAGAGCCAGTGGGTGGAATTTTCACAGGCGGGGTGGGGGGGGGGGGGGCGGGTGGTGGGTTTGGGTGTGTGCAGGGAGTTAAATCCCCTAAAAGTGATGTCAGGTTGGGATCCTGACATCATCCACCCTCTTTGGCTTTCCCCCTGGAGGGTTTGAAGGTGAATGGGGAACCCCCGTGCAGCTGTCAGGTAAGGCATTAAAATATTTTAATAGTGCATTAAATTTTTTAACCAAGGATTCTGGATCTAACAGGCAGCAGACTTATTTCCTGTGTAGTGTGGAACTCACCAGGGTTACCGAGGCATATGCACAACAGGGAGTGCTGTTTCAGTGAAACTTGACAGGCTGGGAAGCCTTTGATCAGTGAAACTGAAGAGTGCCAGCCATTGCTAGGTGAGACGTTGTTGCTCACAGCACCCCTTCTCAGAGAATACTTTCACTGCTTGACAGGTGATTTCCAGCTTCTTGGAAGTCACTTCGCCTGTCTTGAACTTCACTCACCTTCAGTTACACTTCCCTGCTACCTGCCTTCACCATGGCAGGGAGCAACAGATGCAGCTCTACCTTCCACCTCTGGTAAAGAGCAAGAGGAGCAGCGATACCAGCAGCAGCAGGAGCAACACCAGCACCAGCCACCGCCTTCTCAGCCATATGCCTTTCCACAGGGCAGAAAGATGGACACAGAGATCCATCTCGAAGGAGGTGAGACCCCCAACGCAGTGTCTGCAAGCAGAGGATCGGCTCTCTCAACATCTGTGAACACCAGTGCCTCAGGAGGCTCAGGCTTTCACAGCAGGTCGTTACTGGCATCTGCAGCCTCCTGAAATAAGACTTCCTTCCCAGTGGGCCAGGTAAGCATGCAATGCCTGTAGCTGTCAAGGTACCTGTCACTGGAGGGCCACCCCTCTGGGTCTTTGCCTCTCCTTGAAGTTGTGTGCTCTCTTCTACAAGGAGAGAAAGCAGAGAGTTATGAATAATAGTAATGGCTTGTGTGGATAGCAGGGAAGGACAATATTTGTTGAGGGTGACAGTGAGGCATGGGTACAAGAGGGCAATAGGCTAAGTGTGAGTGTTGGTTGCTCAGATAGGGATGTGAAATGCTTGGAGAGAGAGGAATGAGTGTAGCTGTAAGGCGTGTTCTGAGGACTGCTGTACATGGGAATGCTTGGAAAGTCAGAGTGTGGGACTTGGCACCTGAAGGTGTTATGGAACTCGGCTTTCCTTCCCTCCTAAGGTCCTGGATCTTCTTGGTGCACTGTCTTCAGGTTGGAGGGATCACACTGTTGCTGCTGACTTCCTTGTCCTCTTCCATCCACGTCTGCTTGGTTGGAGAGGTTGTTCCCTTCTTTCTGCTCTTCGAAAAAGATTACCTCATTCAGTTCCTCAGATTCCGCAGGCAAGACCTTCAGATAAGAGTGAGACCCCCCGGGGAGCAGCCTTCCCAGGTCTCCCCCATTCTTGGGGTTGTTGCAGCCTCAAAAATCCATGTCCAATTGAGCCATTCTAACTATGCCAGGGCCCCTTTAATTAGAAATCCTTCCTTTGACAGAATTTACGTACCATTCTGCCCACTCTCCTTGGTTGGCCAAGGAACCTGGAAACGGAATGCTAATTCCTTAGCTCAGTTAAAGAGCCACAGGCAATGTCCCTGGCAATGGCGTCAGCAGCCTTTGCGCAGATGCTGATGTCATTTTTAAAGGGATTCGAGCCCTACATTTCAATTTAAATATTTAAAGCTATAGTGATTTTTAAAAATTAAATAAATTGATCATGACCTTCTCCCACACACCACCCCCCCCCCCCCCCGCCCCCAATAACCATAGAATTAATTACCTGCCCTCTTCCCCCAAAAAACATTTACCTTGTGCACCTGACCTGCTCCCCAAAGTTCATAAACTTTACCCCTTCCCACCATCCCCTACACCAATGAAATGACTCTAACACAGCTTCCACCCCCATCCCCGCACTCGAAACCTTACATCCACCCACTTTCCACCAGTGTTCCTGCCAAATAGTCCCTGCCAAACAGCAGGACCAAGTTGACAAAATTCCATCCAGTATATTGAAACACTGGGCTGAATTTTGCAGACCGCCCCCCCCCCCCCCCCCCCCCCAAACATCGGGGGTCGTGGCGAGGGGGGCCGGAAAATGCCTCTGGCAGAGGCCCGCCACGGGCCTTGACACCGGGAAGGCCTGGCCTGAAATAGCCGGTGTGGCGAGGGCTCAAGGTGGTCCCCCCCCCACCTGGCTCGGCGATGGGAGCCAAATTTAAATATGTAAATTAATTTAAACAAAGGAATAAATTACCTTCTCGCTCCCGCCGTCTGTCCTGGAACGATATTGGTGTCGGTGGCTGGCACTCCCATGCCTTCGGCTCATTGTCTGCAGATCCGAGGTGGAACACTGGTGGGGAGTGGGTGCAGGTAAGGTTTTGAGTGCGGGGATGGGGGTGGAAGCTGTGTTCGAGTCATTTCATTGGTGTAGGGGATGGTGGGAAGGGGTAAATTTTATGAACTTGCGGGGGACAGGTCAGGTGCACAAGGTAAATGTTTTTTAGGGGGAAGAGGGCAGGTAATTAATTCTTTGGTTCTTGGGGGCGAAGGGTGTGGGAGAAGGTCAGGATCAAATTATTTCATTTTTAAAAATCACTATAGCTTTAAATATTTAAATTGAAATGTAGGGCTCGAGTCCCTTCAAAAATAGCGTCAGCATCTGCGCAAAGGCTGCTGACACCATTGCCAGGGACGGACCACCCACTCCCTCCAGGTCATCATTGTGGGTGGTCCGCCTTGGATATTTAAATGAGCCGCCGCATTTAATATCTTGGCGGTTCCGCGAATTGCGGTCCACGCGGGCAGACTGCCATTGTTTTTGACTGCTGTAATCGGCAGCGGAAGTATAAATTCCAGCCCACTGACTAGCAATTTGACTATAAATTGTTCAATGTATAGTGAAAATTGCAGGATTTGTCATGGATATTGTACTGCCACAGATAATTGGCATACAGATATTCTATCAGGCAGTCCTTTTATTTTGATATACATTGTGATTTTGAATTTAATGTTGGTTTATTGGTAGGCAAATTTAGATTATAATTTGATAATTGTACCTGTTATGTCCTATTTGGCATGTGTTCGGCTTCTCTTGCTGTGCCTTTTCTTAACATCTTTCATGGGTATTTGACCACCTGATTCAAGTGACCATCATTGTCCATGTAGACACCAACTCAGCGATTTGTCAACAGGATATTTCACCATGATCCTGCTCTTCAGCCCAACTTCCCCCATCCCCCCATCTTGTGGTCAGCTAATTAAGCACAGACAGGAATTGGGTACCTTTTGTGGTCTATATGGCTCAGAGTTTAATTTTACATGGAGTTGTATGGAAAGTACAACATGGGAACAGCTCTAACCAGTCCATGCTGGTGTTTATCCCCTGCACTAAACACCAGAGAAATGTCAACTAGCATCACTGCAATGGAGAAGGTCAATTTTTTGACATTAATGTCAGAGTCAGGGACAGTTCTCGAACATTGTCCATTATTATCCTTGAGGCAGGTTTATTGGTAATCGCATGCCATCATTTTAGCACAAGAAGTAGATGAGCAGCAGGGAATGGATTGAGTTTAAAGACTTAGAATGAAGTATTTTTAACTATGATTGTGCTTGTTTAAAGGGGAAGAAAAAATCAGAGGGCTGAGTACTTCTATCAAAAATAAAACGAAAGCTCACCCGAGATTTATGTGATTATTTTTGTAGAAATGTCAATTCATCTACCAGCCTGCTGAGCTTAACTGGTTCCATTATTAGCAATATTAAATAAAAACAGAAAGTGCTGGAAATACTCAGCAGGTCTGGCAGCATCTGTGGAGAGAGACGCAGAGTTAACGTTTCAGGTCTGTGACCTGTCATCAGTTCTGAAATGTTAACTCTATCCATAAAAAGCATGACAAATCCAATCCAGCCAATTACCACCCCATCGGTCTACTCTCGATCATCAGCAAAGTGATGGAAGGTGTCGTCAACAGTGCTATCAAGCACCACTCAAACAGCAATAACCTACTCACCGATGCTCAGGTTGGGTTCTGCCAGGGCCACTTGGCTCCAGACCTCATTACAGCTGTGGCCTAAACATAGACAAAAGGGCTGAACTCAAGAGGTGAGAGTAATTGTCCTGGATATCAAGGCAGAGTTTGACTGAGTCTGGCATCAAAGAGCCATAGCTAAACTGAGGTCAATGGGAATCAAAGGGAAAGCTCTCCACTGATTGGAGTCATACCTAGCAAAAGAAAGATGGTTGTGGTTGTTGGAGGCCAATCATCTCAGCCCAGGATATTTCTGCAGGATTTCCTCAGGGTAGTGTCCTAGGCTCAACCATCTTCAGCTGCTTCATCAATGGCCTTCCCTCCATCATAAGGTCAGAAATGGGGATGTTCGCTGATGATTGTACAATGTTCAGTATCATTCACAACTCGTCAGATACTGAAGCAGTCCATGTAGAAATGCAGAAAGACCTGGACAACATTCAGGCTTAGGCTGATAAGTGGCAAGTAACATTTGCGCCACTCAAGTGCCAGGCAATGCTGATCTCCAATACAAGAGAATCTAACCAGCTCCCCTTGTCATTCAACGGCATTACCCTCACTGAATTCCCCACTATCAACATCCTGGGGGTCACCACTAACCAGAATCTTAACTGGACCAGCCATATAAATACAGTCGCAACAAGAGCAGGTCAGAGGCTGGGAATTCTGCGGCAAATAACCCACCTCCTGACTCCCCAAAGCTTTTCTATCATCTACAAGGCACAAGTCAGGAGTGTGATGGAATACTCTCCAATGTCTGGAAGTACGTGGTTCCAACAACACTCAGGTTGTTCAACACCATCCAGGACAAAGTAGCCTGCTTGATCGGTATTCCATCTGCCACCTCAAACATTCACTGCCTCCGCCACCAATGCACAGTGGCAGCAGTGTATACTATATATAAGATTCAAAGCAGAACTCACCCCACCTCCTTGGACAGCACCTTCCAAACCCACAACCTCTTTCACCCAGAAGGAGAAGGACAGCAGCCACATGGGAACACCGCCACCTGCAAGTTCCCCTTCAAGTCACACTTCATCTTGACTTACAAATACTTCACTGTCGCTGAATCAAAATCCTGGAACTCCCTCCCTAACAGCACTGTGGGTACCTGCACCAGATGGACTGGAGCGGTTTAAAAAGGCAACTCACCACCACCTTCTCAAGGGCAATTAGGGATGGACAATAAATGCTGGCCTTGCCAGCGACGCCCACATCCCATGAAAGAATTTTTTTTTAAACTCCAGGTGGTTCGCAGTAATTGAGATCAGTGGGGTGGCCTAGCAAGGAGAAAGGCACAATGCACAGGTTTTCATGTTGGTAGAAAATTGATATGTTTCTAACAGTTCAAATAAAATTCAGGTGAATTTGTAATTTTTTGTCTATTAAAAAGGAGAGTATTTAGAATAAGAGCTTTCTTTCGCCATGTTTGACAATTATTTCATACCCTAATTTCTATATCAGATGATATTAGATGAGATTATATTCCCCAAAGACACATTGTACAGCGAGCTCGCCACTGGTATCAGACCCATCGGCCGTCCATGTCTCCGCTTTAAAGACGTCTGCAAACGCGACATGAAATCCTGTGACATTGATCACAAGTCGTGGGAGTCAGTTGCCAGCGTTCGCCAGAGCTGGCGGACAGCCATAAAGGCGGGGCTAAAGTGTGGCGAGTCGAAGAGACTTAGTAGTTGGCAGGAAAAAAGACAGAGGCACAAGGGAAGAGCCAACTGTGTAACAGCCCCGACAATCAAATTTTTCTGCAGCACCTGTGGAAGAGCCTGTCACTCTAGAATTGACCTTTATAGCCACTCCAGGCGCTGCTCCACACACCACTGACCACCTCCAGGCGCTTACCCATTGTCTCTCGAGATAAGGAGGCCAAAGAACATATGAGGCAGGTAAAAGACATTCATAAAGCAGAGATGAACTTTCAAGTAGAAGGATTTGTGAAAGAAATTATAGTGGAAAGGCATTTGAAATGAGGGAATGTAAAACAGAGTATAAACAAACAGTAAATATGAAAGAACAAGCTGTGAAGAATTGTAGACTGACAGTGGAAAGTGTAGGATGTTAATTTGTACATGTTGCCAATAAAGAACTAGTGTTAATAGTCTGTTTCCAGCCATCCATATCAACACTCCTATCAGGTCATTGAATGAGGGCAGATGCTTCATCATTCGAGTGGCTGAATCCTTATTATTTCTGTTAATAAAGCAATTGACCTGTCATCTGGCTAAATACATCATCTGTCTTTAATCTAGGTTGTGGAATTGATACCAATGATCATGGTTGCCTTCTTGTTATACTGACTACAACTGTTAATCTTGTAATTCAAGTGAATTGTACCATGCTATATTCAATTGATCACAGTTAAAACTGGACTGATGTAATCCTGAAAAATCAACTCCTTTATGCTACTTGTTTAGATTCTGTTGATTTATTTTGATTATCAATTACTTTTGGAAATATAACACTGTAATTTTTAAAGACTGAACCATGTTTCTGATGCCTATGCTAAATCAATCTATAAATGTATTCGCTGAGTGTATCGTAAATGTAGTTAAATAAAGTAGTTGGCAATATCACATTATGGGCGGTATTTCATGTTCCCCCCATAGTGAGTTTGGAGGCAGGGAGGGCATTTTATTGGGTGGGATAGTGGATGGCCTTTCTGCCTCGCCACCAATTGAGGCCCTTAAGTAGGCAATTAAGGGCCTCTTCCCACTGCTGCTGGTATTAACCCAGCAGCAGGTAGGCCTGTTGCCATGCGGGGAGCACAACATGCAAACCCATCCCACAAAAGCCTTCCCGTATCATTTACTTCTGGCCTGGGTCACTTTGCGATCCTGGGCTTCTGCTGGATGCTGTTCCGGCAGCAGCTATTGCCTCCCTGGTGGCGCTGCCGAGCAAAAGAGCTGCCACCTCTGATTGGCCAGCCGCTCTCGGCAGGCAGGACTTCCTGTTCTCTGGGGTCCTGATCCTGGGAAAGGCCCACCAGTGGCCTCTCAAGTGCCTGATTTCTTCGTGATATGGCAGGCCTTCCCCAAAGGAAGCAATGCAGGTTGTTAAGACCAGGTGAGAAATGTGTCTAGGGGTCTTTTGCTGTCTTTACTTGGTCTTATCGTAACAGGGTTTTATTTTATAAACACACTATGTTTTGAGCTCCCCTTTTTGTGAATCCTTGTTCACAGCTTTCCAATTATAAGACAAAGAAACCAATTCACACAGGCTTTCTGAGGTTTAAAGGAGAAACATGAAATTTTATTAAAACTTAAATCTCTAATACGGTTGACGCCTACGGATATACGACGCACCCATGCTAGCATGCACATGCGATATACAGATGCAGATAGGGACAGAAAAAAGAAGAAAAGATAAAGTGGAACAGTTTGAGGCAATATGTTGTTACTGTGCTTCGAGCTCACGGTATCGTCGTTTTGTAGGTAAAAATAGCTCCGAGTTCCGATGAAGGGTCACTGACCCGAAACGTTAACTCTGCTTCTCTTTCCACAGATGCTGCCAGACCTGCTGAGTGATTCCAGCATTTCTTGTTTTTATTTCAGATTTCCAGCATCCGCAGTATTTTGCTTTTACATTAATCACTACTCTTTGTTTCCTGTCACTCAACCAATTTCGTATCCATGTTGCTACCATCCCTTTTATTCCATTAGCTACAAGTTTGCTTACAGGTCTGTTGTGTGGCACTGTATCAAATGCCTTTTGAAAGTCCATGTACACCACTTCAACAGCATTGCCCTCATCAACCCTCTCTGTTACCTCTTCAAAAAACTCTACAAGTTAGTTAAACATGATTTTCCCCTATGACATCCATGCTGGCTTTCCTTAATTAACTCACATTTGTCCATTTGACTATTGATTTTGCCCCTAATTATTTTTTCTCGACGTTTTCCCACCACTGAAGTTAAACTGACTGACCTGTAGTTGAAGGGCTTATCTTTACACCCAATTTTGAACAAGGGTGTAATGTTTGCAGTTCTCCAGTCCTCTGGCACCACCTCCAAGTCTAAGGAAGACTGAGAAATTATGGCCAGTGCCTCGGCAATTTCCACCCTCACTTCCCTCAGTATCCTTGGATGCATCTCAATTGGCCCTGGAGCTTTATCCACTTTAAGTACAGACAGCCTAGCTAATACTTCTTTATCAGTCTTTAAACCCTCTAGTGTCTGACTTACTTCCTCTTTCAACATTGCCAGGGTTGCATCTTCTTTCTTGGTAAAGACAGATGCAAAGCATTCATTCAATACCTCAGCTATGCCCTCTGCCTCCATGTGTAAATCCCCTTTCTGGTCCCGAATCAGCCCCACACGTTTTACCACCCTTTTACTATTTATGTGCCTATAGAAAACTTTGGGATTTCCTTTAATGCTAGTTGCCAGTCTCTTTTCGTGCTCTCTCTCTGCTTCTCTTATTTGCATTTTCACTTCCCCTCTGGACCTTCTATATTCAGCCTGGACTCAACAGTATTTTCTAACTGGCATCTGTCATAAGCACACTTTTTCTTCTTTATCTTAATCTCTATTGCTTTTGTCATCCAGGGAGTTCTGGATTGGTTTGCCTTACTTTTCCCCTTCGAGGGAACATACTTTGACTGTGCCCAAACTATCTCTTCTGTGAAGGTAGTCCGTTGTTCATCTACCAGTTTTCCTGCCAGCTTTTGACTCCAATTTATTCTCCCCAGCTCCATTCTTACCCCATTGAAGTTAGCCTTCCCCCAGTTAATTATCCTTACCCTGGATTGCTCATTGTCCTTTTCCATATCAGCCTAAACATTATGAGACAATGATCACAATTCCCTAAATGCTATCCTACTGATATTGATCCACTTGGCCCATCTCATTCCCAAGAACCAGGTCTAGCAGTGCCTCCTTTCTCGTTGGACTGGCAGCATTCTGTTGTGGAAAATCTTCCTGAATACACTTTAGGAACTCTTGCCCCTCACTGCCCTTTATACTACTATTATCCCAGACTATGTTTGGATAATTAAAGTCTCCCATTATAACTACCCTATAATTTTTGCACCTTTCTGTAATTTCCTTGCAAATTTGTTCCTCCACGTCCTTCCCACTAGCTGGTGGCCTATAGAAACACTGAGCAATGTAACCGCACATTTTTTGTTCCTTAGCTCTAGCCAAATTGATTCTGTTCTTGACCCCTCAGGGACATCCTTTTTCTCCAGCACGGCAATGCTCTCCTTAATCAATACTGCCACCCCTCCCTCTTTTTTCCCTTTCCTATCTTTCCTGAACACCTTGTATCCAGGAATATTTAACATCCAGTCCTGCCCTTCTTTGAGCCAGGTCTCTGTTATAGCCACAACGTCATATTTCCACATGGCAATCTGCACCTGTAACTCACAAATCTTATTAACCACATTCCATGTATTCACATACATGCACATTAACTCTGATTCAGACTTTATTACTTTCTTCCTTTTCTGACCCCACCTAATAATGTACTATTCCCTACTCTATGCTATCTATCTCCCCCAGTATTCTGTGCATCTTAGTATTCCTCTCTAATACTTGCTCCTGGTTCCCACATCCCTGACAAGTTACCTGTTTTGCTTCCCTCCAATCTGAGCTACCTCTCAGGTTCCCATCTGCCTGAAAATTTAGTTTAAACCTTCCCCAACAGCACTAGCAAATTTCCCTGCGAGGTTATTCGTCCCAGTCTTGCTAAGATGCAACCTGTCCATCTTGTACAGATCCCACCTGTCCCAGAACCGGTCCCAATGTCTCAGAAATCAGATGCCCTCCCTGCTACACCAGTTCTCCAGCCACGTGTTCAATCGCTCAATTGTCCTATTCTTATGCTCACTTCCACGTGTGACTGGGAGTAATCCTGAGATTACTGCTTTTGAGGTCCTGCTTTTTAATCTCCTTCCTAGCTCCCGAAAAGCTGCTTTCAGCACCTCATCCCCCTTCTTACCTATGTCATTGGTACCAATGTGGACCACGGCCTCTGGCTGTTCACCTTTCCCCAGAAGAATGTCCTGCAGCCACTCCATGATATCCTTGACCCTGGCACCAGGGAGGCAACACACCATCCTGGAGTCACGTTTACTGCCACAAAACCACCTGTCTGTTCCCTTAACTAATGAATCATCTATCACTACTGCTCTTCCACTCCTCTTCCACCCCTCCTGTGCAGCAGAGCCACCTGTGGCACCAGAAACTTGGCTCTGACTGCACTCCTTTGAGGAACCATCTCCCTCACCAGTAACCATGATGCAAATTTTGGGATTTTTTTTGTTATGAAGACCACCAAATATTACATTGTGGCAATGTTTGATTTTTTTCTGACAAACACACTGAGAGAGAATAAAGAACAGCAGGCTGCCTACTTGGAGTAGCTGAAGATCTGACAGGAGACCCTAGAACACTGCAGTGAGCTGAGACCACTGACAGGACCCTTGTTTTCCTTTGTTGGCAGGGCCTAAGCCGAAGCATTGTATGGCAGGCAAGCAGGGCCAGAATTAGCTCGATTGCAAGTAGGACAGAAGGTCAGAATTCTCAATCAAGCGTCAGGAACTTGGTATCCTGCAGAGGTTGCTAGGATATGCAACCAGCCCAGATCGTATGAGGTCCAGACATCCAGTGGTGCGATTTTCAGACAGAACCAAGGTCAGCTCAGGGAAATGTACAACAACACTACATGTGACAACCCTGTGGCATTGCAGACACATTCAAAGACAAGTCTGAAGCTGAACATACAGAGGCTACGTGCACAGAGAAAGAACATGCTAACCAGTGTTCCGGGTCACCAGAGTCTCAGAGGAGCCATCAAGGCAAACTCAGCTCTGGGAAGAGGTTCACGGTAACAAGATCAGGAGATCAGGCGGTACAGTGGCGCAGTGGTTAGCACCGCAGCCTCACAGCTCCAGGGACCCGGGTTCAATTCCGGGTACTGCCTGTGTGGAGTTTGCAAGTTCTCCCTGTGTCTGTGTGGGTTTTCTCCGGGTGCTCCGGTTTCCTCCCACAAGCCAAAAGACTTGCAGGTTGATAGGTAAATTGGCCATTATAAATTGTCACTAGTATAGGTAGGTGGTAGGGAAATATAGGGACAGGTGGGGATGTTTAGTGTAGGATTAGTATAAATGGG